>NW_027185230.1:15072817-15422817 GCF_022577435.1 Embiotoca jacksoni | reverse complement strand
TTGATTCAATGCACATATTATAGCACTAGTCCCAAGCCCTCCCCCACCCCCCAACCCCCACGTACCTCCTATATAACATTGCCCTTCCACTGCTTGCTTGTGTGACAAGAAAAAAAAAAGAGTGTAGAAGAAGAAAAAGGGAGGGATGACTTCCCATTTAACCCTGATTTCAGCAGACTGCTGACTACGGCTTTTGCCAACTTACTGCTGCACATTATCTCGGGCCATTAAAGAGCAACCATCTAGATCATCTCTCTGGAATATCAAGTTGGAGCTAGAAAAGCCATGTCAACTTTTTATGAATAATTGATCTGACTGACAGGGTGATCTACATTCCATGAGTGATCTGGGTCAGCTTGTGTGCTTGCAATGCACTCATGAAAGTATTAAAACACTGAGATAAGGAGTTCATTTTATATCGCCGGATTGTTCTTTCAAGCAATTGTGCAGCTTACCTCATCAGCAACTGTATTTAATCAGTTATCAAGCCGAGGCCTTGAGAGTCAAGCATTCATATTTACACTGGCTGTCATTATGCCTGCTCCCTTGTGCTCTTGCTTGCACAGCAGAAACCACACCCATATAACAAGTGCGAAGTGCTGGCTGGGATGCGTCTGCGTGTGTGTGTGTGTGTGTGTGTGTGTGTGTGTGCGTGTGCGTGTGCTCGTGAGAGGTGTGTGGGCGTGTGGTGGAGGGTAGGAAGGAGCGGAAGGAGTGGAAAACCATCCCTGAGGCTATGATAAAGTCACAGGAGGAAGACTATGAGCTGCCAAGCAACGGTAGACTTGTCAGGGCAGGATAGGCCTCACAGCACAATGAAAGTCGACCTGTTGTGGAGCGTCTTGGTATCTCTTGACAGGCTACATTCACTGCTTAAATCGGTCGAGCTAACAGTCTAAACTAACAAGCCATTTATTCAATCGGACGTTTGGCTTCACAAGGCGGCGTGAAACCTTTCTGTCGTCACTGACAAACTGATTGCGAGCTCAACTAACGAGGTGGGATGGAAAATATTCGCAGTAATGATGATTAGAAGATTTGCACCAGCAAAGCCCATCATTTCTTCATGTCAGTTTAAATTTTCCCATCTGAAGTGACATGCAGGAGGTGTCATGGCCGTGCAAGCGTGGCCCTTTGCTGCTATCTATTGGCTGCAGAGCACAGTACAAAACAAACGCTGTCGTTCCACTTTGTGCCACAGGGTGGTGCTCGTGAACTACTGATCGCTTTTGGATGCTGACGCTCAGCCTGGTGCACTCTGTAGGGTTGTATTTGTAGCAATGTACAGGCAGGTGGAGGGAGTGCCAGTGAAATGTAATTGGAGAGATCAGGCTAATGTAAGAAAATCTGGTATTTTTATGATAAAACTGCTGTTTGTTTGTTTTTTAAATGAGATTTGCATTTAAAGTTAAACTGGTAGCAGGAGTTAAGATTAGATTATGACAAGACCTATAAGAAAAAGTCAATACAAACATGTTAACTAAGTTGTTACGAGTATCTGGTTAGTTGTCATGTACTTTTTACCATCTTCCTACTGCTGCTCGAGCAACAACTACTCTCCTGAATTTAAATAGAAATAGCACAGAGGCATCAATCAATCACCTCGCTCAGCTTTTCAGAATCGAAATGCATAATGACTGTGGGAAGGTTGGAACTGGTTCACACTGGGAAGCTCCACAGTGGGCTTAGAGTCTGATCGGGTCTGCTGTGGGTTGGATACGGTTCACGGTAGACAGCAGCAAAGAAAGGAGAAGCAAGACAGTTTTGTTAGGCGAGAGTTGTCAGTGGGAGCCAGGAGAAGAACGTCGTTTGATCTCTGCGGTGGTGGGCGTGTGATGCAGAGCTCAAACACAGTTTAAGGCTCTGTTAACCTTGGCCAGCGGTCAGGCCCCTCTGTCTGTCTCACATCTGAGAGTTGAAGAAAGAGGGAGGGGATCAGTGAGGCTTAAACGACTGAATATATTTAACTGAGAAGGAGGGAAGAAATACCTTCACAACAATTGGGGGTCCTCTGTCTTTAGCCCCCTTTGTTAACATACAGTAGAGTGATTTCTTTTCATGGTGGAATTAAGATGGACGGCTGGAGGTATGAGTGCGGGGGCCGGGCGCGAGTAGGTGGAGACTGACGATGGAGAGGCGTTGGATGAAGAGGACACAGTGTCTAGGTCATAACCTAGTCAATACTGCATGAGAATAGACCACTCTGTCACTGCCACAAACAAACACACTGAGACACACGTTGACAAGGTTGGGGAAAATCGGATGGGGGTGGTCGCTGACAGGAATGATGGAAAAACCAACAGCGCTGCACGCTCTTTCCTGTTTACGCATATAATTAAAAGCGTGTTTTAAGACAAATCTTCTCGCACAGTGTCAGAGGTAGAGATACAGTAAGCTTATATATGAAAGGGCACACACCTATTGTGACTGTGTGCACATGTTCGTGGATGCATGCACACTCTAACACATAGGAATTATTTATGTGCTGAGACAGGCATTGTTGCGCTGCTCTTTAGAGCACTACAGGGCGGTGGCCCCGGCTTTTGGAAAGCACAGCTGCTTGCCTTTCAAGATCACTCTGTCCTATCACCATGACAGTGAAGGTCTCACTCCGTAAACTCTCCTTCCTCTCTTCTCTATTTTTCATGGCACTTTCAGATGGTGGGGTCGACTTATCTTAGAGGTGGGACCCTCCGTCCACCCCCTCCCCCCACACCTCCCCCGCGCCAGTCCTTCCAGCGCTCCTGATTGACATTTAACTCGGAGGCTTGGGTAAAGGGGGCCAAAGAGCATGGAATGAGCCTGGCCGCGGGGGTGCACAGTGAGACCTGACCACTCCCTATCTCGCACCTCCATTAGCCGCCGGAGTCCCCGGGGTCTGCAGGCGCCCTCAGCCTCAGAGTCAAGCTCGCGACTCTGGGTATAAAAGCACGAGGAGCCCCGGAGTGTGTAGACCTGCTCTGTGATGTGGTGACACAGAGAACAATTACAGTTCTTTAGATTATCATTTTAGCAGTCAGCCTTGGCTTCCTTTCCACCTCCCACTTCCCACTTACGAGGGCTAAATGTCAATGTTCATTCTTTCCATTATTTCTCTCAGCAGGTCAGAGGCATTTAATGGGTGTTCGAGGCTATCGCTTCAACCTTTCCTTTCTCCTGCACACATCTCGACTGGTATCACTCGTATTTATCCTTCTTTAAGTATCGACCTCGACGTACCTCATGTTTATGGTTTGCTGTTTTTCTAACATTTAGATTTGATCACGCACCCATTCCTTGTGTTTTAAAACCTACTGAGATGATTCTGCCCTCCGTATGACTGCCTCTTCACACATGTCATCGCACTATTTCAATGTATAATACTGGTCAGTTGCACTGGCAGGTGTTATCGGTGGATATTGCAGTCAGCCAGGATGCGTCACTGTCTATTCACACTCGTTCAGCCCAGCTTTGACAGGAGCAGTTATTATGAACTAGGTGCGGAGGGAGACAGTCTGGTCCGTGGGTGTCACACTTCGGTCCATGCCAGCTCCTGAGTGAGGGGGTTACTGTAATGCTGGACTGAGAAGTCCTGCAACATGGCTCAGCAGCATCCAACTTACAATCCACACAAGGGCCATTTAACAGGATCAGTGATTAAGGCCGTGAGTAATTGAATTAGGATTGTGCGGCCTGAGGCTAAAGCTGCCTAAGAGATACTTGATCGCAGTAAGATGAGGAAGTTTGTGGTTAGGGTCATAGATGATTAAATCTATAACTATTGATTATATATTTTAATTAAATACACTGAAAAGTGAAAACTTTTTAAAAAGCATTTATAAAGTCTTGGATGGAAAATCATAGACGAGCAGTTTAAGTTTATATGTACAGTATACATGTGATTGCCCAGTGGGTGAGCTAATCTATAAATACATGAGATGCTACAATATAACTTTTTATTAGCATTTTTTTATGTCTAACTCAGCCTGTCATATACTGAGAGTAAAGCTGTGTTCCAATAAAATGACAACCAACCGTGACGTCACCCACTGGTTTGTGGGTCCATTTTTATATCCAGTCTGTGGTCCTAATTCCATGTATGTACTCTGTTTATATTGGAAAAGTTGCAAAATTATCCTCAAATATATCAATTTACACATTGTACTCGCTGGATTATTGAGTGTTGTGTTGGTGGAGGTCACAGGTGGAGAAACATAACATCTGAATGAGGCTTAGACCAGTAATAAATAAGAATTACATGTTTTTGCTTTAAGTTTGTTTACTTTCTAAAACTGAAATTGGCAGCAGTGTTTGATTGATGTTGTTGGCGCAAGTCTTGTATTTTTCGTTAGTACAAAACAGTGAAGTAGTATATCGTGTAAAAATGGGACACGGTTAAAGTCAGGCCTAATTGCCTTCTCTGCTAAAAAATACATTGTGACAAGCCATTATTAATGTAGAACTGTCCTACTTAGAAACACAACGCAAACACACACACACACACACACACACACACACACACACACACACACACACACACACACACGTGCAAAACACTCGCCGGCAATCTTAACATTTTACTCAGTTACTTAGATGTAAATTTTGTCTCTTGTGGGAAAAACAACTTTCTTCTTCCCCGACATATTTCTCTCCAGGCTAATAATGAGGAAGATCCTAAACCTGCACATACTCTGCAGAAGGCAGGGAAAGTCCTGGACATGTTGCCAGTGTATCGCAGAGCTAACACAGATTGACAGATAAACATGCAGGCTCTCCCATTCGTTCCTGAGGGAAATTTAGAATCTCTAATCCACCTGATTGTATGTCTGTGGGCTGTGGGAAGAAGCCAGGGTATCTAGAAGAAGTCCGTATGAAGGGAGGGATATCAAACACAGAAGGCACCAATGGCTGAAGATCAAACCTGGGACCTTGTAGCTGTGAGGTCAAAGTGTCACCGGCGGTCATTGATTCCTGCAAGTGAAATCACCTCTTCATTTGATCTCCAGCTCAACCATGTTAATGTCACTTTTAATATAGAATTTATCTGCTTGTGTCTATGCATGTCCCTCATTAACGACATGTTGACATAAGATTTATTTTTAATTCGAAAAGCAGGATTAAAGAATGGGTCGATTCCTCACAGGAGACCCCAAAACTAACAACATCTTACCAAAGGAAGAGCCTCATTATTTTCACATTAAAGTGTTTTCTGCTTTATTTTTAATTTTCACTTGAAATCATGGTTGTCTGCCTTGCACTCTGTAGCATGAAAGGTACTCGAAATACTCAATACAGTAGAGGTCAGGACCGGTAAATTATTCCCACTTGAATTAAGCTTTTCATAGTCTTATAACTTTGTTTAACTCTTTTGGTTTCATAGCACAAACTTTATTGTTTTGGTTCACTCTCACCACTTTAATCAACTGAATTTCCAGCTGTAACAGGAAACTGTTTTCAGATAAAAAAAATCTCTGACAAACCCATTTTACACGACCTGCCCAGCACCAAATGGCAGACAAATAAAGTTAAGGCTAAAATGGAGGAGCATTTTGCAACTAAAGAGCCCGATATTTCACAATTCTACCATCTGTTCCTGAGTTATGGGGTTGAATAACGGCCAGAAAAGTGTTTTTGCAGAACAGTTTGACGTCAGAGTAAATTTGACCTTTGACGTTTTGGATGTAAAATTCTTTGAGTTCATGCCACAAATATGTTTTGCAAGGTCCCTGAACCTTTAACCTTTGACCACCGAATTCAAATGAATTCATTCTTAAGTATAAGTTTTTGCCAAATTTGATTATATTCCCTCAAGGCATTCTTGAGATATTGTGTTCACAAGATTGGGACAGATGTGAGGTTACCGTGACCTTAACCTTTGACCCCAAACATTAAATCAGTTGTTCCTTCTTTTTTTTGGAGGGGGGGAGGGGGCAAGTGAACGTTTGTGTCAAATTTGAAGAAGAAATTCCCTCGAGGGGTTCCTGAGAACCCGAAAAAGTGATGTGAATGTGTCAGTTTTGTGTTTACAGCTTCATCCGCTGCCACCAAGCTGTCAAAAAAAAAAAAAAAATCTGTTAATGCTGCTCTGAGAGTGTTCAAAGCTCACTGTGTAAAGATAACTGCATTTTTCAATTTGAATTTTATGGACAAATCTCTTGAGAAACAGCCATCCTTTAATGGGGTCCATAAAAGTAAGTGATTTACACACTGTCTTCAAAAAACAAACACTCATTCATGCTCATAGACACGTATGCACTACAAACACACTGAAGAATGAATGTCGCAATGCAAAAGGAGGACACGGGGACAAAAAGAAAGAACACCTCCTCATTATCTCTCCCAAAGTCAGTCAGCAAACACTAAACGCCGAGGCAAAGGGAAAAAAGGCAACGATAACAGACAAGAAGAAGAGAAGCAGCAGTTCTGGCAGAGCTGTGTTGACAACTTTCCAAGAGCTGATTTAGCTAAGGAATCTACATCTGTTGAGCTCCGACGACAGCCACTGGGTTGCTCGGGCTGGTTTAGCTCTGATGTGCTGCAATCAACATTTTTATGTAGACAGTGTAACCTAGTTTGCTCTGCACATTACAAAGATAGTGTCCTGGAACCCCGGAGCCCCCCAGCTCCTCAGCTCAGACATTGTGATGGATATTAGTGTCTGTTTAATTGGCAAAAAACAAAATCCTGCCATGAAACATTGCACTCTTCTTGAGCCTCGTGCACGAACAGGCACACACCAAATCAGAAACACACATACTCACTTTTTCGTCTCTCTCCTCTCTCCCACTCAGTCTCAGTCTCTCTGAAGTATACTGTAAATAGTGAGAGTGTTGCTTTTAAAAGAAGCCAGGTACACGGCAAAGGCAGAAAAGACTGAGACAGGCCTTCAAAGGCAGAAATGTTTGGACAGCCCGTGGGAGACAAAACGGTTGCTACTGCACCGCTCCGGTATGTTTATGACACGAATGAGGGTACACGTGTGAGCGGGAAGGCTGCATATGCATGCGGAGTGCAGGTGTGTCATGTATAATGTATAATATGTGTGGAGAGGTCACTAGAGTGCGATGCTGTCTGTCTCGCATCCTCCCTTATGGCTCCTCCATGGTAGACTATAGCTCCCCTTAGACTCCTGCTTTGTGCATTTTCTCACATTTCTACATGTGTCCTGTGTGATACGGACACGATAAGCCCGAAGAATAGAAAGGATTAAAGATGATGAATACTGCATGTCCCTGAGCCCCTGAGTCGGTTCACTGAGGGAGGGGAGGGTTGCGTCGGATGAATGATACAGCCCACTTGTCTTCGCAGTATTATTTGACTTGGATGTACAAAGTCATAGTTAAACAACTATAAACGCAGACAGACAGATAGCCTGCTCATCCCGTTTATTACCTGCTCCGGGCTGTCTGCAGTCATTCATTGACGGAGGTGAATGAATGTGTGTTTAAGCCCGTGTGTGTTTGCAGGTGTGTTTGTCTGTGGGTGAGAAAAGGTTGAGTCACGAAGCGTTCTGTTAGTCCCGCCCTCGTTGTCCTCAGCTAACCAAGTTACCCGCTTGTTATCATGTCGGAGGTTGATGTGAGCCGCATGCACAAGGAGGGAAAGCATTACGGGAAACAGAAGAACCCTGACAGAAACATCACATGAGTTTAATGTAAATGTACATAGTGTAATGTACATTTTCACCAATGGATTTTCAACAAAGAGCAGTAATGTGTTTTGCCCACATAATATGAATTCCTGGACATTTTGATCCTCTTATGGACAATTTTTAAGGCCCGAGCACCGAAGGTGCGAAAGCCCTATTGTTATCCAAGCGATTATTATGATTCTCCGTAAACAACTACATTTTTGGCGGCTTTATCATATTCAAAAACTCCTGAAAGTTGGTACACCGGTCTCTCCCGGCAAAAATTTTTAGTATTTTAGTGGAGTCGCAAGTGGGTATGGCCAAAAGGCTCGCTAGCGACCCCTGAACAGATGCCCTGGCGGCTCCATTTACCTACATGCACGAAATTCGGTGGACGTGTATCACACCGAGATGTACAAAAAAGTTACATTGCACCGTTACGTCAACTCAACAGGAAGTCCGCCATTTTGAATTTAGTTGCCATTTTTGGCACGACTAATACCAAACCAAAGGTCAACAACAATACAAGACTCAAACAAAAAAGAAGTCCAAAAGAGACTTTTTTTTTTTTTCATTGTGCACTGGTTAGAGCAGTTGCCTCAGTGAGAAGTAACGTGAGGCATGCATGTCAGTTCAGAAAAAGGTCATACTCCAAAAAGTGATAAAAAGTCATCCAAAATATCCAATGTCCTCCGAAATATTCAAAAAAATACTTTTTGACTGTCGTCCAAAAAGTGACCCAAAGTTAATTTTTGTATAGAGTACAGAGTATATAATATATAGTATAGAGTATATAGTATAGCCAGGGCGATGCGGCTAAGTTTGATGTTTTGCCGTGACACAGGAAGTTGATGTTTAAGGTTAAATGATGCTCCAAACCTCACGAAACTTTGCATATGCGTCAGGCACCAACTTTCATGACTTTTTCAATTTCTCCAAAAAGGGACCCAAAATTCATTTTTGTATAGAGTATAGAGTATATAGTATAGAGTATATAGTATATAGTATAGAGTATAGAGTATATAGTATAGAGTATATAGTATAGAGTATAGAGTATATAGTATATAGTATAGTGAGGGCAATACGGCTAAGTTTGATGTTTCGCGGTGACACAGGAAGTTGATGTTTAAGATCAAACGATGCTCCAAACTTCACAAAACTTTACACATGCGTCAGGCACCAACTTTCATGAGTTTTTGAAGATGAAAAAAGGCAATTTTTAAAAAAAGAAGAATAAGGAACGAGATCAAGAAAAAAAAAAAACTGCAAGCGGGAATATGCCGACCCTCGCGTGCTGCACGTCCGGGAGCCGGCGGCCCCGACCCGCTGGATCCCCGCCGTGCAGCGTGCGAGGGCCTGCATATCACTGCTTGCAGTTTTAATTATAATTTGGACCGCATGTTTGAAGAAAAAAAAAACAACTTAATTTCTATCACATTTGTTTCATTGTCCTTTTCATCAGTTTTCACATGGATTCCTTGGATTTCACATGGCAATATTTGACATGGGGTTTACATGGGAACATACATGAGTTTCACATATAATCCCACAGGTTTCACATGGGAATATACACGGGTGTCACATGCAATCTGATAGGTTTCACATCTCCATGGGCTTCAAGCATTACACCATGAAAATGTTCCAAAGGCACGTGTGCTCTAAGTATTTCACATATTTTCAAAATGTTTTCACATTTTAAATTTCATATGTGCAAAACCACGTGTGTATGTGGTTCATGTGTTTTTGCACGTGAAATTCATGTGATCTTTCTGTAAGGGAATTTAAGGGGGCTGCAACTGATTTTACAGGTCAAATTGAGTTTACTAGTTATCCGTCTGTGAAAACAGTTGTATAATCTCTTCTGCAGCTCTGCAGAAGCTTTGTCAGTTCTGAGAAAATAACCCAGATGATGTAATCATCTTAATATAATTGGAAGAAGTCCTGGAGAGATTGCAAATTTGTATCACAACACCTGTGTAGCAAACATTATTATGGTAAGTGTATGTGGATCGAGTATTTTGAAGCCTGACCCACGGAGAGAAATAAAAGTCGGGATATCTTACCCCCTGCTGCTTCAGTGTTGCTCATTAAATCTGTCTATCTTTTCAAACTTTATGAAAAGTACAATAAAAAAAAGTTTGACCAACTCTGATAAAGTTGTTTATATTTTTAAATTTTAATATGTATGCTGAGCATCCCTGGCAATGAGGTTTCATTTTGGGCTGTGTAAAATTCCATTTTATATTATATTCACCGTACAACATTCCTGACCTGCCATGCAGCATTGTGCTCCATATTTTTGGGGATAAACACTGCCAGAATGCATTTATATACCCAAATAAAATGTTTTGTTGGTGACAGGTTTAACATTGAACTTTCTCTTTTAAGGTGATTTATTTAGGCGAAATAGAGATACAGACAGAAATTGGTGAGGGAGTGAGAGACGGGTGTGACGTGAATCAAAGATCACCAAATTAATCAAACTGGGTAGATTACAATCAGTGTATGGAGCTCATTTTAACCTTAAGGCCTGCCTTGGTTACACAGCTTTCTGCCTGACTTTCCTCTCCTCTTTAAAATTCTTAAAAAGAAAAATTACATGCAGTTTTAATATCACAAATGATGCATCACAGAGTTTCACAATCTAATTGGCAGGGAATTAATAGAATGAAAATTAAAACTGCTGACCATGGAGAAATTCAGATACACAGGGTAAGAAAAAATAAATTAGGGACAAACTATAATGTAAATATGCATCAGTTTATAAATAAAGGAAAAATCCCCATGCCATGCAAGAAGCTCATTAAGACCAATAGTTACGTTTCATTGTGACAACATGATCGAGTGGCCATAATAATTGTGACGGGAACAAAGGGGACCTGATGCAGTTATAGAGCTGCCAAGTTTATGTGTGGGGAGGAGGCTGAGGTGGATGGACGCACGGGAGACTGCTGCTCAGTGCCTGTTTCAATCTGCAAGTAAATGGGCTCATTTGAAATGAACCAGGCCAGAGCAGAATCAATCACTGACCATCAGCGCACAATACATGGTGGGTAGATTTCTGTCTGACTTTCAACCCTGCTTTCTCTGACGTCATGCAACGTAGGCAAAGATAACCTCACGAGTGAGCGGCAGCAGCAGTTTGGGAGGCAGGTGTCGCGGTTTCTCTCCACCGAATACCCCGGCCTCAAGGCATGAAGGGATTGCGTGGCTCTCGCCTGATCTAACAGCTCATTGGTTTAGATATTGGCTCAACAATGACATTTTATAGAAACTTTACATTTTTCGTTGAATGGAGAGCTTTTGATTGTATTTGTCTGATTTTGAAGGTCGGATGTTGTTGGTTCATAGATTAACAGTCAGAGAGGCCGAATACATTCAGATTACAGATCAATAAACTGCACAATACGCAGTTTCAGTCGGTTGGACTGATTTAATTATTCAAATATTTAACAACATAAAAACCTCTGTGGGATGTGAAGATTTTTAAAATTACATATTTCTTATCAATAGTTGGTTGTATGTAGTTTTCTTGTATTCTTTTCCTCTGTATCGATCTATTTAAGTTTAAGTAATTCAAACTGATATCTGATCATGTTTCATTAAAGTGTTTCTGTTCACACTGAAGTTGTTGGAAAGTGTCCGACTTGACTGAAGTTTTTTTTTGTCTCCATCTCCTGCTGCTGCCGCCGCCTGCTCCTGTCTGCTTTCCAGGCGAGGTGCCCAATGTTTAACAGTTACGGTGGCCATAATGTTTTTCAGGAAATGTAGAGAAAGAAAGGAGTAAAGGTCGAGCCAGCCAGGACTCAATGCTGATGGTGTTTGTGCTTACGTGGCATGTCCTCTAATCACTTTATTGGTTATTGGATCACCCCTGTAACCATAACCATAGCTCTATGTTTATCATAGAAGGTTTTCTATTCTAACAGGTTTTTAATTCAAGGAACACTCCTCCTCAGGCGTATATGGACAGACGACCTAAAAGGTTGTTCAGGTTTGAGGACATTAGGCCATTTGAGCAATATCTGGTACTATCATATATTTCTGAGTATATCACACAAACATCTTACATTTTTTGTGTTTTGTTTTTTGTTTTTTTTCAATTAGCGCAGCCTCTGCATTTTCCTTTCTCATGTGGACAAGGTTAAATCTGTTTGTTACTCAAACTTGTGAATAAGCTTTTCATGTGAAGGCTAGATTTTTGTTGGATGTCGGCATTCGGTTTGGAGAACTCTTACTCAGGCTCATGGATGCCACCAAAATGGCACGCTCACAGAGGAAAGTTGTGGTGCGATTTTGGATGCAGATCACCTCCAGTGAGAGCCAAAATCGCCGTATGAGTGATAAATAGATGGAAATAGCCCACAGTGTACAGTTCACAGGCCGGCTGCCCCACTCTTTGATCTCTGGTCCTAATGAGTTTTCAGAACAGAGCCAGAGATGAGAAGATGGGCTTTTTCAAAAGGACCCTTGATTCTGGGGGGAGACCTGGGGTAAGAAGTGCTATAAGCAGGCCTAAGATGTTGCTTCAACTAACATTAGTATTCCCTTAAGTATCCTGGGCTGCATTAGTAAAACCTGCCCACCCAAGTCTCCAGAGCAAGGTCACTTTCATCATTATGAGCTAAGTTATAGCCAGCAAAGGGGCTTATAGGGATTTAAACCATACATTTGTTTGTGATACAAAATGCTTTTTCTACTGTAAACAGATATCTTAATAATGTCAATAATTCCCTTTGTAGCGATGGCAGCTCCCCGCCCACCCCTGGGTAGATCTAGTAGTTGGATTTGCTGGGAAGGATTAAGTACTAAACCACCGGTGGGCTGAGACATTGCCAGGGGAAAAATATTTGTTAAACTGCAAAGTGCTTGTGTACAGCATATTCAGTTAAAAGCAAAATCCCTCTGTGAGAATATGCAGCTGGATATGCAATCAAAAAGAATATTTAATGTCTTCCCCCCCTCGTTCAAATTCAGCATGCGGTGCACTCTGGAATGCTCATACTCTTCTTTACTGGTGACAGGCATATATTAGCTCTCCTCACATTAGCCTGGTATCACTCACGTGAAGGATACCTGCGCATCATTATAAACCACCAAACGGCAGAAAAAACAGAGAGGCCAGTGCTGGATTTTCAAACAATACCAAAAGAATATCATTTGGCTAATCACAGGCAGGTTATTTATGGACAAATAAATTAATTAAAGTTGATTGAAGTTCCCGGCTGCAGGAGAGGCAGACTCCTTCTCATTGATGATGAAAAACTTTAGGGATCCAGTCATCTTTCTACGTGGGACTCATTGGAAGTGCTTAATGATACCCAAGCTCTCTCAAAGGCTACAGAAGCAGCAGGACATCAAAGCGCGGTTGACAGACAGACAGATTCTGAGTTGCATGTTAAGAGCCCATTCCTCTTTAAAATGAAAATAAAACTGAAACACACACACACAAACACACATGCTACCCGAGCCCCGCGAAAAGATCCCATCACTCTCCCCACGGTGAAATATTGTCTCCACCTGAAGACATGCACGTTGCTACATCCATCTTTCTTCAAATCCTTTTATTAATTTTTTTTTTTTTTTTTTTCTTCGTACTCTTCAAACGGCTCGTGCTCAGGCATAGCCAGGCATGTTTTTGCATCATTAGAGCTAGTGGGTGTATTTGGAGACAGACTAATGACAGCTCGGCTTTCCGGCTCAAACGAGAGCCATTGCTCATTTACCCGAATAGATACATAGATAGATCGGGGGGTTTGTAATGATGTAGCCTTATCAAATATTCTCCAGCACAAGCCAAATGACACGCCATCAGATTTGACCGTTTAAATTACCGTCACGGATTTAGTATGTGACAACTGTTAGGCATGTTAATGTGTATTTTTCTGAGCAGTGAATCAAATGGACATCACCATGTACATGCAGCTGTCTGATGGGATGAATGGTACGGATGATCAAGAGGAGCAGTGAAATAAAATGCGGAGTGTTGTATGCTGTGATGTGATCAATTTTACTAGCGTTGGCGATTCACAATGGACGGCCTCAGAGAGCTATGTCCTCCCAAGCCTTGAAATTCTGGCACGGTCCTCTGCGATCATCTTTATCTCCCCCAATCTGTCTCCCTATCTGCCTCTGTTCTACGTCCAAATTCCAATACAGTCAGCACACCAAAGCAAACTTACCAACACACTCCATGAGAGCACCGACATGGACTCCCGCCAGCGATCAGCACCTCTTCCTTTCCTTTCCTTCTTTTTTTCTTCCTTTGTACTTTTTCTCCTTACTTCTTACCTTTTTTTTTTTTCCTTCTTTTTACCTTATATTCCTTCCTTCCCTCCTTCCTAATTTCCTTCACCCCCCCTTTAACTTACTTTTCTTCTTTCCTTCCTCTACATACCTTATCACACTTCTCACTATTTTACCGTATCTTCACCCTCCAGATGTTTGTTGCCCTCAGGTGACGTCCTATTTCGGTGACGAGTCGAGGCAGCCCAAATAATGTGTCCTTTGGTTAACTGTTTGGACGTGCACACACATAAACCATCCGTGTGCACTGACCTGGCCTGTTATAGGATATTAACAACCAAATGCAGTAGCCCTGCTCTCCTGGGCCGGCTCCGGTTGGAATCACAACATGTTGTCAACACTTCATAAAGTTCCCCCCTAAACCCTGAGTCCGCAGCAGCCCAGGGCGATACAGATTAGACCATAATATGGATTGATCCCTGCTCCCTCTCCCTCCCGCCCCTCGTCTTCACACATACCTTGTGTGTGTGTGTGTGTGTGTGTGTGTGTGTGTGTGTGTGTGTGTGTGTGTGTGTTTGGGTGTGTACGCTGTGTGCTGCAGAATTTGTGTACAATTTGTGAGCGTAGCCCAGCTATCCCCACGTTCACCAAGCACACAGCTTGTTTCTGTACCCTCCCCAACCTTTTTTTTTTCTTTTTTTTTTTTTTACCCCCCTCCCTCCTTATTTTTTTTTTATTCTGGGTCTTTCTGTAAGATTAATTCCTCTCTTCCCATCTTTGGGCTGTCAACTCAGGGTATGGAGTCATTTTTTAAAAGCTGCTGTTCTCGAGGATGGGAGACTGATTGAGTTGTGGCCTTTTTCTGAGTGGGTAAAGAACAGGATTAATGCGCAACTCTTGAAACCAACATGTTGGAAATAAGAAAAACAGAAGCTGAGAAAATGTCCAGGGGGAGAGGGTTAAATAATGAAGGTTTATAAACAAAAGAACAACTTTATTAATTCTTTATGATTGACAAGTAGTCATGTGAATACAAGTGCATTAAAAGAACTGCGGCACCTTTTAATACGAATAAATAAAAATGGGAACAATGTGATTTTATGGATAAGTGCTTAATAGCACAGAACAATACCAAGCTCCTCCCTTGAACAGCCTTTGTTCAGTCATAGTTTATGGCTCTGAATATTGCTCTGTATTCAAATAGTTGGAATGCATGGTGTATTTTTAAGTGTAAAAATGTGTGGAACAGATTAAACAGTGTCTTCATCTGCTGAGACACAAAACGTCTAATTAGTTCACTACCGAGACCTAGGAAAGGGCATTTTTAAACAAAAATGTAATTTGATATTCACTGGGATGTTTCTGCTGTTTGTACCGCAGCATCTAATCTCATAGCGCTACACACCAACACCTGGTACATGTTGTTCTTCTTCTCCATATGTTGTTTAGCAACAAACAGTTTTTAGGTGTATTACCGCCACCTTATGCCGATCGTAACACAATACTCCCAAGCGCTGGGAAAAACAAGAAGATAATTGCATTAACTACTCGAAAATTCAAAAATCATGACCCATCCCTTCCTTTTATCTAACTTATGTTAAGTTTGCCAAACACACTGCTTAGTCCTCCTAATAAAAGCCTTTTGTTGTCAAAAAATTGTTCGAAAAGAAAAAATTATTAACTGCTTAGCCTTTTCAACCAATTACTGCAGATCACCTTAGTTTAAATTTGGCATTTCAGCTTTAAAAATCAATGGTTACCCGGTAAAAGTCCAAAATCTTATGTCAACATTGGGCTAAAATGAAAACCCAAGCAATAAATTTGCCACTTTTACCACTGTAAAAGTAACTGAGGCCAATTAAGTGTCAAACAGTTTGGCTGTAAGAAGAATTGATTTCTTTATAATGGGAATGATTTAAGAAAAAAAAAAAAAGAAAAGAAAAAGTTTCTTGAATTCTTCTTTAAAATCAGAACACACACACACAACATGAAGACAGGGAATAAACACAAGACGACAACAATTTCTCAAAGCCTGGAGTGTTTTTTTCAGCTAAAAATAAATATCCGCCACGTTTCTACTGAAATATTCACCCCGAACGTGATTCCCCAACAAATCATGACATCCTCATCTTTTGAGACTGTGTATCATCATTAAATTGTTTTCCAGAAGAGTGAGGCGGCAGCTCTGCTGATTCACGAACCCAAAAACCCACTGGCTGCTCCTGTCTGACTGAAAGTAAATCTGCATTCACCAAGGAGCTCCTGAGAACCAATGTTCTCAACAAAGGGAGTGAATCAGAGGTTGGGCCTGCACTTTCTCATGAACTCCTCCCAACACTCTCTCCGCTCCCCTCTGCTCTCCTTCCCGTGGCCACTCCGAGCTGAATAGCTGATTAAGCACACATTGATTAGCGCAGACTCATTAGCATCCTGTTTGCGTTGACCCCCCCCCCCCACACACACCCACCTCCACCACTTCCAAGCGGCATTCAGCAGCGCAGCACACAGTCTCTGCCTCTTTCACTGAGCCCCCTTGCTGCTCTGACTCAAATAGATTAACAAGCACAATATTTCTGCCAGGGACAGGAAATCACTGAACACTTGTCAGGAAGCCGGCGATCAATGGGATTCACATCACTGACCCCCCTCTCACCGCATACCGCCCCCTAACCCTAACCCTCACCATCCCAGACCTTTCCGCGATACTGACAGCACCTCTTTCCCCCGTTGCGAAACATGTGCCAGCATCCAATCACTGATTTTATATTTGCATTTCTTTACATATCCAATCAGGCAGATGTCAAGCTCCGCCATAACCTCCTCACACAAACGCACCAATCAACACCCGCACACGCTCCGGCACAAAAAAAAAATGATCTCACTCTTTCTTTGTGGTTGAACTCTAGCTGTTGATGTATCTTTTTTTTTCCTCTCATCTTCTCGTTCCCTGCAGAGTTTAAGGCACAACCGCCCATGCTAGCAAAAGCACCATAGGGTGTCTCCAAGGTTAACTTAATACATTACCAGCAGTGGGTGTTTTTTCTTCTTCTTTTTTTTTTTTTTTTTATGTCTGTGCAGTGATTATGCAGAGCATTTTCTCCAGGCTTATTTTTTGTTGTTTACACAAAGACTAAATCTGAAGAAATTGTTGTTGGTGAAAACGTGACTTATTCCCAAAAGGCATGTATTCACTTCATTGAAAGATGTAAGTTGAAAATATCTCTGCTGGAACTAAATCAACACGCACTAAAATATGTGTGTTTGGGTAGCCGTCCAATTATGACACATTTTTGTTAAAATAAAGGACAGAGAAAATAAACGTGTTGCTGATTTCTCCATTGGCCATCTGTTGCTGGAAGATTCACATAGAGAGAGAAAGAAGGAGGGAGGGCTGCTTTGACTAGTGAGCTTAATGCATAATGTACCTGTTTTTTGATTTGCAAATCTCAATTGGATTCGGTCTGAACAGAGACATTTCATGAGGGTTTTGGTGGAACCTTGTACTTTTTACAACTAAAGCGGTGTTTCGCAGAAGAAATAAAACATTAAAGACGTATCTCGGATGTAGAAATGATACTAAAAGGTAAACAAAAACAGCAATAAAGCAACTTGTGACAAAAGGTTGTATATGGTTACGCTCTGCGCTGTGCGAGCTCTCGTTTCGTTCATGGAGGTTTCTTTTCTGGCTGCTGTGGGCTTTCTGGAGTGTGACAAATAACCCAGCAGGCCTGGAGCCCACAGCTCAGTAAGCATTCCAACAATGCCATATTACTGCATTAATATTTAAGGTGTAATGTTTCCCTAACTGGCATTCAGACAGCTGGCTAAAGGCCTCTCTCTGAAAGCATGTCAGGCTCAGCACTCAGTAGAATATCATACATGTTGTTATCGTGTTAAATGCTTTGTACATTTTTTTTTTTTTAAATAAATGGGGTAAAGCTTAATTTTGAGGAATTTTGAATGACTTTTAAATTATTTCTTCTTAAACAACATGGCTCACGTGTGAAGCCAGGCAAAGATTACATGAAAGATAAAAGCTTATTTGAAACCAGCTTTAAACTTGCTGAATGTTGATTTATTTTTAAATCATTTTACTATTCATTATGATTAAGGCATGGTGTCACTTAAAGCGAAACTATCTGCCTTGTAAAAGAGGAACGAGCCCACTCGTCTGTGTTTTTGCTGCTAGCTTTGTCTGGTGTGACCATTGGCTTATAGAAGCTACGATTAGCAAATATTAACAAACTTTGGATGCACATAGCTAAAGAAAATATCCATTTCCGAGAACCTAATGACTCTTCCATTGTCGCACTGTCATACTTTTCAATTCACCTGTTTTGATATGCTTCTTCAAGCGGTGCATAAAAAAAAAAAAAAAAAAAAAAATCCCTGAACGGAACCAGACTTTGCGAATAAATCATGATGTACACGGCGCATGTGACTTAAAATCCTTGTAGCTTTTGCTTCGCCGAGCAGACGGAAATAGCGGCGGAGAGCGAGGGAGAGACTTTAATTTGTTTGTGCCTCAAATGAATACATGAAACAAACATTTCCACCATATTTTGGACAGTCTTTTCCACGAAATTCACCCCGTCTGACTTTACAGTGTCAGCTCACTTTAGAGGGAGAGGAGGAGACAAGTAAATCAGATCGGGGAGAGCAGAGAGACGAGAGCGGTCACCGTATCAGGTTTTCAAACACAATTATTGAGGTCAAAAGAATTCACGATTGTTGAAACTTATGGGAAATTTCAATAAATTTGATTGCAGGTGGCGGCGTTACTTCTTGGTGCTAATTTCTACGAGACGGGGACATAAGGACGAGTAGCTGACGACTCAATGTTAAGAATTACTTAAGTGTACAATCCAGTTTGGTGTCGCATGCAACAGATGGATGGTTAATTTCCAGCCTGCACTTGTTACCCATATAGATTTATTTGTAGCTGCGATCACATCGTTAGAGACAGTTATATATATATATATATATATATATCACCTTCCCACCATTTCTGGTTTTAAGTCTTTTTATTTATTTTTTTATGTTCCAAAACTGAGTGTTTAATTAAAAATCTATATTTCTCAAGTAGACCTATTTTATTCGGTTGCTTTATTTTCAAAAGTTATGAAGGAGGAAGGCATGCTGGGAAATTTCCGGTTTGTTTGTGGTGTGTCGTGTGAGGGACGGTTGAGGCGAGGCTTCGCAGCCAATCACAAGAACGTTACGCTGCAGCTCACCGTCACCTGAAAACAATTGACAGGGAGTGATGTCAAATTAGCATTTCCCAGCATGTCTTTTTCTTTTGTAACTTTCGGGAATAAAGCAATGAAATTGAATAGATCTAAGCGATGGATAGAAATATAATTGTTTTTGTAAACCAGGAAGTACTTGAACATTTCAATAACAACAACAACAACAACAACAACAAAAAAAGCGATGTCACGGCAAGCTTGACCGGTTTGGTTTCAACACAAGACACGGTGCTAAAATCTAAAAAAAAAAAAAATACACGAGTGCATCAATATCGTTTTTCATCAGATATCTTAGTTACAACAAGATTGACCGAGCTCAGCAGTTTAGTTTTTCTATGTCATATGTCATGCTAACAAATTAGCAGCGCAGAATAGCCAAGAGGCTTCAGCAGTGTCAGCTCACAGCAAGAGGACAGTTCGATTCTCTGTCGTTCCCGTTTTCAATTTTCTCCACATTTCTGTGCGGATTTCCACCAGCTGCTCTGCTTTCCCTTTCATTCAAACACTTTCAGACCACATGGACTCCAAACCGTATGTATGAACGTGATCATGAGCGACTGTGTGCTTTTGTTGAACCTCGTGTGACAACCTGTTCAGGGGTGCTTTCCCTTCTGTCAACACAGTACAATCTGGACAAGAAGGAGCCACAGGAAGACAATTAATGGATGACTCACCACTTACAATATCACTGTGTATTTTTCATCTCATAAATAATGGCGTAACGTCTGATGATCACATGCGCTACAGGTTGTAAAGAGATAAACATCCCGCACTCCGCCTCCACCTGACGCGTTAGCATGTTTATTCCCGGACTGATTATGAAAACATTTATGATTTGAGAAAAAAATTCTCTGAAGACATGCATCACTCACAGAGACACATCTGCTGACATGCGTTGGAGACCTTATGGCATCATGTTATTCAGCTGTTTACAACCACGCCAGTTTTTTTTGTGTGTTTTTTTTCTCTGTTCTCGTCTGGCTTCTGACTCCCAGTCGGTGGATGTACTCGCTCTCCTTTGGCCTTATACCCTCTACAGGTGATAACAGAGCAATTACAGCAACTCCCTGATGTCAGGAATATTCTACACCAAAGGCTGTGGCTGTCAACAGGTATCTGTGGGAGTAGTCTCGTATTGTGATCCAACAGATAAGAGTCTGTGTGACATGATATAGGAGCAGAAGCTGGTGGGATCCAGTCAAAAAACCTGGAGGCTCATTTTGCAAGATGGGAATGTTGGGGAAGTGCTGCTGCTGCTGCACTGTGACTGAACCCAAAGCTGCAGATTAGCAGGGGGCAGTCTCTGACGTATGTATGTGTATGCGAGATGTGTGCGCATGTTCGCCCGTGTATATTTTCGTGTGCGCACCCGTGCGTTTGCGGGAACGTTTGCCATCGCTGCGATGGAAGGAACAGATGGGCGGGGGAAGTGGACTCCTGTGCCTGAGGAATACTGCGGCGCTGAGGATCAGAGTGCCGCCTACGTTCCACCCTGGGCCCCTGTTACCCACTACAGCACATGGAGCCCGTCCAGCACCAGCCCATCATGGACCAGCCCCCCGCGCCATCTGTCTCCTAGGACAGACAACCCCCCCCTCCCCCCCCTCCTCCTTCCTCCTCTTTCTCAGCGCTGTGTCCTCGCCAGCCCCGCTCCTCTGCCACGCCACCCCCATCCTGAAACCAAAAAAAAAAAAACACAAAAAAAACAGGCCATACAGTTACACTGACGTTATGTGTTGCTTTTTGGAGCTCTGGGAAGACAGAAGGAAATTTGGAGAGATGACTCAAGGAGGAGATGAAGAGCCAAGTGCATTTAATGCCATACATCGAGAGGATGGAGCAATGATTTATTTATGATTCTACACAATTCTCTTTTGATAATTTGGTTTTACAACGTCTTTGAAAGAGCACGCAAGAGGGAACAGACCAAATTTAAACAAGTTAACATAATCTGTTCTCAACAAACACACGTTATTTACAAAACTTAATTACATAATATGGATGATTTCATTTCAGACTTGTGTCCAGCACACCTCACTGTTACACCGTGTCTCGGTGTACCTCAGCACCATCTGTTAATTTGAAACAGACTTGATAAATGTAGTCAGTGCAAGAGCAAAAAGCCAAAATAATGTCAGTTTTATGATAAATCTGTTCCTTACATCAGTCTCTTTAAAAGCCAGGGTTTCTTTTAACTACACAGTTCTGAAGGAAAGTCAAGCCAGCATTACCTCATGTAAACCTGGAACTTTTGAATTTGTTGATTGGTTGTTTTAGAGAAATATTTCACCTGTGTGAATGTACTGTTGAAGCACAGTAATCTGTAGAACTCTGAAACAAACAACAACGACTGAAAAAGCAGAAGCAACGTGCCTGCAAAACAACCAAACGCAGCAGTTTTTGTAAAGCACTGCTGCTCTTCATAGAGATTCTGAAGAAAATCCAACAAAGAGCCACATCTCTGTCAAATTTGATGTTTGCAGACCCAGATTCACTGCATGGATTGTTTCTGGTTGTTGCATTCTCACCTTGGGTTCATTTTTATTTTTAGCCTTTAACCAATCGGCATCGACCTCAATATGACATATGTGGAGCGACAAAACTCACCAAGCTGTAATGAACAGAGAGGCTCCACCAACATGCAGAGTACAACACCGTGTTGGTAAATGACCATTACAAACTTCGGCTTCAATTCTTCAACATTTGCTCGCACTGTTACAGCTGTTCTCTTCTTGATTGACTTTAGCAAACCCAAAGATGAAGAAAATGACATATATTTAGTTTCTACAGTCTATAGTTGGTCATTTTGGTTTGACGCATGAACAATTGTTCTCTTTTTTACATTTATTTACACTGTTCACTCGTTTCAGACTTATAACAGCAGATAGCAATATCAAATGAAGATTGATCATGACCGGCAACAAACGTATGAGAGTTCAGCTTCTAGTTGAGCTGTATTGATACAGGCAGATAAAACCTTTGGCCTATCTTAATCACCTGCCAGCTCTGTCAGGAGCCCCCAGCCCTCTAACCGAGGGGGAGTGTCTGATGTCCCATATTGGCCCTGCTTCTCTGGTGTCTGCGGAGATAATGAGACAATACGGTACTGAAGCTATGACACCATGCTGGGTGGGAAGGTTGGTCGGGGTGCAGTAAGGGCCGATAATGAGAGATAAACTCTTGCAGGCATGGGGGCGGTGGCGGTGGGTGGATGGCGTTCGGAGGCACCCGCAGCGGGGGGTTCGACATGAGCCGGGAGGAAGGTGGAGGAAAAGGAGAGGAAGAGGCGAACAAAGACCCGGCAACAAAATGCAGCAGACGAGTAAAACAAAATCAGAGTTTTAAACAGATTAATGAACACAGTGAACAGCTGGACATCTGGTACGCCGTGTACATATGTGTGTGTGTGTGTGTGTGTGTGTGTGTGTGTGTGTGTGTGTGTGTTCGGACTCAAACTTACACCAAAGGAACGACAAAGCTGGAGAAGAAACCTTAAACTGGGCACCTCACTAACAACTCTATAGTGTCATCGGGTAATTTATTTACAGGGAGTAAACCCAGCTCATTAAGTGGGAGGAAAAACATTGACATAAACACTCTTCAGGCTCTTCACCCTCCTCCTATAATGACATGACTATTATGATGGGAAGGGGGGTGTTAATTTAGCCCAAGACAAACAAAGCCTCTCTAACTACCTCCTCTGTGTTATATTAATATAGCTGTGAACACTCTCCCTCAGGACTCACTGACTGAGCTCTGTGCTTCCCCCTGCCTGCACCGACTCTCCCACACACTGCCTTCATTTCTGCCTCTATAACTTTCACTAATTTCTTGAACTTTTGTCCTCCTTTCCCATCCTTTCATTTTTTTTCTTCTTTTTCTAATTTCAGGTAAGGAAGTTTTTTTTTTTTTTTTTTTTTTTTTGGTATCCTAATCAAATAAGCAGCCAGATCTTTATAATTTCTTTTATATTGTATCACGATTTTTTTTTGTAAGTAGCTGTATGTGTGCTGCAATAAGCACACGCACACGCAGGGGGTTACATTAATTCCTCGGCCCTCGGGAGAGCAGTGTATTGATTGGGTCTTGGTGCGGTTTGTCACACGTGATCACAGTGATCGGGACGCTGCTCGAGCGTGTTATCCCGCTGTGCCCTGGAGGAGAGCACCGTAAGGACTTAAACAGTACAAACTGACTGGCACTAATGGAGAGCACCACTCTTATTATGAGTCAAGTGGAGCGAGAAAATGAGTGACAGGCAGAGAAGGCAGCATATCGAATGAATGCATTTGGGCTGGCAGACAGTGAGCGGTTGCGTCAGTTGGAGACGCATGCAGGTAAAAAAAAAAAAAAAAAAATGCGGCTTTCACTGCGCGACCTTGAGTCAAAGTGAAAGTCTGCGCGCGAAGGCTTTCATCTGCACAACAATGGAGTGTTGCTTTTCCTCAACGCTCGCCGACATCCTGCGACCCCGCTCCTTTCCTCTCTGACATTCTTCCCCTGTAGTCCCGAGAGCTGCAGGTGTGAATCCTGCCGCACTTCCTCCCATGACACGTCTCCACCTTTCCTTCTCTCAAGCACACTCACAAAATAAATACATCCCATGTCCATTCTCACCCCTGTCATCCCCTTGTCTTTGTTCACGCCACCCCGGTTTCACTCCCGCAGCAGGACCATATGTATGGAAAACATGCAGCTCCACATTAGTCAGAATCCTCTCTACTCTCCTTTTTTTTTTTTTTTTAATCCCCCTCAAACCAAGTCACACATTTTACAATCACATCTTTCCCTCAAGGCAGACGCTGCTTACTTTTACTACCCGATGAAAAATCAACTTTAAATAAAACATGTGAAATGTCACACAAAAAAATTTGACTGAATTGTGTTATCATCATGTGGAAATGCAGTCATGGATGTAGCCAAATAAGTTTTGCAGTTTCTGCGTTTGGTTGCACGTCGTGACGCCCACTGCACACGCCAATTAATGGTCCCCGTGTTGTTACCGCCTTCCAGTTCCTGTTTCTATTTTTTGCAATTTTACTTTCAGTTTGTATTGGCTTATAGTGGATAAATGGTTTAAATACAGGCAATAAGTAACATTTTAATAGCTAGCTCAAGGGAAAAAAAAGATGATGAAATAAGTTTTCTAAACAAATGGATCATTGGTTTTATTGTTAACTCCCTCTGACATATTTGTGCTAAAAACATCAACTGCAACTTGTTCTGTCAATAAAGGAAAAGTACGACTTGATTCATGTTTTTCATAATATGTGGAATCGGCTATTGTCTGTTTCGACTGTGTTTTCTTCTCTTTTGAATTGGTTAAAGGAGGATTTAGTGGCAAGTAGTGGTGAGGTTGCAAACTGCAACCAAGTGAACACCCCTCACCACATCTTCTCCTTTTAAGCACCTGAGAGAATCTATGGTGGCTGCCAGAGTTTGGTTTGTCCATTCTGGGCTACTGTAGAAACATGGCAGGCTCCATTGAGGGAGACCTGCTCCCCATGTAGATTTGATTGGCTCCTTCTAAGGTAATTCAATTCAATGCAACTTTATTTATATAGCGCCAAATCACAACACAGGTTATGTCATGGCACTTAACACATTAAAGTCGTTACAGCAAGACTTTACAATATTATACAGAGAAACCCAACAATTCAACAATTCCCATATAAGCTAGGAGGGAAAAAAAACTCCTCTTTAAGGGAGAAAAACCTCCAACAGAGGGAGGGAAAAACTCCCTCTTAACTGGAAGAAACCTCCAACGGAACCAGGCTCAGAGGTGGGCGGCCATCTGCCTCGACCGGTTGGGGTGAGAAGAGAGCAGAGAGAGAAAAGGACAGCATAGAGATACAAGAGAAGAACTGTTGGTGGAGACGACTCCATGACGGGACATCTGCAAAAGAAAGAAGAGAAACTACGCGAGCGAGGGAACTGAATGGGGAGACAACAGATAATAATAAGAAACTATGGGAGAGAAAAAGATGGTGAGGTATGAGTCAGTTAAAGAGTACGAGGAAATAAAAGAAGCTCAGCGTGTAACGAGATCCCCCAGCAGCGTCGGCCTATAACAGCATAACTAAGGGTTGGTTCAGGTCTACCTGAGCCAGCCCTAACTATAAGCTTTATCAAAAAGGAAAGTTTTGAGTCTAATCTTAAAGCTAGAGAGGGTAATGAAAACACAATTCTTTGTTTCATGTGATTTAACACGATTAAAAACTTATTTATGAATGTTGTATTCCATTTTTGACAATAGATCCTCCTAGATCCCATACTGGACCTTTAAATGAATAAATAAAAGCTTGAAAAAAACAAACACAGAACTAACAGTAATTGATAGTGAACTAGCTGAAAGTGCCGAATAAACAAATCAGACAGTCAAAAAAACAGAGCTAAAAGTTAAAGATAAATAAAAAGTAATCTGATCGATGAACAGTTGAAAACATAATGAACAAATGATTGAAACATCCAGCTTTGATTGCTTCTATCAGTACAAATACAAACTGGCCCGAAACACTGGTAAAAAAAAATGGAGAAGTTACTTGTATGAAAAAAAATAATAAACCAGTTAAAAATAAGTTAAAAATGAGCATATTTGGTGCTGATGACTTGATGAATTTGTTTAGCAGAGATGTGGGGGTCAATCTGACAAAAAAAAAAAAGGCTGGGAACCATCAGTCTAAAAATTATTCTTGTCAGGGAAAAAGTGAAAATATAATAGCTGATATAGCAGGCATTGTTAAGCCTATTTACATGCATTACTTTACGAAGAAGGAGAAGAGTCTCTCTTCTGGATTAACACCTAAAAATAACTCAAGATGCTCATCAGTTGTGGGGAATAGGATGAGATTGCAGATTCTTTGCCCAGCGGTCACAATTAACGCTGAACCCTCAATATTGCCAGGCGGCCTCCAGAGATCTATTAGAATTACCATAAGCAAATTGGTCAACAACTAGACATATCCCATGTGGAGGTTTGGGGGTTGGGGGAGTATGACCCAACCCAGTCTCCGTGCTGACTGACACTGCTCCCTCTCGACCTTTGGCACAGTCAGCTGATCGAACACTCCACCTCCATGCCAGAGTAAGCATTGTATAAGGGGTGAGGAAGAATAAAAAAAAAAAAAAACCCTGCCTTCTGCATTCCATCAAACATTCATAACCTGACCTCGCATAAGAGCGGAAACTCTTAAAAACCCTTGAAACTCTGCTACAGGGTGCACAATAATGTAAGGAGGGTGGAACGGCGTAACAGCTTTAAAATATTAACCTCTTTATAACAGTTTGATGGCTTAATCGCCAATCAATAGCATTGTGCAGCGGCAGTGGCTGGGTGGGAACAGGATGGTGGTGATGAAAAATGCATGAGGCTGGGGCCGAGGCGGGGGGCCAGAAAATTAAACCCTGCCCGCCACATTTGCTGAGTTGCAGCTGTAGAGCTGGGATAAGTTTGAGTCGAGAGGATTGTGTGTGATTGTGTGTGTGTGAGAGATTGTGTGTGTGTGTGTGTGTGTGTGTGTGTGTGTGTGTGTGTGTGTGTGTGTGTGTGTGTGTGTGCAGAGGTGTGGTTTCCCTGTGGTGCGTTTTTGCACCTGAGTGAAACAAATAAAAACACTCTGGCAACGGAAAACGTAACACACACACACACACACACACACACACACACACACACACACACACACACACACACACACACACACACACAACGCAAAACACTGTAGTTTCTCCCCTGCAAAGTTGAAAAGGAATCCATTTGTGACTTAACTCCTGTTTCATTTCACTCATCCATCCTGTAAAAAAACATACAGATACACAACAGAAAAAAGCCATCGCCGGGGAAAGGGCACAGGATATGATACTAGGATGGGAGATGCTGTGAGTCTGCTCTGCTGATGAGCTGAAACTTGGTCACTGCACTGTGGGGCTCCTGCTGGCAAACAAATGTCAGCTATGACCCTAAAATCCAGTCTATTTTTAGTATACCCTTAATTCCTATCTCGTTAGGACCAGAAGGCCTCAGCTTCCCCCTTGGGTCATGAAAGATTAAAGACCCCTTCTGTACAGTTTAAACTTGACAAATTCATATTCACGCTCAAAAACAGCTTGTACCTCATGTGTGTGATGTCTTGTTTTTAATTTACAGCACACAGAGGAGCATCAGTTAGGACCAAAGTGTAGATTTGTCTGCGAAAGCAGCAGGCTACTTCTACTGATTTTAATGTCTGTGACACTCTTAAAGACATATTGTTCCATGTACCCAGGACGGGTCAAACTCATTAAGTGACTCCCACATCTTTTATGGTGTGGCTCATGTTCGTGTTATGAGAGCATGCCTTTAATGAAAGTCATTATCTTTTATTGAAACTATGTGATTCCCTTTACAATAGGGACTCCAGCGACTATCAGGCCAGTAACTTGCAGCCTGGAAAACAGCGGTTCATTCTGCAGAAAGACTGAAAAGTCAATTCAGCCTCGTAACCCGTGAAATGTTTCACTATTAACTATCTTGTTCCTCGGAGCTGAAGAGCAGAGGTGGGTCCTGCGAGGCTGAGCTCCTACACCCACATGCTTCTCGCCTCTCTGTTGGGTGCAGTGCCCCGCCACGAGGCTGTGATCTCACCTGTCAAAGTGAATTTAGCTGCAGGTGAGCTCAGCCGGTGGCTACCTGCAGACTACAGCCTTGTTTTATGCTCCAGTTGGCTGTCTCCTGCTGAACATGATGCTGGAGAAAAATGGACAATGACCTCCTCCCCCTTCTAGTTCCCAGTCAATGCAGGAAGAAGAAAAAAAACAAAAAAAAACTCCTGGGTAGAGAGAGGTTAAAGGAAAAGAAAAGGAGGAGAGAAGAGAAAGGGGGAGATGTAACATCCCAGCCTGTCTTTCCTAGAAGTGTTTCTATAAACTAGCAGAACAGTGGGTGGCAAGTTGTAATCTGACAGTGATGTAATTGTCCCTGCTGGTAGTGTGTGTGACATGGAGCATGCGAAATCTCTCCAAATTAATTCACTATCAACACTTTCAGAATAGGAGACTGTCCAGGGTGAGAGAAGGGAGGAGTTCAGCTGGGCTGCTGAAGCTTTTGTGGCCTGGAATGCACCATCAGCCAAGCCTTTCTCTCTCTCCCTGCCCTCCACAAAAAAAAAAAAAAAAAATAGCTCTGTCATTGATCAGAATGCATCCTGGCAAACAGGCATAACTAAAATAGCGCCGCCATTGATCTTGAACAGAAGACTGGTCGATCTTTATTAGTTCTGAGCAGAGGGCTGGAAACGGCAACAGCAACATTGACGAGGCTGTACCAGAAAGTCTGCAATCAAACGCTGTCATATAGTGCACACTCTCAGCTCAGACAGAGGGCCTGAGTAACCTCTTCACACGCACATGGAGCCTGTGAGAGCGTAGTCAGATGAGCAGACAAGCAGACAGGAGCGTGCGGGAAGTGTTTCAGTCAGCAGGAACCGGCTGTGTCGAACAGCAGCACCTGGCTTAAAGGATAACACTTCCCCTGATCCCCTGTATCTACAGGGCCAGAGACCAGCTGAATACACCATCTCATAACCATGGAGGAGGAGGAGGAGGAGTGTGTGTGTGTGTGTGGGGGGGACCTACAGCAGGAGCAACCAGCATAATTTCTCTGAAAGCGGATTGCACAAAAAAAAAAGCCATCAATGCTCCCCGTGATATAAACTGCAGCCGCCAAGGGACTGGGGACCCATCTGCATCCGATTACAAGCTGTAAATCTGGCTACCCCCCATTTTTTTTTTTTTTTTTTTTTACTGCCTGCACATACAGTACAGCATGTTTATTGATCTTTGTGGGCATTGTGAGATCTCGCACAAACAACCCATAAAAATGCCAGCGCTACGTTTAGCCGCTAACGTGAGAAGTTTCCACCTGCACTCGGAGGAAACTTGTTTCTCCTCTACATGTTTGCATCTCAAACCCAAGGCTACCCATTTGTGGATAAAGATGTTAAAAAAAAAAAAAAAACAACAACATATATTTGTCAAATGACTGCTGAGATGCAAAGCATGGAGAAATTTCAGAAATCATGTCTCCCTCATTATATATACAGGTAAACAATTATCTAAAAAAAAAAGCTGAAAACAGAAAACAAAGCAGTCTGGGAGAATGCATGACACCCTTAGGGCGAAGAGAGGAGCTGCAAAGTGACACAGAGGCGGAGAGAGACATGACGGGGAGGGGGGGGTGTGTGTGCCATATTTAGTCTGCTTCCTGTCTAATGTATGGGAAGTTTTGGAGGCAGAAATAAGTGAATGAGAGGTAGAGAAGGGGAGACGGAGAGAGGGAAGCGAGGGAGAGTTAAGGGGGTAAACAGAAATGCCTTTGATCCTGGCAGACAGATGTTGAAGAGAAGCTGTCTTTTCTGTGTAAAGGCCCACCTGAGCTGGCAGGTAGCCATGCCCAGATGGCTTCTTTGTTCCAAACCCAGCGCTAATGAGCAGATAGAGAGATGGAAAAGGAGGGGAGGGACTCTGGCAGGGGCAACGAGGAGGGGCAAGAGATTTTTTTTTTTTTTTTTTTTTTTTTTTTTGGAGGGGTGGTATAATGGGGTGTTTTTCAGCTGGCACGGGTACAGGACTGTTAGTTCTAATGTACTGATTACATCTCATTTACAAGTCTCCCGTGTGTCCTGTCTGGACAGCAGGAAGCAAACACCTGTGACTCGGAGATGATGTCATCGATAGCCAATTGCTCCGGTGTGCGGCAGTTTTGCATATTAATTCACAGGCCCTGCGTGCATCGACAGATCAACGGTGATGCACGCTTTCATGTGCATACAAAGTACAGTGCACGATACATCAATCACACTGCAGAATAATCAAATAGCTCAGTCGTCCCCTGGGTCAGTGGATACTGTGGATGTGGGGCAAGACGATGACACGTCAGTTTTTTTTTTTTTTTTTTTGCTTACATCCACTTTGAAAAGTATCTGTGAAAGGGTGCATGCGTGTGTGTGTGTGTGTGTGTGTGTGTGTGTGTGTGTGTGTGTGTGTGTGTGTGTGTGTGTGTGTGTGTGTGTGTGTGTGTGCGCGCGCGCGCGTGCGTGTGTCGAGGAAGGGCTGGGCGTGGGACATATATGAAAATGTACATCTGGATCATTTAGCTACATCTCATTAAAAACAGTAATTCTATTCAGATATAAAGACTCTTCAATGACCTTCAGTGTGTCCATACCATACTAAACCATCACTGATGATAAGTAACCAGTTAAAAACCAGGATGGAAGACACTTTACAGGGAGAGATTTTAGAGTTGATGGTCATCACTGACATTATGAGCTTTTATTTATAAATGGTAAATGGTCTGTACTTGTATAGCGCTTTATCACCTTTCGGTCTCAAAGCGCTTTAACATGGTTTTCCCATTCACACACTAATGAGACAGATCACCATGCAGGGTGCTGCCATCAGGAGCACATTGACACACCGATGGTACACCACCGGGAGCAACTTAGGGTTCAGTGTCTTGCTCAAGGACGCTTAGGCATGTGGATAGGGGGAGCTGGGGATTGAACTACCAACTACCAACCTTCCAATTAGTGTGCAACCCACTCTACAGCCACAGCCCCCCATATAATAATTATAAGGCTATAGGCTGTATGAGTCGCAGCAATACCATGGTAGCATGGATACACTGCACAAATACTTTTGTTCATAATGTCAATGAATGAAGAAATGTAATTAAAAACAGAAGTGTTAAGACTAACAAACATTGAACTTTAGTCTTTGTTGTAATTATGTCTTTGATTCTTTTTTTACTTGCAAATTTAGAAACAAAATTGCGTCTTTAATGGAAACGATGCATTCAAAAAAGAATACTAAATTGTTCATGTAGGGTAAGTATATCTTAAATTTCATATTAATAAAAATGTTACTGTAATTGTCTGCGGAAGATATTTCTAAGTGTCCTGAATAGTCAGTCAATGTCCAGTATTTGAAACAAACAAAACAGCTACAAAAAAGGTTACAATTTCAGTGACTTCATATTATTTCAACTTTGGATAAAGCGACTGCAATAAATTAGAAAACAAGCTGCAGTAAGAGATACTCGTTCCTCTGACAGACTTTAGAGTTGGCTGTGTGATGTTTTCAATACTATTGGCGACTGTTGTGTGGGGGATGAATGCTTTGTCTTGTGATGTTGTCAAAAAAAAAGAGATCTTGATCTCCACCAGACTTCCTGAATAAATAAAGTCAAACCAACAAACAACTTCAGCCTCAGAAAACCTTTTAGCACCCGTAGTTCGTGCGGCTGCTGTAGGGCTGTGAACAGACCTGGAGATAAAACAGTGTCACTAAGGTTCACCTAACGCGAAGATCAACCACCTGCTGCACCTCCACGTGTGCTCAGATATTACACACAAACTGACACAAAACTGAGCGATGTTGGTGTGAAATTATGGATTATGAATTTTTCTATTTTCTCATTGAATTTGGGCTTTATTTAAGCAATGTAGCATGTTGAGGTGAGAATGGACAAAATAGAAGGATAATTATGGAACACAAGGCAACACAGATCCAGCATTTATAGTTGGAAAAACATAGAGGGAGAGATGGGAAGAAAGGGCGTTAATGAATTAATCTCAATGAAGAAATGAAAATTACAAATAAAAACATTTACACTTTCCCCCATCTCACTCTGTAAAATGTTTGTGACTTAACACTGTGTATAAAGAATTTGCATTTTTTTTTTGTGGTTCGGTCCAAGCAGATGGAGCTGCCCACACAAAACCCCTTCTACTGAGTTGTGTATGTACCCTCGGTACAGATAAGAGCGGAGAGCTCGGAGAGCACAGGCTGCAGCTTGACATTGGTGCTATCAGTAAATATGAGGACAGATGTAAGGGAAGCTGCTTAAAGACGGCCTTTTTAAATGAGGGGAGTATTTACATCTAGATTTACGTCCATAGGTCTCGGATGTAATCAGTCAATAGGTCTAAAATGTAATCAGTCAAAGGATGGAATTAATCCTAACAACACCAGTGTTTAAAAGGAGTCACCGGAAAAATTAGCCTCAAACTGCCGGATTTCTCAGAAAAAATGATCAGTCTCACTTGCATGGATGTGTTATATTAGAAACATTTCAGCTGGAGAGTTTAGCCTTTTCTTATGCTGTGTATGTTATCTGTTAAGAAGGTGTAAATAATTATACTCGCACTTGTCTGGTGTGATTATGTATCTGAATCTCTATACTGTTTTATGAATTTCTCACACAGAGATAGAAATACCACTGCTCAGAGCGACCAGTTCCAGTTAGGATCCAGACAAGATGTCAGGAGTCACCTGTTGGTGCTCTGTTGATCCTCTCCTCTGTGTGCATACTGTCACAATGTCAAAGAGAAAATGATGTGAAATATCAATAAAAGTATGACTTAAGGACCTGTTTGTCAAAAGATGAAAATAATTATTTATTTATTCGATTAATTTTCATGTTTATCAGATGTAAACGATGGTATTTCAAACTTCTTGTACAGTTATCAAAATCACAAACCCAGATGACAAAAATTCAAACCAAGACCCCACGTCCTTATATCAACACGACAAATTAGTGCTACTTCCAACAACTCCCAAAATGATTTATGAGCATTTTCAGCGCCCTCTATAGGCACAACATGGCAAGTTAATGTTAATATTGTGAAACATAAACCATGTATGTACCAAACTACTCAGTTAAGTTTGTGAAAAGATCGTGGTTTGGGTTTAAATCACTACATGTTAGTTACATTACCCACATTTCATAAGTTAAATCTGTGACTTTTGTTTTAATTTAGTGCACAAACTATTTTGATTTCTGATGAAAATTATTATCGCGTCTTCACCCTTTCTACGATAACCGGCGTTACTTGCTAACAGTAATTTTTTTTCAAAAAGCTTGAATGATGGACACTAAGTTAACATTGCACCAAAACTGCAGATATACTTTAGACCCATCTAAAAAAAAATAAATTCTTAAAAGTGAGCCTATATGCAAAAACTGCAGCTGTGAACGATCCCATTAGAACTTATTTGACTACCCCTGAGACTTTCCTCTTCGGCTCTTCACCTGCAGTCGGTAGATATCAAAATATTCCACCCTGCTGCTCACTAACACCTCTGCATGGTCAGAAAAATCTCCCGAGCCTACTGAAGTTTTCCTGCTAAAAGTAGTTTTCAAATTAAAATGATGCTCCCGTGGTCATTAAAATGGTCATTAAAATGTGAAATTTCATCTTCAATATAAGCATATTTAATATTTCCCATTTTATGCTTATACAAATTGTATATTATATAATTTCTTTATAATGCAGTTGGAGCCGAACTGAATTATAAGCTAGCTGATTTTAACAGCCGACATTGATCTATCGAAGATATGTCATCAGAAAAAGATGCTTGGGGTGATTTAGAAATGGTTTTATTTAACTTATACTGTATACTGCAGTGCACGCATGTGTGACCAAACTAGTTTGAAAAGTGTCAAATACAGCGAACTAATATAAGATTTAAAATCCAGTGTTTCCCCTTCAGTTGGGACCTCCTGCCACTCCTGAAAGAAACACAAGTCTAGGTATAAACCTGAAACTCGAGGGTATTTAATTTGAAACGGTGTATGAGTGTCAAGCAGGGGCGAGTGAAAACTGTTGAGTCACGCTGTGTTGAACCACACTGATTCAGCACAATGATCGGCAGCTGAAAATGTTTTTTTTTAGCTGCATCGAGTTGCTGTTAGTGTATTCTGCCGCGTAGAGACCGAGTCCCGACAGAGAGACAGACAGAGAGTCAGGCACAGAGACTCCTAATCAATAGCCCCTTAATGGTCATCTTTATAGCCGGACAATTGTCCTTCCCGCCCGGCGCTCCCTGCTCTCCTCCCTCTGCTCTCGGTAGCCGGCCTGCCTCTCTGAAGGACGTCCGAAGACTTTCAAAGGCGATAACAAATCAAACTGTTCCCTGAATCTAATATCAAACAAGCCTGGTGTCAGCATTTATTAGAGAAATCAGATTCTCCCCCTCCTCCATCCCCTCGTCTCTACACCCCCCCGTTCACTCTCCCACTTGCAGTATTCCAACACACAGCGGCCCTTTGAAGTCGAAAGAATGCAGGATCGCAAATTACCCAGGAGACGTAGCTGATAGTCTTTGAAGCCCTCCTTTGATAGTGTTGTTTTCTGTGCTCCCCCAGCATCTCTCTCCTTCTATCACTCACTTGCTTTTTCCTTCTTTTCCACACACAATGTAGCTTACAAACATGTATCTGATCTGGCTAATGGCGACATTACATACAGATGCTATAAAACGTACTAAAAGGCAAAGCAGCATTTGAAAGGAAAACTGATCTGAGGTCCTGATCCCCCAAAAACGATATTGTGCATATTTACCAATTTCATTTCACAGGTAAATTTGTGGTCAACTTTTTTTTTGTTTTTTTAAGGAGAAAAGCCTTTGAACCACCTGCCAGCATGAAGATCTGAGCTGTGCTGTAACTAATGCTCTGGGCTTATGGCATAGTTAGCTCCCTCGGTCTCCAAAAAAAAATGACAGATGGAAAGTCCATGGGCATGATGTAATTATCCCTTAGCCGTAGTCTTTTTCACAACTTCCCTCAGCATCATCTGCGCAGATGTAGCTGTCACGGAGCATTTCTGTTTACTCTGGTCTGTCCTCAGTACATCTTAGGAGAATACATGTAAAGGCATTCATGAGTTATTTCTTCATATCAGACAGCCTGACAGCTATAATGCACGGACATATCTGCTTAGAAAAACAGACAACAAACTCCCACGTGTTAAATGGTTGTTGTTTGGCTTAGAACTGACAGATAGATAGCTAAATTGTATTTTCACCAAAGACGAGGAGGAAAACATTGTGTACAGGCTGAAAAACTGAAGTGCAAAAGTGTTCAGCACACAGCCAGTAAGATCAATGGTCTTTTCTCTGAGAGAGATCCAGACGTTACAGAGGTGAGGTCAGATTTATGAGGTGACGTTTGTGCCAAAAATACATTGATTTTTTTTATACAATACTCTAACTTTCCATGTCAGCTTTTTGTTGTTGTTGCGTCTTTCTCCCTGTTATGTAAAAGTGTTACCTTCAAAACATCTGTTGATCAAAAAACTTCTTCTGCCTTTATAACTGACTACAAAGAGCTGTTGATTACATAAATAATGCACAATGATTACACTGTAATTTTCTGCAAAATCTATCTGTATTCTAAAATTAAAATACATATATATATGTTTTGGGAAATAAGCTTCTCCTTTCTCTTTTGGGATGAAGTTTGCATATTCTCCCCGAGCCTGCGTGGGTTTTATGCGGGTGCTCTGGCTTCCTGCCACAATCTAAAAACATGCATGTTAGGTGAATTTGTGATCATAAGTCAGGTGAAGGTGTGAATGTGAACATGAATGGTGGCTCATCTTTCTGCATGGGCCCTGTGATGGACTGGCGAGCCGTCCAGGATGCACTCCATCTTTGCCCAAAGTCAGCTGGGATGGGCTTCAGCCCCCCGTTATCCAGTGCAGGATAAAAACCTGTATAGATGTTGGCTGGCTGGCTGTAAATATGCTTCTTCGCATTGTTATTATTGAAAGCTTCACAAAAAGATGCATGGGAAAACAGCTAGTACAGTACTACAATTACATTTTTAATTATGTGAAGGAATTACAATTTGAAATTCCACTGTACATTATGGTTACTAATCCCAGTAATGCAGGAGCTTATGAGAGGATGACATCACTGAGGTCTTTTTGCATCCAGATGATCCATTAGCTCAGCGCACGGATCAAAAGTCATTAGCTTCTATCACAAGAGGATATAAGACAACAGAGTTGTTGTTTTTAATTTATGTTGTGTTCTCAGCTTTGTTCTAACATAACTCATTGTTAAACCTACATTGACGCTGGTTTTGTACTGGGTTTGTGAAACGAATGTATCGATAAATAACTATTTAATATAGTTATATACTTAATTTATGTGCTCCTGTCTCTACAGTGTTTTGTTGTCATGGACCTTTGCGTTAGTTTCTCTCTGTTCTCTATGAAGTGAAGGTAACGTCACTCCACCTGACGTCAACTACACTCGCTAATTTATTGTAAGTGCAATAAAAGCCTACGTGATAAATTTATCAATGGACAGATGTCGAACCCAAAATTATGAAATTCAGGGCAAATTATCAGCACCGATGGACGCCAACGTTAAAACCCCTGCTGCTGATCGTGCTAGTTGTCCTCGCCAAAACACTCAGCTCTCCTGATGATACGGCGGCCCCCCGACAATAATCACAGGAGGACAGGTTGTCATCCATCTTGATCCACATTAGTAAGGTAAGGTGCAAAACTCAATTAAAATGTGCACTTAAAGTAATTCAACACCATGAAATCTTGTAGCACTCAGACCACGATCAAACTTGGAGAAACAACTTTACCAGGTGGGCAGGAGGCGGCGGCGGCGGCCCATCAAGGCTCCAACACCCGAAGCAGTCAACGTAATGGAAAAACACTTCTCATGATCTTCTCATCTAACTCCGGGCGAGAAAGCGAGTAAGCATATTTCCTTACAATGTCAGACTATTCCTTTAAGGTAAACAGATTAATATGAATATACTTAAGATGTGTCTAGAGGATTAAAAGGTTAAAAAAAAAAAAAAGAAAAAAAAGCTGATCTTTGTTTGGTCAGTAAAGCAGACATCATGTTACAGGGTGAACACAACCATAAGACAAATGACGACGCCGACACACATCAACAACTCTTTTAGCCACAAATGAAGGCATCAACGTGAACAAAACTACTCTCACAAAGCCCTTCATCACATTTATAGTACAAATGAAAGCGCCTACAGATTGATGGTTTCATGTGCAAAAAAGGCCATTATTTCTTCTCATTTCACTGGCAAATTCGCTCCCATGAGAAACAGCAGGATTACATCTGCTGTCCATCAGCAGCATGTTGTAATCCAGTCGATACTTCCAAGGACACCCTGACCATCCGCGTGCTAATCTCTGGCTTTCCAGTGGGCGCTACACTGACTCGACTGTCATGACTCACTGACACACAGCATTGACTCATTATGTAAATGACGGACTGAGGACGCTTTAAAAGTTGGCGTGAAGAACTTCTTTTTTTTTTTTTTTTTTTTTGTGGTCAACTTTCTTAAGTTTCCTTCCTTTTCATGTCACAAGATCTAAAAATGTGGTAATAGTTCTGAACGCATATAAAACTGATACCGCATTCCTCCTGCTCTTTACTTTTAATCACCAGGGAATTCAGTGCATCAGCTTCATAATCCGAGGACAGATCATTTCCTCAGAGATGATGTAACTATTTTGAATTCAAGTGTAATGACAGTCCATTGTAGTTGGGGGTTTTAAAACGCTTTCATAAATCTTAAATGGCCTCAGCATCATTAAAGACATGCAACTCAAGAGCTCTGGTGTGCTTTCGTGTTTGACAGGTTTGACAAACTCTGCTTAGCTTTTTGAATGAGGTTGAAGAACACGACTGTGAGCACGACATACATTTGAAGGGCAATAAGTCACACGTGTGCTGATGATGGCAGCAAACGGGCGCATGCAAAACACGCGAGTGCACGCACACGTTGAGTCTCACTTGTTTGAAAGCACATTCGCAGACCCTCCCTGATGTGGAGTGCGAGCTGCATCGCTCTGGTGGTTTGGGAGCTTCACATCCACTTAGATAATTAACAGTGATCAAGGGTCGTCCCGCTTGTCATAGTTGCCTCATGTTACTGCCTGTTCAAAAGGATTCAAACTCACTGGCCTGAGCTGAAAGGAAAGCTACACACAGGCTCGTGTTCACATCCAATAAGCCCCAGTGTAAACGTATAGGTTTTTGAGGTGGGGGCTGGAATCTGACTTATTTAATATGAACAAGGGAAGATCAAGCGCCTTCCGCCCACATCCAGCGAAGGCTTTGAAAGGGACCCAAAATATATAACACACCCGAACTGTGCCATTCTGCACTGCGTTACCTTCAAAAAGTATTTTTCATAAAAGATTATGAGTACTCTGTCAGTGTGTTTGATTTAAAAGAAATGTACAAGATTACCACCCTGTATGCAATACAAGCATGCATGCAGTCATGCTGCTCATGCATTAACACCTCTTACACACACACATATATACATTTTATATATATATATATATATATATATATATATATATAAAATATATATATATATATATATATACACACACACACACACACACATGTTGCTCCATGTTTTATTCACATATTCACAGAAAAACGTGATGACTTGGCTTTTACTTTGGTATGCATCTCTGACCGGCGCCTTTTCCTTAAGAACAGCAGCTAAAGTTCATGAATGTTGTGGTATTTATACATGTCTGCCATGCCAAAGCAACAAAAGGCGTCTGAGACAAAGCGGAAATTTTTGAAATAGTGACCCACTGTACGGTATGCCTGCTTGAACATATGATTCTGTGCATGAGTTTAATTATTTGATTATCGATATATCTATATGTGTATATATGTGTGTGTATATATACGTTTTTCATATGTACACATATATATACACACACACACACACATATATACACATATAGATATATAGATAATTAAATAATTAAACTCATGCACAGAATCATATCCACATCTAAAAACCCTACACACCAAGACTCTCACCAGCTGGTTATTGTGGAAGGTTACTTTCCACCACAGAGGAAGAAGTGCGACCAGTCAACACCACAGTGGCTTTTAGCACATCTTCACTGATTCTCCAAGGAGAGAAAAAAAGAGCTGGAAAAAGATGGTGAGGAAGGAGAAAGATGTCCGAGCGGGCATACCGTACAGTGGGTCACTATTTCAAAAATTTCCGCTTTGTCTCAGACGCCTTTTGTTGCTTTGGCATGGCAGACATGTATAAATACCACAACATTCATGAACTTCAGCTGCTGTTCTTAAGGAAAAGGCACCGGTCAGAGATGCATACCAAAGTAAAAGCCAAGTCATCACGTTTTTCTGTGAATATGTGAATAAAACATGGAGCAACAGTAGCTGAATTATTCCGACGCTGACCCAGAAATCCAAAGGTGAATGGATTGGATGTTTCGGGTTAAAATGCACACCGAGAGCACATCGTTAACTTCTATGTGCTCTTCCATGTACACAACCTTGTACCGATTCAAAGAAGCAGGTATGTTCTAATGCGGTAGTTGATCTTTTGTTTTATGATGTACCCAGGACGATTTCACGCTGATCCGAGCCATTAAAAGTGCTCCAGCTGAGAGATCACTGTAACATAAAAATAAACATCAATGGGACTTTTACTTCTGGAACCGCTGCACCGGAAATAGCTTTTTAATCCAAGACCAAAACATAACACAAATTGGACATATACATTTCTTTTTTTTTTCCAAATGCTCCTTCTCTCGTCGTCCAGCTGATCCGGTTCAATAGCGCCACAATTCTCCGTACTGTAGTGTACCGTAGGAATCACTGTAAATTCACATTACTTTTGTTGTTTAAGATGTTTTTTTATCAAAAAAGATTTTACAGTAAAGCTGGATTGTGCTCGCTAAGGTCTTCTAGCAGTGTGCTAAAAATGCACCCTTTAATCATCAGACCAGAGGCGAGTGAAAACGGCACAGCAGAGGCAAACATGGAGAGCATAGTAGCGTCCATTAAATTCCACCATCAGTAAAGGTCCGACTTCCATTCAGAGTAGATATGAGCGGCGTCCTGGCTGGAAGATTCTGCTTTTGTAATATTTTCCAGGTATTTTCCCTGTTTGTTGAGATGTGAGCAGTTCACCTACAGTTTTTAATGTCTGCCTTGCCTTTTTCATTTGCACTTGATAAAAACAATTACAGATGTTATTTCTTTCGTGCAGTACTTTTGAATCACAGACCTTGTAGTAGAAATAATACTACACATCTGTCTAGACTCATTTATTAATAAGCCCCCAAACTAGAGAAAAAAAATCCGGCTTTGTGCTTGAAGCCTCCGGGATCCCGTTTGACAGTTTTAATTATGGTTTGTTTTGTGTGCGTGTGTGTGTGTGTGTGTGTGTGTGTGTGTGTGTGCGTTTTATAAAAATGGGGTATTTTGTGTGGAGAGGCTATGTGATGGGACACTCCACTCTTTCTTTTCTGCCTCTCTGGAGGATTGTTTCATTGAAGTCACACATGTGCCTGGTGGCATGTTGAGTACCACTTGCCCTTTACACAGCAAGAGAAGAGTCAGTGAGAGTGATGTTGGTTTTCCTCTTAAAAAAAAAAAAAAAAAAATCGAATACGTAATTATATAAGAATATTACACAGTATTTGTCAGACAAAACAAGGTATTTCAATGTTTCCTTGAGATTTTTTCATTATATTTTGACATTTTATAAACAAAACAATATTAAAACATTGTTAGACAATAATAATCCATTGCAGGCCTTACACTCAGATTTCAAGCTCTACAGATGTTTAAAGGTAGATAAGGAAATATAGAATCAAATTAAATGTATGTACTTTGGTTAAGGCACTACTGTAATCATTCAAACATCCATGACTGCAGCTGCTCCCTCCTGACAGTCATATACGGTCCAAAAGGAAACAAATGTCGTCTCCCCCGCCCGGACGGCTCTGCCCCCTCCAGTTTAAAACAATGCCACAAGCACTGTTGCCTGTCTCTCAAGTGGCTTCAGCAGTGCAGTAATGCATATTCTAAGCTCATAGAAAACAGCAGAGCACACACAGGGGTTCAGCATCTTTTCATCTCCACATTATCGGTGTGAGACTGCTAATGAGAGCTGTTGTGTGCCTGTAACACCATCAGTTTCATCCTTTTGAGCTGGGCGAGCACACAGCCAGTTCTCTGCTACTGTGGGAGTTGTGAAAAAAAAAAAGAGAGAGAGAGAGTGTGTGTGTGTGAAAATGTAATTAGGGTTGAGGGATGGAGGGGTTAAACTGAACACTATGGGGTACCACGACATCAGGGAATATGGATGACGGGAGGCTTTTCTCTCTGCACAGTGATGCACAGAAGCTGAATTCTTTCTCTTTGCCCCTTTCTTTCACATTTCATCACCCTTTTAAAGTTATGGGCCAGCAAGGGAGGAGAGGACTCCTCTGCTGGGACGAAAGAAATCTAATTTTAAGGATGAGGGGGTGGAATTAATATACATTAGAAATGGGGGAATAGAGGAGGAAAACAAAGAAAGTTAATTGTTTCGTGACCTTGTTTGCCTTTATTTTGCTTGTGGGGAGAAAGTGTTTAAAGACAGAGTTTTTGTTGTAAACCTCAGGCCCACCTCGGTGTCACTGGGTCTGACAAAACCTTCACAATACTTTGTAATTTATTGTGTAAATCAAGCAACCAAGCTCAAATCTTCTGAGTGAAAGGAGGATGGTTGGCTGGTTCAGCACTAATTGATTTTAGGCCTCACAGCAGAGAGTTTGGAATTTCTTTATCTTACTAACTGATGGAAAAATAATGAACTCATCATACTTGTCAAATGTTTGTCTATCTGTTGCACAACATGTTCCTATTGTCTCAGAAAAGATGTACTCATTTATCCGTTGCACAACATGGTTCTATAGTCTCAGTTACAACGTCTCTGTACCTTTATCTTGTGACCTACGACAAAATCAGATATACAGAGGAAGTGGGGGTGACTGTCAACTGTTTGTCACACTGTATATAAGCTGAACTACGGAGGAGAGACTTTGAGCAATGCTGGACACCTTTCTTTGAGTGTACATGTATTTGCTCCTTCTTGCCAGAATCAATGTCCGACATGTTTGATTTTGAATACAACATCCGAGTAATTTTTCTAACATTAACAGATAAACAATACAAGGGTGGATCAATAAGGTCTGAGACTGCTGCTATTGCACACAAACAATGTGCAGCACCGTGATGTGCACAGAGCAGGAGGAAGGTATAACTCTAATGAGTAAGTGGCAAACTTTTCGTCACTTGATCAAAGTCAGCATCTGAGTTACGCACGGTTTTGTGAGTGCTGGTTCGGTGCGTCTGCAATTTCTCCGTGGACATGAGCACATCGGAGTTTGTGTCAAACTCTGGAAATCGGTAACAGAAACGCTTAAAATGCTTCAGGAAGGCTGTGCACAATGAAGCAATGAGCCTGGAGAGGTGCTTTGAGTGACATTCGCGTTTCCGAGTGCCACAGCGTCACTGTCCAAGATCGAAAAAGGCGCACGAGGTCCGACACTGAACCAGGTGGGGTTTGTTTACCATTTGCTGGGTTGTGCGCCGTGAATTGGTCCCACAGGGTCAGACTGTCACCACTGAGTTCGACTGCGGTGTTCTGAGGCGTCTGAGCGAACACATTCGGTGCAAACAACCTCAACTTTGGTTGGCCAGGAACTTGCGAAAACATACACAGGACCACAATCGTCATTCCTCATACCCCCTACTCACTGGATTTGGCCCGCTGCTACTTCTTTCTGTTCCCCATTAATTCACAAACTTTGATGTGCGTTCTCTTCTCAAGTTTCAGGTGCCAAAAAAAAAGCTGAGGCACCAGGACCAGCGCTCACAAAAAACTTGCATAACTCAGCTGCTGATTTTGATCAAGCCACAAAATTTTAAACCCTTATTCATAAGAGTTCTACCTTCCCGTTGCTCCGTGCACGTCACGGTGGTGCGCACGGTTCGTGCACAACAGGAACGTTCTTGGAACTTATTGATCCACCCACGTATGACCAACACTGATATGTTTCCTATATGATGCCACTGTTAACACAATCATAGTTTATTTTATGTGTTAATCTTCATCCTATTTGCTCTCAAGACTTTTTGCTTCTTTGATTGTATTCTGAGCTGTGAAAGACTGTTTTCCCTCTGAGGTTCACACGCTTAGTGAACTGCAGAGCATCCTGAAAGTATTTTCAGCAAATGTTTTCTTGTATTAATGTTTCTGTTTCTCTGAAGTTTCCCAGCAGCACTGAAACGAGAGGCTTCCTTTGGTTTATTTCTGCACTTTTGAATAAATATTCAGATTTGACTATACAGAAAGAAGCCAATAGCAGGACAGCAAGTCGTGCAGGATTGTTGGTGCATACAGCAGATGACTGTGGTTGATACAGCATCACAACTAAAGCTTATTTTCTGAAGAAATTATAACAAACTGAACACTTGTAGAAAGAGCAGTGGTGGCGTTTAAAACGAGAAAGAGGTGTGTGTGTGTGTGTGTGTGTGTGCATTACATTATTACATTTCAGTGTGGAAAATAGGTATTATCTCTCAGTATTGCAATCTAAAACCTTATCCATATTAGATGAGGCTCCATTTGAAAAAACATTCAGAAAAAGAAATCTCATTAAAGTTTCTTTTTGAGGTACAAACTTGATATGCTACAAAACTCAACAGATTAACGTAATGTATTCTGCATCTGAAGGTGAATTTGAACAACAATTTTGAAACAGCTCATTTCATGTGTTGTTTTCCTTTAATGTCTTACAAGTAAATGTTTCCAGCCTCACGGAGAAATACTCTCAGGAGTATAACGTGTTTTTATACATTACTATCATTTAAGGAGTATTACTGGGTTTTCTAAATAGTTGTCAATTTACTGGTGATGTGGAGCAACACTCAGCCTGTAAGAAAATGTTGTTTAAAGTAATTTTTGACTCTTTACATTTTTGTCAAGTCCAAGAAAATGAATGCCATCATCAGGTAATTTCACTAACTACTTTTTTTTTTACAATGAAAAGTCTGCTTAATAATTGGCTGATGCGAGTGTATATAACCCCAGAAAAGCTCAGAGCTCAAAACAATAGCGCTATATCCGATGTATGCATCAAGTGCAGACAGTTTTTGGCAGTGCACTCGGGTAAATTAGTTCTGGCAAGCAGCGAGGGAGTATATACAGGACATTTTATCTGTACAAATATCTACAGATCCTAAGATTTTAATTCTAGGTTTATATCAACTTTAAAATAAAAAGAAGACAAAACATCTGTCTGGAAATAGGTCTGGTAGTGACCAAAAGAGTCATTGCTCTACCACGGAAAAAAGTGGGTAGACCGAATGTGAGTAAATGGATTTAAGAACTATGTACAACTTTGCCATTGGAAAAGGTTACGCTATACATATATATCTGGGGAAATCAATCACTCTTTTACAACAGTATGGGGTCACTTCATAGATTATCCAGAGAGGACAGACAAGGCCAACAGGATAGAAGCACCTGGGGATTCTTGAGAAGCCTTTTGCAGTGTTCAAGCTTTGAAAAGACAAATAAAAAGAGTTGAGCTGCATCATGGGAGACGTAGGAACAAAGGCAGTATCTGAAATCCTTGTCTACAAGTTGCATTGTATTTACCCGTCACCAGTTTATCGGAGTGTGTAAATGTACAGACCAAAAAAAGGAGTGTCCAGAGGATGAACGCTACTTTCTGCCAACAATCCCACGATGCCATACATCACAATTTACTGATGCAAAATCAGCACAGCATGACACTATAGCCGTCACCGATGACGCAAACCGGTAATGATTCACAAGTGTCCAAAATCTACAGCCCATAACAGAGTGCAGCAGACAGCGTTTATCATATGGGGAGCAGTGAATGACTGAATGATCAATTTAAGAAATCAACTTTGACTATTTAATCAAAAATCTGTCTCTTAGAAGTCCTCAAACTTTAAGGACATGGACGACTAAACTGCTGAAGCACAGTCTGACGCATGACATTATTACAACTATGATAAAAGAGATCTGAAATTGATTATCAGCTATGTTCTGCAGTTCTGCTGTTTTTGTGCTTAGGTATCAGATAACAAGGGTAAAGATAAAATCTCCCACTTTCCTCACACAATCAATCATAAAGTAATAATCCAAGTAATCAGTCAATGTACATAAATGTTTTCGTCTTCCTAAAATAGTCACTAATAAACACTGGTTTTGGTGTGGCTGGGGAAAAAAAAAATCACTTTAGCTTTGTAAAAGTTGTTGTAGAGGGCAAAGCTCCTTCTCATCGCCTGCGTCACCTTGCTCTACCTACCTTGTTACTTTAACACAGACTTTCAAACTAAGACAAAGTGTGTAACATTAATTTCAAGAGCTAAGTCACTTAGTATTGGTGGACTTACTGCGCATGCAGCTGCACCGGGGTGGGCATGCTAAAAATGGAAAAAGTCTTCCACCAAAGAGGAATAACGCTTCAAGTTAACACACGATACAAGCTATTAAAAAACTCAGTGCGGCTCAGTTTATGAAGTTGAAGACAGATATCCGTATAGAGTCCCCCCCCCCCCTCCCCTTCCCCTCCACACCCGCCCGCCCACCCACCCACCCCTCTCAGAAGACTGCTGGACTGCGTATCCTGCTCGGAGGGGAACAGGTGGAAATTCAAACCAAAAGACGATATGAAGCCCGCTGAAGACGATGCAGAAACAGTCATTCATATTTCATAAGCACAGCCCTATGCATTCCCCATCCCCCCCCACCCCCCTACCACCTTTAACGTTTGCCTATTAAATTCGCAGCTGTCAAAGCATAACTCAAAGTCTGGGTGCACACACAAATACATGCATGCATATACACAAACACATGCAATTACTCTCCAAATCCTGGGTGTGTGGTGACACAATAACACAAGGTGCTAGAACACACACACACACACACACACACACACACACACACACACACACACACACACACACACACACACACGCGCGCACGCGCACACACACACACACACTCCCTGATTCTATTCCCTCCGTGGAACAGGTACCCTGACTTTAAACTCATTACGTCGGACAAGGTTTTTAATGGAGGCGAGAGCCAGCCACTCCGAGCTACAGAAATTAATGAGATGGAGACAGAGAGCGAGAAAGGGAAAGAGCTGAGCATAAACTTTTATTCCTAATTCACACCACGCGGTCGTCTCACTTGACCGTAGACCTTTATCCTGTTAGGAAGTGAAGAAACAAACCATTTAACCGCGACAGGCCAGCAGAGGTGAGCCGGAAGTCTGCAGACATGTCGCGTCGACTAACTCGGAGACATTATCTCCAGTTTGTTGCTTCTCCTCGCCATGTAAATCCAACTCCGGCTGACAGGCCGGTGCTTTCTGTAACGCAGCAGACATTTGACACCGGGGAGTCATTGAGCAACACCGACGCCTGGGGTGTCATAACGACAATATTGCACCAGCAAAGCGCTAAATGACAGTGAGCTCACAGACACAGGGGTGGAAGTGGCGGAGACGCGCTGATCAATGAACAATCGATATGACCCTGCCAGGTAATCACGAACCGCGGTGATTAACGGCAACCGATCAATCGCCATTAACCCCTGCATGTACCAGTTAGGCAGACAATCAGCGGCAACGAGCGTGATAAGCGGCAGATATTATTGGAGGCCGTTTAACATCCTTCTGCTTCCGTAAACGTCGCCAAACTGAAAGCTTAGATCTGTGAGTCACCGTATTTAACCCAACTCCCATATCTGGCCTGACTAATAGTGCATCACGACAGTCGATACACTTGGGTGGAAGAAAACTTCATACGAAAAAAAAAAAGGACTTGATTCTTGCTTCGAAAAAGTCTCTTACGGTTGAGCAGGTTTTTGCACATTTTTTACAAGCACCTTAACAAATTTCTGTCTCCCTGATTAAAGTAGGAACAAAGACATGAGGGTTCTTCTTGACACAGGAGGTAAAAAAAACTGGAATAAAGAATTAGAAGCAGAATCTATAGCTTCCCATGTTTTTGCCTTCGCGCTCTCACACTCCCATACAGACAGTACACGCCCACACACGGACGCACAGTTGCCGGATCCTTCTCACACTCTCGGGTGTGACACTGCCACATGCGGCAAACTCACCCCGTATGTTTTCAAAATGTAGTCCAACAGATTCGTGGCACCGAGGATGGAATAATCAGGACTTTTACTTCAAGGGGGAAAAAAAAAAAAAACCAAACCCTCTGATCTTTGTCTCAAATGAGAGTCATCCGAGTATCACTGAAGCGTTTCCTGCAATCACAGTCATCAACAGCTTTCGTCTGCTGCGTTGTTTAAAACTACCCCCCACCTGACAGCTGTTTCTTAACAGGCAAAGTGATAAATGAGTGCGTTCACACGCAAGTTAATTTGTAAAAAGCTGACTTTCATTGCAACTAATGAGGAATGAAAATACTTTTTAGGGCTTGTTTCTGGGTGTGTTGCTGGTTTTCTACCAGAAGAGGGAGCTGCTAGTGGGGGAAGCTGGGGCCACTCAGCAGCCAAACTCTGTAAAATAGGTCAAAGTCTCTCTCTCTCTCTCTCTCTCACACACACACACACACACACACACACACACACACACACCTGGCTTTCTTCCTCTTCACTTACTTCAACACAATAAGGCCCCTTTGCGTTCTCTCTTTTTTTTTTTCTTCTCTTTCTTCCGTTTCCTCCCCACAACACCAGCACGGCTCTGGAGCACTTTGGACGCGCCCCTCTCTTGCTCCACCTTCCTCCTCTCGCCTCACTCACTCTCCATTTACCCCCTTTCCTCCACCTTCTTCTCCTCTTCAGTCAGCCCCTCCCTCTTTTCATTGCACGGCTCAGCACAACTCAAACTTCAGCCATCACAGAACTCTTGACAAATATTCTACACAACGAAGCACTCCGACTCGCTGCGTACTGTGGTGGCGGGGTGTGGTTAGCTCAGCTGCTGCAGGGGGTAGAGAGTGGCAGGAGTGGTTCAGGGAACGGTGCCGGGCAGGTGTAATGAGCGCAGCTGAGCCGAATACGAACTGATGAGCACAGCTGAGCTGGGTGTGAACTGATGAGCTCTCCCCTAATAAAGGGGAGCAGGGAGAAGGAGGAGGAAGAGGAGGAGCGGTTGCACATAGACATCGGTGTATGGACAGGGCAAATAAAGGCATTTTACGACTGAGCGTGTCATCTGTGTCCAGCAGAGACCCCGGTAGCACCAACCTTGCTACACTATGCCAACCTTGAGCTTATGAAGGATGCATAAGGCGGGATGGATGAGCGTGTGTCTCTCTCTCTGTCTGTCTCTTTCTCTCTGTGTGTGACTGTGGCTTTCATCAAATGCAGATCAATATCACTGCAAGGTCACTTTAAAATTCAATTAATAAGAAAGTGAACATCACATGAGCTGTCGCCACCCCTGGGGGGGCCCAAACTCAACACGACCCAATCACAGGACACAGGAATAAAGAAATGAGAAAGAGGTACGGATAAATTCCTGTCTGTATTATTAACCACAAAGCCTTGTTTGGAGATGGGTTTGTCTGAAATGAATGTCTCACCGACTACCATGTTTTATTAACGGCCGTGCAGCAAGCCAGCAAAAGCATATTGTGTCTTACGACACCATCTGTGTGTATGTTTCTTTGTGTGCGTTTGTGCGTGACCGTATGCGTGTTTACATGTCACCATCGCGCACACCAAGTTGGGTTAAGGTCAGGTGAGCGTGCGCAATTTCGGGACCGGCTCAGTTCACGCTAATTAAAAGTTTTACTGTGCCGAATATCCATTCATGTGCCACTTCTTGCATTCACACAAAGAGCTGCATTAAAATATGAATGTTGAACCACCACTCAGTCTTAATATTTAAACCAGCCTGGAGGTGAGGCCCGCTCTACCGCAGCCTGACAGACCGTGTGTACAAAACACTGGTTGCCTCCTATATAAAACTCGCTCGCATCTACACATGCAGCAGCAGCAGCAGCCACAGACAAACACGTACACACAAAAATAAACACAAGCTGGTTTTAGAGAGACCCATAGATTTATCCATAAAATGTGCGTCCCATATGGAACGGAGGGCTTTTATTAGCCAAGTCTCGAGCCGCGGGGGCTGCTGGGAGGTCTGGGGAGAGCTGGACCGTGGGGACGTGACTGGCGCTTGTTTGTAGCGAGGCGTGGATGTGGAGTGCTGGAAACACACACCGAGAGAGAGAGAGAGAGAGAGAGAGAGACGGAGAGAGAACGTGACCCGCAGAGACCCAGGTGATCCGAGCGTTAATTACCGTCTGCTAATTACGAGAGAGACGCATCATTAAGCAGAGTGTGCCACCGGAGGGCTGGAGGACTCCCTGTCTCTCCTCCACTCCTCTTCTTTCTTCCTGACCCCGATCTTCTGTCCCAATTAGCACTGCCCTGCTCCCCCTCCCCCCCCCCCCTCCCCTGTGTGTTTCCATCAACACTGCTGCAGCCGCTGTCTAAACATGGGCAGCATCGGTGGGACGCGCCGTACACAGTATAGCACCGCACCTCCTCAAACACGCACGCACACACACACACACACACACCCATTAGAGGAGACAGCGCTAAAGAGGCCGTGTAGACACCTCTGTCTTCTTGCACAATGACTAATGTGGCGTCACAAGCTGTCATCCACGCCTCGCCGAGTCTTCCTTTCCACTCTCCCTCCCTCATTGTCTTGAATTCTTCCTCACATTTCTATCTGTAATATGATCTGTCTGTGTTTTTTTTTGTTTTTTTTTTTGTATCCCCCGAACTCCCTCCCTCTACTATTCAAGTCAGTTTTCTTTCTGTTACACAGCACTTGAGTGATAGCAAAGTGTGTATGCTTGTGCTTCAAACAGCTCTGAAGTGCAGGCACTTTCAAAGAAACAGCCTCAGACTGTTTGAGGATGAGATGCAGTAAATGACAGGTTTGGTTGTTACGCAATGCTCCTCCCCCCCCGCCATCCTCCCCAGTCCCACTCCTGTCCTTTGCCTCTCATCTCGCTCGTGATATGCGCTCCCTCTCGGACCCCCTGGGGTTTGAGGTGGGACAGGATCAGCTGCCGAAGGGGTCAGTTGTGAACCTTCTGCCAGCTAGACCATCTGGAACCCCGTGACCATTTGGTCCGGGCCGTTGGCTCCACCGCCACGAAGGTAGCGAAGGAAAACGCAGGTATTGCGAGATGCAGATAAGAGAGGGAGCCGTGGGAGGGGGATAATGAAGACGAGGCGGCGAGGAAAGCGAGAGAGAAAGATGGTAATAGATGAGAAATGATGGAGATGAAGGGAAATAAGGGAGGACTGACTGTGTTACCACGGCTGAGTCGACTTTGTTGTGACATGAAGGAGATGGTCTTTGACTAAGTGCTGATGAGAGGCTTCACTGCAAATTATTTAGTGTGAATGTTTGTGAGTATGATTCTTTGTAGCTCACCATTTAGGTCTCTATTATTTAGCGCTAATCTTCATAAATCCAAGAACAATTGCGACAAGAAGCCATGTAGGCTGAAACCTGAGGTGTTGCAGTGTGTCAGTCCAAAACATTTAATAATAACCTCAATACTATACAGAAACACCGGAATCTCTTGGATAATTCAACAATATTGCAGTTATTTTAAGCCAGTTAAGTCAGTCACCTTTGTTCCAGACAAAGTTGTCTTCTGTCACTTTGACAGAATAAATGCTACCAAACCTCATCAGCAATTATAAGCATTGAACAAGGAGGAAAACTCAGGACTACTAAAGTCAGAATACTTTGATCTTGCAGTCAACAGCAAAACACCCAAAGGCTGTTAAATGGATGCAAAATGGATGCAAAAGTCAGTAGTGATGCAATATTAATAGAATGACAGAATATCAAGATGGCTGACTCATTTCTTCTGCTGCTTTTTGGGATTTGTGCCAATATGTCTCCTGAAGTTGCTTAAGCAACAATAATCAATGTCTTTATATTCAAATCGCTACAAACAGGGGTGGGAAAGAGTCTGAATGTCTTTCACCTTAATGTTTTGGTTCACACTGTCATCTCTGTTGTTTTCAGAAGCAACAGGCAGCTGGTTTCAGCAGAAAATCTCTAAAAACCCACTTCGCGCTACCTGCCCAGCACCAAAAGACGAGCTATAGTGGACTTTGTGGAGCTTTTAGCTAGCCTGGTTTACCAGACTCAAATTCACTGCATTAATAGATTGTGGGAAATAAGCCAAAGATGAGTCATGTCGCACTGTAAATGGAGAAAATAAAAGATTTATCCAAACCATTTATGACTTGCAATGATGCTATTTGTTAGTTTTGTGTGACATCGTCAGAGAGAATGTACTAACTCGTGTATCCCATGTTATTACCCTAGCACATCACCAAGGCTCCGGCTGCCTCACCCAGGTGAAGGCATGTCATTGTAACAGAGCCATGAGAAATATTGATCTTGGTCTAACATGGTCCAACTCCACCAAACACAGGATAGTGGGCATGACTGTCCACTGCTTTACTACTATCTGCATTTTACTCAGGTTCCCCATGAAATTTGAGAAGATTCAAGAGAATTTGCGACATTGTGTGTGTGTGTGTGTGTGTGTGTGTGTGTGTGTGTGTGTGTGTGTGTGTGTGTGTGTTGCCAAAAACAGAGAAGACCACATTACAAACATAACTGCAAAAAAAAAAAAAATACACAGCATAAATAAATTGCTGGAAAATTACTCATGGACTTGTCCGTTGTCCATTTGTCACATGGAGGAGTGAAGGATTGAAAGTGAGCGAAGAACAGCGACAGAAATAGAAGTGGCAAGTGTCCCAATCACAGCTGTGACTTCTGTCAAAAATTAGCCAGAGATTTGCTGATTGTTTTTTCACATTCTTCCACTGATATGTGAATCTGTTTGGAGATGTTTTTCTTTTTTTTATTTTTAATTCATTGAATCAAAACTTTTATTTTTATACATTTTAAATTGGAGAATTTGTGCTAAAAGTAAAATTAAAAATATGTTCATGAAAGTGTAAAAGTCATGTGAATGTCTCTGAATGACACCTGTGCACTTTCACCGTAGTAGCACTTTGGTAATGAAACATGTTATTTTTTTTCTCTATTTTGGCCACAATACACCAGCAGTTTTCACTGCCAAAAATTGTTTGAAACATTTTCTCGTGCAGAGAAATCCAAAAACACGACCACACATTTTTATCTGGATGAGAAAAACTGAGCTTTTGGAAAACAATGACTCACTCGCTTCTTGTTCAAAGTCAGCACAATTTTGCAATTTTGCTAACGAGGATGGAAAAAAAGAAGTGATTTTGTTGCTTGGAAAGAGATCTTCTAAAAAAATGACCTGAAACCTGATGTGAAAAAAATTAATTTCCAACATTTTTAGGTTTGATCGGATTAGACTAGCCTGGTATTACCAGACCAAAATTCACTTTGTGAATAGATGGGTCTGGCTTCTTTACGGATTGTTTCCAGTTATGCATCGTAATGGGCGTAGACCTCAGCTTATTCTGAGACTATTGGACCGGCCTTTAACCTATCTGTACTGACCACCATTGAACATATGTTCACTCTCTAAGCAGAAAATTTCAGAGACCCTCCACTTATGTTCATCGTCTTATGCACACAAACACTTTTTTCTATGCTGCTCATACTGCACATAAATGTGAGTTTTACTAAACTATGTGGGCAAGAGATTTATTCTATCAAATCATTTGCATGATGCCAAACTTTCAGCGACAGTTGACTTCTGGCAGAGGGCAGAACAACCTCTGAGTTGTTTGTTTATGGGAGACTGAGTGAGGCGACTGGAGCTGCCGCGGGGTGCAGGAGCAGCTGACCTGTTTGTCTTTTACTGCGGATGCAGAACAATCATCTGTTTTGAATCCACAAGTTACCGGCAGGACCACGTGGATTCATCCCGGTGTGAAAACACTTTTCCCATGATGTGTAGGACTGTGTTGACAGATGCTGTGCTAATGGTAGGTTCTGTAATACGCATGCCGATGCATAAATTAGACTACGCCACCAGTCGATCAGACTGAATCTGGGCTACACTGGAGCGAGGTGAGGAGTTGGTTTGCTCATATGCTGCAGAGGCTCCCGTCAGTACAGGTCAGTCAAGGATGGCTCGATAGCAGGCTTAATATTGCAACAGAGAACATGAATAAAACAAATCTGATACCGACAGTACCACTCCCTCCATCCATTACTTACAGCAGCATGATATCAGAGCAGTCTTCGGGCCCGGAGAAACCAGAAACCCTTACGGATTGAGGCCCCTCGTTAGTCCCTGGAAGTTAAGATGCATGTCATGTAAACACAGTGACTTAATGTAGATCTAACTTAAACGGAGCTGTCAGTCAGTGGCAGTCCTTGACCCGGGTTGGCTGATGAGGGTTCTCCTGAGGCCAGCCTACGGTGGCTGTCCTGGGCTGGTTGGACAGTTGGCTGTCAGAATTGTGCTCATCAACAATGCAGTGCCATTACAAGCAAGGAACAGCTGGAACATCAGGAGGATGACATTGACAGATTAATGCGCACACGCGTACATTCATAAGTAGCCGCAATTACATCCAGAAAACTGTCAAAATAGTCAAAAGAGAGCCAGAAAGGACACAGAGTCTGAAGTTCCTGCAAAGCTTGATTAGTGATTTTTTTCTGCAGTTATCATATACTCTATCTGTGTCGTGTGTGTGTGGGTAGACGGGTGGGAGTGAACGCACAGACCTGATGATATTTAAATGTTGACAGCATGCCTGGCACTCATGTCCTCCGTCACTCTGTCTTCGTCTCATCTCACTCCTCCAAACACACTGCATGGAATCAATGTGCATCAGGCCTACTCATGCTTAATGACACACCGGCATTATACTGTAATTTGTCGGATTCTTGGAGAACGCTCTCATTTGTGTAACTACGGTGTTCATCTGTCCTCTACGAAAATAAGAAGTGGTCAGTAATTCATGCTTTCACACATAAATCAAAAAGCTGCTTTTAAAAACTGGACCCTCCGACGGTTTCTGTTCCATTTGAACCAAAAACACTTTCCAGAAATCTATCATTAAACCATTATGTCACAGTCTACCCCCCTACTTGTCCTCTCCCCTGACTCGCTTCCTTTCAATATGCAACTCCGCTTGTCACTGATGTCCTTGTTGTGTGTGTGTGTGTGTGTGTGTGTGTGTGTGTGTGTGTGTGTGTGTGTGTGTGAGGTGTCAGCATTTTATCAGGAATCTTTCAGCCAATGGCCTGTCACCCCACCTTAATGACGCGGCGGGGAGAGGCGAGGCTCACCTTTGCCATTGCTGACATTTTAATTTGTCACTGTTGGCCATCCTGTTTCCGTCAATAGTGCATCAGTGCATCAGAACAAACGCCGTGGGACATGAGGATTTCTACCTTCGATGCTATTGATATGCACTTCTGATTAAGGCCTTGCTGCTGCAGCGACAGAGGTAGGCTGGGCCTGGGCCTATAGGTGGGCCACGAGAGGAGACTGGAGGAGACAAGAGGCGAGCAGAGGGAAGAGTGAGATGACAACAGATCACACCAGAAGAGATAACGGAAAGGTCAAATCTTCTAACGTATAAATCTCCAGTAAAGTACAGGCATGCGAGGTCATTAAGAGGCCAGTGAGAGAATTACAACAGTTTCCCAAAGCAATGCTTCATTTTAGTGGAACATTTTTATATTTCAGCATGCTCTAGTAATATGAATTCAAAGACAGTTAACCAGCATCAGCGTTGCACATCCTCACTGCAGTGACTCACCTGACTTACAAAACAAAACAATCACTGAGCAACTGTTTTGGAGGCTAATGGTCAAGAATTCAATTTCAAGCATACGTTTTAGATAATCTGAGTGTTGTTCGACAGAGAAAGTGTTTACAGTCAAATGCTAACATAAGCACATAAACATGCCAACAAAGATTAGCGAGTACAGTGTCTCCCATGGTTACCATCGTAGTTTGCGAATGAGCCCCAAATACAAAGCACAATTGAGTTTGATGGGATTTCATATATCCGCATGTACGTGGTCATATACAAAACCCCTGGGTATTGTTCAAATTTTTTTTGCTAGTTCATTTGCCAGTTCGAAAGCCTAAAAGTAAATTTCATGACACATTACGATACAAAGCTTTAGTTTTCATGCACTTTAGAGGGGGAGAGTGTAACGCAGGTTATTGTCTGTAGCTACAATTAACAGATGTCCCCGAAACGCCTCACATGCAAGCTGTCGCTACACGCTACAATAATACCAATGTTCCTAAAACGACTCACATGGAAGCTCCTAGAAGTTGCAATTTACCTAAATTCTCTAAACACACAAGGGAGGTTTTGCTGGACGCTATAATTTACCCACGTTCCACAAACGCCACACGTGCTATCGGTAGATGTCAGCTGAACGGCTGCTCACAGGGAAGCCTCCATTCACACACCCTTAGTGGACATTTGGACAAAAATTATAGGCACATGAAACCTTTCGCACATGGTCATCCATAATATTGTCAGTTGCTTTATGTTCCGTGGACAAAGTGTGGTTGTTAAAAATTCCTCAGTCCCTTCTCTAACTCTCTTCACATGCGCTCACTCTTATCGCACAACGACACCAGCACGCACGCATTTATGCATCTTTTCCGTGGCCGGGACGGTCATTAAGCCCTCATTCGTGGCGTCCGTCAGCGCGGCCGAGACACCTCTCCCAGACGTCAATACAGGTTTGGCACACCTTGGCCCGCGGTGCCCTCTGAGACCCCACCACTGTCCTGCACGTGTCAGCAGAAACAGAAGCCACTGTGTCAGGCTGCTGTTCCCGCTATCCCTCCCTCCCTCTAAAGACCTCCATCCATCCCTCTCTCTGTCCAGTCCCAGGGGCAGCGGGTCAGTCCTAATTGTATGCTAATCAGGGCGTTGCGCACGTCTTTCTAACTGCTGACAATCGATGGGTGACATCAAGGTATTGTAGCCAATGCAAAAGAGAGCCTTCGGAGTAAACAAGTAGGACAGGATGCAGAAGTGCCTGTCACTCCTGCCTGCACGGCTTTCGCTCTATATTCACATTTGCTTTACTGGTAGATTTATGGATGCAAGAGGACTGCAGAGGTAATTTTTTGCTACTGCATGAAGAAACAAACTTTAATTTGACACGTTATGAAATCCACTATATGCGACAGGAACCCCAGAAAGCTTTTAAGAACTACTTTTATGAATGGACTCTGACTAATCGGCACTACAATGACTGTTGCAGAAGTGGCAGATGTGAGTGAGTCATGCCGAAAGGCCTCGAGCCTTTCCACTACAACTGTAATGCCGATCCCTTCGCCTCTGTTCTCTCACTTTCTCCGTCTCTCCGTCAAGACACATTATAATGACGCTCCGATAAATCTGTTCCGACTCCCAGTTTAACCAAAACTTGCAGTTCTAAATGAATGAAACATGGATAAGCAGAGATGACACAGAATCCGATGAATAAATCCCTCATCATGGGATGCACATTTGTAATAAGCTGGTGTGTTTGGGCGTATGTGTGCGCATGTTAAGTGACTATGCATGTGTTATTGCTTACGTGAGAACATGGAAGTGTGAATGCATTTTTCCATGTGTCGGTGACGAGAGAGTGCAAAAGTTCACCAACAGTGGTGTAACTTTTAATTTCAAATGTGATGATTTCTAGCATTTTACTAATTCTAATGTGTTTTGGTGGAATGTAATTGTGGGAAAAGACTATTTTGGAAAAATGTGATGGAGCAGTTAAACATATGTTGTGTGCTTGCAAATTGTTCAACAGTCCAAGTATCACCATCATCAGACTTGAAGGAAAGTTCTGGTCTATTATGACTTGGTTTTGTGGATTTTGTGGTTTTCTGTGAAAGTCTGATATCCCAAAAGTAGGTAAGCAGCAAAAGCAACAAAGTAAAATAAACCTGAACGTGATCGGACGCAAAATGCTGCGAATGATCCCCAAATACACAGTAAATCTGTGAAGTACAAAAGGTCAAAGATGAACGAGGTAGTCGACCTGAGGAACTGAACAATTCCGACATGGTTGTATTACGACTGCTTGGGTAAAAATGTTACTGCCAAGATCAAAAAATTTGATGACAAAATATATATATATATTTTTTTTTTACAAAAGATAATGGAGAAAACAAGCTTGAGGTAGATTAGAAATTGTTCTATTTGTGTGTGTTTGTTTACTTTTATATAGTTATTTATAGTTTTCAAATTCCCAGTGAAGTTTAGTGTTTACAGTAAGTGTACGAGAAGGGATCATTACAAAAAAATGTGCGATATTGGTCTATATATCGATATTGGAATGTTATTTTTCTCTCCAATATCACTATCGGCCCCAAAAATCCAGTATCAGTCAGGCTCTACACACGAGTCAGTGTTGCTATGGATACTAAAGGACTAACTGTCACATTTCACTCTAAAATACATCATAAAACTGAAGATAAAGAGGCTGTAATTTCCATTTTACTGTAACTTTAATGAACATACTGAGAAGCACTTCCATTCACGGGTCCCTTGCTACTTTTAACCCGTCCTATCTGAAAAGGCCCTGCCTAGTTCAAGCTGGATCTGGATGCATATTTAACATATTTCAAGCATTAGTGACATCAATGATTGTCATAACTACAAAAAACAAATAAAAAATTTTAACAAAAACAATCCTTTAACCTTCCCTGTGGCACACTCCTCCAAAACACAATATCAGTCCTTTCTACAAACTGCCTTTCCCGTCTCATGACCCGAACCGCTGAAGTCTTTTACTCTGTTATCCCACCACCTTTTCCATTCCTCACACATCTCTCACAAATCCCACCCTCTTCCTCGCTTCAATCTCTCTCTCTCTCGTCATTTATCCATCTTCATCCACCCCAACAGGTCCCCCATGGCTCGCTCGCTCCCTCCTCCCTCACTGCACCTCTTCCCCCTCGTCCCGTCCCACAGGCATCGCGATATCGGGGTCAGTGTAATCCCGCAATTCGTAATCTCCAGTTAAATCCTTTCAATCTCCCACGATTAAACATAAAAAGATGTCTGAACAAGAGCTGGAAAAAAAATTGCGGTCTATTGCGCAACAGGCCTCACGGTTGCTTCGGGAGGAGAGTGGACGGGCGAGGATGAAGAAGAAAGAAACGAGTGAGGCATCAAAAAAACAGAACAGCTTTATTTGGTGGGTTTATTCCAAGCCCTGTACATCAGTGCAACTTCTCCAACCTGCGTGTAAACACCTTATCCCAGTTGGTCTCCCCTGAATTGGAGGCTATGTGAGCTCGAGTGTTGTTGGGGCAACGGAGGGTCAGCTAAGGTTGTGGGATTGAGTGGGAAGCAGCATGTCTATATTCCAGTAGAGGAGAACAGGGTGCTGCGAGGTTAACAATGCAGAGCTCTTCACTGTCACTCTCTAGTCTTTCATCTCTCTATCCCTTTAACTCCCCCCTCTCTCTGCTTAAGGAGGCAGCACGAAAATTAGATCATCGTGACAATCTCTGTTCAACATCTTTATCATTCTATGTATAAAAGACCTCTGTGTCGTAAAAACAGCAACCTGCGGTGCACAGAGAGAATGAGAATCTTGTCCAAACTCCGATATTGCCCTTGAAGAATAAAAAGAGCCAACTTTTTTTGGTTTCAAGTGGTGATGAAAAAGCTCCCCCATGTGAGGGCCTTCTGTCATCCCACAGGTACGAGCGAGGTCATAAACGTCGGCTGCATGACACACAGACACACAGACACACACACACACACACACACACACACACACACACACACACACACACTTGTCGACTGTGCCCATGTGTGTGCTGCTGCTGCTGGTGGAGGGATGGCAGTGGGCCAGACCACATGGAGCTGGATGGGTCTGGACCCTGAAGGGAGGCCAGGGCCATGTGACGTGCTCCTGTTAGGAATGCCTGGATTCCTTGCTGACAGGGGCACGGCAGAACCGACCCGACAATGCCACTCCGGATCGATCCCGCAAGGACAAAGCAGCTGCTTTGAGAGCGAGTTGAAAATGGCCCCGGTGATTGGCCCACTGGTGACTTCCCACCACACCACTGGGGAGGGAGGTGACCTTGTTTTTCTCTGGTCTCCAGCTGCTGCTTTAATCTTTCTGAGATTTCTGCCGCCGAAGCTTTACAGTGGAGGTGAATGGCGTTTTGTTTGTAGTGCTTACAGAGGAAAAGACAATTCGAGTACAAGGGCGGTGATGTTGTGTTTTTACTCTTACGTTTAGCAAATCTCATGAAAAAAACAAAACCAACAATATATTATTCCTTCTTCCAAGAATAGCCTCCATAGACATCCAGTGTTTTTCTAAAAAGTATTGCCATAAATGTGTTACATGTTCTTTTTCCACTTTTATGTATGTACATGGACACTGAAGTTATTTTGAGTCAATCCAACTTACAACATTGTGCTGTCTTAAATGCACCATATATAGAGGATCAGCTGTGTATTAATCCACAGATGAAAAAAAAGCGTCCAACAAATGCACTATTTACTCCTCTGTTCAGATGTTTTCGGATATGATATTTTTCAGTTGGAAAGACAGGGCAGAGTAAAAGAAGAGGTGTCAGAAAATGTAGAAGTAAACACTTGACATTATGTTCATATGTTTTCCTAAACATATTCTAAAATGAATACATTTCTTCTACAATACTTGAAAGTGTCCCGGTGTGCAGCGAGGCTTCATTCCACATCTGAATTCAGTTATTTTGGACATTAATGTCACAAATGAACCTTTGCTTGTTTTCGTTTATTCAGGTTCCAGTGTGTTGTTGTTTTTTTTTTACCAGTATTCTGTACAACTATCATATTAATGAAGAAAAAGTATTTATGAGTATTTCCCATGATCAACCAACAGGTCAGCTAGTGAGTAAGGTCTAAAACCTGTCGCCTTTTCTGCAATGGTTCTTACTAGTATTTGCCCGATTTCAGGATGGCCAGTCTGTTACTGCTTGTTACTCTGCAGATTATCCAACTAAAAATAATTTAATAGATGTATTTTTTTCAATGCCACAAGTAGGTTACGAACCCACAAACACACACACACACACACACACACACACACACACACACACACACACACACAGAAATGTAGAAATGTGAACTGTAGCTGTAAGACAAGTCATACAAATCTAATTTCTAATACACACACATACATTAACTCTCACTTTCTTCACATACAAACAAACAAGTGAACAAACAAACACTGCACAATCTGATGGTCATGGATCACTGTGGACATTTGTCACCGTCCTCTTTAATAGAGAAACCTGAGCAGCGGGGGCAGATGACAAACCAAAAGATTTCCGCTTCTCTTATTTCTCACACTTATGAGAATCCAATACCAGTGGAGCAGCACTGGCCGTCTTCCCTTCCTCTACTTGGGACTCCATCCACTGGGATAAGTTAGCAGAAACACATGGAGAAGGCGAGGGATGGAGAGAGAAGAAGAAGAAGAAGAAGAAGAAGAAGAAGAAGAAGAAGAAAAAAAGGAGAAGAGGAAGAAGAGGAAGAAGAAGAAGAAGAGGAAGAAGAAGAAGAAGAAGAAGAAGAAGAAGAAGAAGGAGAATAAAAAGGAGAAGAAGAGGAAGAGGAAGAGGAAGAAGAAGAAGAAGAAGAAGAAGAAGAAGAAGAAGAAGAAGAAGAAGAAGAAGAAGAAGAAGGAGGAGGAGGAGGAGTGTGTGTAACATGAAGACAAAGATAAAAAGACGGAGGGAAAAAGGTTTAGTGGATGCAGCAGAGAGCAGAAAGGGAGAAGCGTGGGGAGCCCGGTGGGCAGGAGAGGGAGGGAGGGAGGGAGGGAGACAGTTTTTTGGGGAGACATGATTTAAAGAGAAAAAGATAGAAGTGTGGGAGATGAGAGGATGACTTTAAACGAGTGAAAAGGAGAGTGGAGGAATGTCGGAGGAGAAATAGAAAACAGCTGGCTTAGAGGAATGCGGCGGAGAAGGAGAAAAACCCCCTCATGTGAAGACGAACCTGCATAATTCATGTTCTGCTCCTTTTAGAAACAGCAGCTTCATCAGGACAGGGCTGCTTGACTGTAGCAATGCAGTGTGTGTGTGTGTGTGTGTGTGTGTGTGTGTGTGTGTGTGTGTGTGGAAAAGTATGTGATGCATTGAATTCTGCTTGTAGGAGCATGTTTGTTAGTTGTGCGCTTTCTCCGTTCGCTATACTTTTCACCGTTCCCGTGCAGAATGTGACTAAGCACACAGATGTTCTGGTGCACATGTGTGTGTGTGTGTGTGTGTGTGTGTGTGTGTGTGTGTGTGTGTGTGTGTGTGGAAAAGCATGTGATGCATTGAATTCTGCTTGTAGGAGCATGTTTGTTAGTTGTGCGCTTTCTCCGTTCGCTATACTTTTCACCGTTCCTGTGCAGAATGTGACTAAGCACACAGATGTTCTGGTGCACATGTGTGTGTGTGTGTGTGTGTGTGTGTGTGTGTGTGTGTGAGAGATTTTAACTGGGAGTGGATCTGTGCGCCTTCACCTTGCTCTGCTCTTCACCCTCACTCTCCCTGACTGCACTCTACAAGGCCATTAGAGCTCCCCGAGGCCCACAGAGGCAGCTCGTCTCTGTGTCTGCTTTCATGTGTCAGTGAGTGGGCCCTAATGTATGTGTGTGTGTGTGTGTGTGTGTGTGTGTGTGTGTGTGTGTGTGTGTGTGTGTGTGTGTGTGTGCACCCCACAATGAGCGCGTGGTCAAGTTGAACCATAGTATGTTTTTTTTTTTTCAAGCCACTGTGATGTGTGTGTGTGTGTGTGTGTGTGTGTGTGTGTGTGTGTGTGTGTGTGTGTGTGTGTGTGTGTGTGTGTGTGTATGTGTGTCTCACGTGTATTTAATGATCAGAATGTGGACAAAGACAATTTTCTGAGAGAAATGTTAATGGACAGGTGTGTGAGTGTGTGTGTGAAAGCATACAGTATGAACCCCTGTGTGTGTGTGTGTGTGTGTGTGTGTGTGTGTGTGTGTGTGTGTGTGTGTGTGTGTGTGTGCGTGCGTGCATGTGTGTGTTTCTACTTAGGCACTAGCCTACGGTGCATACAGTGTGTACAGCTGCAAACAAGTCTCGGTAGGGTTGCGGAGGGGCTCAGCAGGCAGCGCTGGTCTGATCAAAAGATCCCCGGGTCTCTGAAATACACAACTCAGGCTTTACCCGTGTTGACTGCTAGATTAGCATGCTGAGAACAAACATCACCATACAAATAGACGGATAAAAAACAATCTTAAGAAGAGTCACCGCTCCCACCCACTCTCCTCACAACCAATATGTTAAAATGTGATAATGTTGTTACAGCTCGGCGCAAAGACACAAAAGGGAGAGAAAGCAAAGGAGAGAAACAGAGGGAGAGAAAAAGAGACATCTTTTCTGCTGAAAAAGCAGTGTATTAGTCACAGCAGTTATCTGAGATCAACAACAAACATCATCAGAGGGAGTATTGGGCTAATGTCTCCAGTTTTCTGAGCTGATTACAGGCAGCAAAACCTCCGCTTACCAGCGCCGCACCTCGTAATAAACACACAACAACGTGTGTTTGTGCCGTAAATGGATCCCAGTTTATCAGAGTCGTACAAAGTTCTTCAATACTTCCTTCATCCTGAAAGTAATAAAGTGTCACAACCCGGCTGAAGGCTGGACAAAAGAGAGAAGACCACACGTGAGCTAAAAACAAGCTAATGAACAAGTTCAAAACTAAATGAGACAACTGTTTTGTGTGCAGATTGGCTTCCATTTGATATATAAAATATTATATATTTTGATCAACTTTAGAACCTCTTTCTATATTTTCTTTCCCATTTTCTCTTCACTCTTAAAAAAATAAAGGGCCCTTTTGTGTTTAAAACATCTTTAAATGGGTTATAGGATATGTTGACATTTTTTCTATCAGCTTTAACACAGTACTCACGTGCCCATATGTACATTGAAAGGGTTTGTAATGATCCCCCTCCAGTACAAATCAATTGTAAGATATGAAGGTAAAAATTCACCAAAATCATCAGTCTAACAGCTGACAAATATATTGGGTATCTTCACTATCAGTTTTATTATAATTAATTTAGTGGGGAATTCTCTGGACAGTGTTTCCTTTTTGAGTTGCATTGAAGGGGTAGTAACAAAAGAAAATGTTGTATTTCAACACAGAACAAGGATTGTGAGGATTTTGTTTCTCATTTTTTTTTACGGTGGATTCAGACGAAGGACAAATTGTGGCAGCCGATATTTAGGTTATATCAATGTGCATCGGTCCTGCATTGGGTTTTTATCTGACAGTCACATCCACATTTAAAATACTGCCTGTTAGCGAAGCCATGTGCGAAAGCTCACTCCAGGGTTTTAAATATGTATTTTGAAGGTTGTTTGGGTTTTAATGTTATTCAACAGAGTGACTTGATGAGCAAAGTGTTTGTTGGAGCCCTTCCTATTAGTCTGGATTATGGCTGGCCCAAATGCTTTCATTAGGCTGGACCTTTGAATTTTGATCTGAACATGGATTATAGGATATTTACCGCGGTCGCCCTCTAACCTGTGCAGCATCCCCACCTGCTTTCATGCCGCAACGAGTGCGGCGGAGGTCATGGGAGAACACAGGGAGGCCCTCCTCCGAGTAAGTACGCAACGCCCATAAAAAAAATCAACTGGAGTCCGCCATCTAAACAAGCAGCTTTTTGATTCTCACTAATTACGAAATGGTTAAACATTCTACGCGTGTTTCTCTCCTGCGCTCGAGTCGAGCCGCCGTGCAGCCGCAGTCTTTCACCGGCGCTCAGATGAGGCTCGTCAATTAGAGCACAGGCCAAAGCGCGGCATGTTAATTCGCTGTAAAATATTCCTCCTCCAGCGCTAATTAGGTGCTAGCTGCGGTCGAGGAGCGCTGTTCACCGAGCGAGAGCAGTCTGTGCTGCATAGCAGTCCCCCGGTATCGTTTGGCTGACCAAAGCAGCCACGATAACAGGGAATTATTTTAATTAACCGGCGCCGCCTTCTGCGCCTAACGAGCCTAGTTAAAACGAACCCGACATCTTGCTGCAGCATGCATGTTCCTGGGTGCAGAACCGTGGACCGTACACTCGTAAAAAAAAAACCCAGATGTGTTCAGATACATGCATTACAAGGTGAATACATAAGAAGAGCGCATGCATAGATAAGCAAGCGCTTTGAATACTAATAAAAGTCACGCCAGCATGCAGGCGAAGTGTAAATAGTCGAGACTTAGTGCAACAGGTGAAGGGAAAACCACCACGATGACGTGCAGGGAGCACCAGTGTACTCAACACACAAGTCTTTCCACTCCTGGACTCTTTTAGTCCACATACAGAAAGCAGAATGATGAATTTCCCGTGTGAATGTGGGAGAAGGACACTTTTTTTTTCTTCTACACTCTCCTTCCGACTGAGTCAGAGTGAGAAAAGAGGAGGCTTTGAAACTCTGCCCAGTCTCCTGCACAGAGCAGCAGAGGAAGGGAAAGAAAAAAAAATTAAAATAATAAAAAAAAAAAAAAAAGGTTGGCCCTCGCCGCGGTTATTACTCTTCAGTTGTGTAACAGCGTCACTTGCCCCAGTCTGAAGCGCATTCATCTCTACCTCCGAACCACCTGTATTCCCAGAACTGCTGCCGATCACATCTTCACCTACAAAAATATCTGAGTCACGGGCAGGTGAGGCTCGCTGTATATTACCGAGATCTACTGCGTATGAAAAGGGTCGCCGGAGTCGTGCAGTAGACAGATGTTGGGAGGAACAGAGACGTGCAGTATTGCACTATGACAGTGTGTTAATGTGTGATGTTGAGCAATGTTGCATTTGTCTCTTTGGGATCACATATGTCTGGATGAGGCCACGGCGTTCTGGGAGCTGACACAGGAAATCCGGTGGTGTCACTTCGATGAGGTAATCACCTGTCGCTTCCGGATTTGGACCTGGAAACCCAATTTGGTTCACACATTGCAGCATTGCTGGTTAAGGTCAGTGCTTGGGAGTGTGATTTACAAAATTACAAAAGCTGTTTTATAATTTAGTTTTTTTTTCAATTGTCTCCTGCATTGTATTTCCAAAAAAGTTTTTTTTTTTGTTTTTTTTTTTGAGGATTCAAGTTATTATTGGCCTGTCAATAATCTGCTAAACCCTTTGAACTGCACTAATGTGTATTAAAAGTGCTATATAAATAAAGTTTGATACAAAAAAATATATAATTAATTACAGTTACTATTAAAAATGTTACTGATTACCAAGGGATAACATCTGAATTTTATTCGGCAGCGTGCTATTAAATTTTTAGCTTTGATTTTGATTGAGTCTCTCGTTTGATAAAAGTTTGACAGTAATCAATATTAAGTTCTGTTGAGATGTTTTCACAGCCTTGTTTAAATTTTTATCTTTAGGACTTTTCAGCTTTATTATCCAGTTTAAAACATTTGTTAGAAAAGCACAAAAAAAAACAGTAATTAAATGTACAAAGTTACATGTCTTTGCTATCCAAGTTATAAAACATGCGTGGGATCAGAGTGCGACATCACCATCAGGACCAGGAAGCAGTGAACTTCTCAGTTTGTCTAACTCGCCGGACATAGAGTGTTTGTATAAGTTTACGCCTACAGTAGATTCTCCTTCCTTTCTGCTATCTTTGTTACCATTTTCAAAATACAAGTCGCTACAGCAAACAACAACAACCTTTCGAGCAGAAACCTACACCCTGAAAGGTTTTGATGAAGGTTTTGGAGCATACAAGGCAGGCCAGCTTGGTTCTTTTGCAGGGGATTTGGCCATGTAAATGCCAGGGTTCGTCTCTACATGTGCAAATTTTTCACCAAGGCCGCCATCGCTGCAGTCTGTGCTCATAGCACCACCTGAGACGACTGTGATTGGTTTAAGGAAATACAAAAAAGCCAAAGCTTTTGTTTTTTCTTTCTGTTATCGCAGAATGATGTATGCGTGAAGGCAGAACATTCTCCAGTCGGGTGGAGAACAGTCTGGATATGCAAAACTACTCCACATTTAACTAACAGCTCGGAGACAGCCTGCACCACCCTCATGTTCACTCAAGCACAGATGTCTAACCTCAAATCAGCGACCCCGGCCTGCAGTGAAATGCTGCTGTTAGTGCCGAGGCTCTCATTACCTTTACGCAGGAGGTGAACTTTAAATTAGTCAGCATGGCATATTCATTAGCCCGCTTGAATTTACCTCCTCTAACGCGCAATACTGCACTTCATCTGCACATCACACATCTTACTATTATACTTAGCCTCTCATCTAAAACCAAGCGATGCCGGCGGCGGCAGCAGTCAAGGTCATTTGATGAGAGCTGGAGGTGTATGTGATGTGAATTCACTCACCGGATTGATTCCTCCCGTACGTCCTAATGATCAAACCCTGGCGGATTTAGAGGATAGTCAGGCCCCTTAATGAGAGTGTGGAGGATACTGGTGTTCAGGGAAATGAGATACTGTAGGTACACACTGTTACAGTATGGAGGACCAAATGAGAGCCTTTTTCATGGTTTGAACTGCAGATCATGTTCACAGTGAGAGAGGAATAACCCAGCTCATCTTATTAATATAAACTTGACAAGTTTGGAGTGGAGAGTCTGCAGCGTCTCGCAGCTTTCTGTTTTTAAGACTGTTTGTGATGCATAAGTGTTTTTCAGTCTTAAAAGTGTTTCAGAAGGAATTCCTGGATATTAAAAATGACGTGATGCATGATGTGACAAAATTTTGTTTTAAATGGCAGGAAAACGTAGGGGAGAAATACTACTGCTATTCTACCTCAATCTACCCCTTGTCAAACGATAATGAAATGAAAGCAGAGGATTAAAGCTCATCAGGCTCCCTCTGTTAGAAAAGAACACTTTTTTTGTTGTTTCATTGCTGCCTTTAATATTTCTACTGCCACCCCAATATCCTGGGGGGAATGTAATTATTTTTGCAGCGTTCCAAAGCCAGCAGCTTTTTCCAAACATGAAGTTTTTGTAACTTGAGATAATGCACATTTCTGAATTACTGTACTTTCTAAAGAAATAGTGTGTTCTGCGGATGACTGTCCTATTCGGTTTGTGAAACCTAAAAATAAAGCAATGAGCAGGATACTTGTCAAAGAACTTGTAAAAAGTTGTGGAATTGAATCATTTCAAGGATTTTTAGAGCCATGAGAAGTGTAAAAATGTTCTCCTCTTCATCATCGTGTGAGCCTCCAGTCTTTTATTGGGACCCGTTGTGGAGTCCAAACTCCCAGTTTGGGAACCCCTGATCTAAATTATGCAGGTACGATGTTTTTATTTATTCATATATATTTACTCCTGCTTTTTCTCACCCAAAATAATGTTCCAAAGTTGCAGTAGAATCAAATTAATAGCGGGGGAGGGAGGGGAGGAGAGCAATTAGGATCAATCCTAAAAAGGGAAAGAAGAGAGAAAGAAGGAGAGGGAGTCCAGAGTAAGAAAAACAACAAACAAAAACTAAGAAACAAACTCCAAGCATAAAAAGTGTGTGCACTGAGATGGAGGTCTGTGGTATTTCCTGGTTCGGACGCCCATAAATCAGACTCCAATGGATACGTGAGGATTGTTGTGGCCAGAAACTCATTTTGGATTTAAACACGTCTCTCCTCGCTATGATTGAGCAAGCGGACGCGTGTGTGTGACAGTACAACACGGCACTAATGAGATCCCAAACTACCACCAAGTTATGCTGGAATTAGTGCCTTTCAATCCCCCCCTGCCTCCTCCCAATCCCCCCCCTCCCCCCCCTCTCCCCCTCCCACCCGCCTAATTCTCCCAACCCTTCAACTGGCTTTATTAAAACCTGGACATGAGGCAGAGCTGAAAAATGAGCTGAACTCAATCTCGGCTTTAGACGGACGGCGTCCGGGTTGTGTGCTCTGGAGGAGCGGAGGGAAATGACCTATGAAATACAGCCTGGTCCTTAAATACAATACAGCCGCGGCTACACGCACGTAGCGTTAGACACACACACACGCACGATCGTTCCTGCAATCCTACGCACACACACGCACACGCCGAGCATCGAAGCAATTATGTGAACAGTGTTTCATGTAAGAGATGGAAGCGGACAGGTTGCTGTTTCATAACGAAGTCTTCGCTCGAGACAAAGCCTGAGCAGCGACGAGCGCTGCGATTCAGATTACAACTGAGCAAACAGTTAGCAACGCACGAAATAACGAAAGACTTATGAAAATGCTACATTTTAAATAAGGTAAATCAACACAATCTCCGGGCGTCTGCAGCCAACTCACACAGTGGGGCCTACCAGATGACAGCGCTTAGAGCAGTAAAGCAAACACTGTGCTGCGTCTTTTCAAAGGCGTCCTGCTGCCTCTGACTGGTTTTAATGAGGAATTAGCACGAAAAGATAAATAAACAAATTCAGATTTTACGATCCGCTGGCGTCTTACAATCCTCTTCCATTCCACCGCCCATCAAAGACCGGAGCAGATCTGAGTGATGGGAGCTTTCTTCGCTCAATGCCAGAGCTCTGAAATCGTATTGGCTCGTTGCAGCTCATGCTTTGCTGTGTTTTCATTGATTTTTCTTTTTCGTTGGGGGGTTACAATACTTTCGGCGTTTGACTGACCAACTGATTAGTTGTGGCTCACAGAACAGCAGGGAGTGCGTGTTCCTTGTCATTAAGGTGCTTTGCTGGGTCATTAGCAATTGAGCAGGACTGCAGCACAAGGGGTAACAATGCATAAAGAGACGCACGCACGCACACACACACACACACACACACACACACACACACACACACACACACACACAGAATATGCGTGGGTGGGTCACCACTGACTTCTGCCCATGGCCTCGCTCCACGGATGATTAAAGCCATTGGTAACAGAGAGAGAAACATGCGTGTGCTTGCAAACGCAGAAACAAACATACAAGTGAGTGCGCGTACACACACACACACACACACACACACACACACAGATAAAGATGAAATCCACACAGTGATGCTGCACCCTACGAATAAATAGCTTTTGATCAGCTTTCAGGAGGAAGCAGGTCCACAAAAAAAAAAAAAACGCCTCACGAACAGCGACAGCGGCAAAAACATGTTCTGCTGCTCAGCAAAGCAGAAAGATCACCGGTACTCTGCCACGGCGTGTACAACACAGAGTTCAACTTTAAGACAACAGATTAACATATTAAATCAAAATGTGAGGCTAATCTGCCGGCTGCTTTTTTTTTTTTCTTTTTTTTTCCCTCCCCCTTGCTCTCTCCCTGTCTGTCTCTCTCTCATTAGTCGGGCACATTAGCTTTCCTGCTACCCTTCGAGCCAAAGAAAGGAAAAGAGAGCCTGCGGCAAAGTGACCTTCTGGGGATAGGAGGGAGGCCAGGGGAATTCTCTGACACCACTGATCTCCACCAAGTTCAGTCTCAGCTCAGACGAAACTCTGATCTGATGCAGCCATCAGTGATTGACGGGGAAGACGGAATGAATTTTAAGCACACTTTCTGTGCGATTGGAGGCCATTTGACTACAGACTGACAAGTCTGGTAATGCCAGTTGGAAAATTAACCCTTAAAAAAGTGTCACGAGGAAAGATCTGAGGTGCACAGACATCTTATGTCCGATTAAAGAGAGGGGATGCCCATGGGAGAGGGTTGATCAAAAACTGTGCTCCGAGTTGCTCATAGAATTAACCTGATAAATTAACTCTAGACTGTGTTGTGTGCAAGATGATGAGATTCAACGACCTCGAAACGCAACTCCTTGAGAAGTAGCTGGGAGAAGCATAATTAAAGGTTGCTGTTTGTGTTTTTCTTCATTCCCACCACTGCAGCTATATCAAATTATGTGGCCATAGCTGTCGGCGACACTTGAGAGACCTCCGGTGCCCCAGTATCACCGCTAGACCCTGTCGCTGTCAGCGCTTCTGCACAGAGCACCGCTCAGCATGTCATATAACCTGCAGTTCACCAATTTTGTTTTATTGCAGGCTCAGATAGATAGTTAGTCAGATAGATAGATAGATAGATAGATAGATAGATAGATAGATAGATAGATAGATAGATAGATAGATAGATAGATAGAAAATACCTATAATGCTACAATAATGGTAATTATCAGGGATGGCTGGTGACCGCAACGGTTACCCAAGAATATCACAATTTCATTCGATCACCTGATGTAGCAAACCGGTATCACGACAAACATGAAATAGGCACGCATGTCCACTATAGCAAAACATGAAATAGCTACGCTTTGCGCTATCCAGGCGTGAAAGTTACACGTTTTCCTGTAGTGGACGAAAATGATACATAATACATGCATAGAGCCATGTGATTTACAGGACAATGAAACTTATAGCTAAAGCATTGGGGTTAGGGAAAAGAAAAAGGTTTGTGTTTAGGGAGAAATAAAAAAAAAAAATGCTTCGGAAAAACAACTCGACAAAAATGGTGTCACCTCCTGGATTCAAACCTTATGGTCCCACATGACAGTCTATGACTAATGGCACCAAGCAACCGCTCCTGCCTCCTATTAACACCAAAAAATGTCTTTTGTTGCCTCTGTTGCAGGACCTTGGTCACAGGATCCTGACACATACCTGCGTGTTAGTTTCACGCTTTCAAAATGTGTAATTTTCACGCCTGGACAGGCCAAAGCGGGGCTATTTAATGCGTTGCTGTAGCGGACTGGCGTGTCTATGTCACGCTTTGCTGTGATAATGGGCTGGAAGTAAGCCACACCTGGATTTGGAGTCACCAACTTTATCTTGATTTTCTCTTGTTGTTTCTGATTAAACTCTATTGTTACAATACAAGAAAAGAGAGGCACACAGAGGGCAATACAGACTCTTTCAGATAAGCCATATATACATAATAGGAATAATATAACAAGAAGTGGTCTGGAAACATAATTATTGCCAAATTGTAAATCCTGCACAAATAAAACAAACTGCCGGTCGGCACCAAATTTGGCACCGACGCAGCTGCACCCCCTCCTCCTCTTCCTCTTCCCCCTTCTCCCCGAGCTGTCCCTTCTTCTTCCTCCACCACCTCTCTCTTTTTACTGGGTTTGAAACATCCCAACAGGATTTCTGTCTTTTCCTCTCAGCTTGTGTTTGATTCAAACTCTCATTCCTTAAAACTCACTGCCAGTCTCCACAAGACGAGCCAAAGACTCTGTGCGAGGCACTGTGATCGGAAGTCTGTCGGCTGGGTCCAAGGACCGGTGGAAGACAGAGCCGGAACAGAGCGGACCATAGATCTAAGTAATGGTGTATTTAGGCTGCAGCAACAGTTCAGCTCGGGCACAACAGCAGGGGTCATGTTTGTCAAGATGGTGCAGACACAGGTCCAATATGGTGTTCTTGGGTGGCACACACACAATGCCTGAGTACATGCCATTCATACGAAGATCACAGCCTAAGTGTGTATATATTTGTATATGTAATAAGTGACTGTGGGAAAGAGAGGGGGAGGGAGGATTGACGGGGAGGGGAGGATGCAGAGGTGTACTTGATGTCTTTATTCTGTCGTCTGGCTGGGGGGAATAAAGCAGGTGCTTACACGGCTCAGCACCTCCCTATGACTGTGCCAGCACCGGGAGCAACCACACATCCAGTGTTAATCACCATGTTCCCTGCCATTTCACTGACAAGTATGCCTGTACACACACACACACACACACACACACACACACACACACACACACACACACACAATGAAAAATACAGACACTTGGGGCTCCCCAATTGCCTGCAGGGAAAAAGGGGGCTAATCCGACAGTGATCTAGTGACTCTGGAGAGAAAGCCCTTTCACAGAAGAAAGGCTGGCTGAGTGAAGGGAAATGTATATGTGTGTGTGTGTGTGTGTGTGTGTGTGTGTGTGTACGCATTTTTTTTCCTCATTGGGACGTTTTCAGGAATAAACACCGACCTTGTATGGACCAGTAGTCCTCATGGGGACCAAACCCAAACCCGGGGAGGCAACATGTCATTTGAGGTCCCGATTAAAGTTGTCGGTAAGGTGTGAACTGCTTTTAGGTTCACGTTACGGTTACGCATAAACTGGTTATGGTTCAAGTTAGACTTAAGGTTAGGCTGTCCACATTTGAGGGTTAACATAGCTGCTCTTTCCCAGTGGTTACTTGTGGTACTGCAACACACAAAAAAATCCTCTGCAGCCCAAAAAGTATTTTCCCCATAGACCACAATTATAAAACAAACATATGTGAAAGCCATCATAGAGTCCATTATCCAGCAAGTAAATCTGTGAATGATGTCATCAGTTGAAAGCCAGTGGATCCTTAAGGTAATTTGGACACATCATCTGGGAACCATGAATGTCTGTAAAATAAAACCATCTGAGCCCATCAAGTAGACGTCATGGTATTTCAAGTGCCATCTTTGACCTGTTACTGTCTCTTGAGGGAAAAGTCAAAGACTCATCCAAGTTATTAGGATTTATCCTCTAGGGACTGAATGTATGAAGCAAATGCTATGACAATTCATCAAATAGTGGTAAAGAAATTTCGCTTAACTAATATCAATGTTGTATTGGCGCTCGAGGAAAAATCAGGGGATCATTAAAATCCTGGATTCATCCACAGGGGACCAAAAATGTCTGAAAAAAAAAATCTATGGCAATCCTTTTAATATTTGTTAGATTATTTCCGTCTAGACTGATTAACCAGCCAGCTGACCAAGATTCCCATCCTACGAGACACACTGCAAACATGGTTCAAATTATTACAGAATAACACATAACAACAGACTGTATATTTCAACAGTCCTTCATAAAAGCGACTTCTTCATAAAAGCAGAGACAGGTGAGTACATCTTTTTTTGTTAGTGTGTGTGTGATTCTGTACATACCCTACTCACATTACAGACAAACAATACTTTAATAACAGAAGGTGGAAGGAGTGTCGGGAAACAGTGGGAAAAAAAAGAAGCAAAATCAAATGAAATAGAAATAGACAAAAGATTTAAGAGATTAACCAGATCCCGAAAAATAAGACGGTTGGCAAGAGAGAGAAAAAGATGGCAAGAAAGATGAAGCAGATAGATGGAGAGAGTCGAAGCAGGCAAGCAGTTCGGACTCCTGGGAATGATGTGTTCATCCCACACATATCGAGGGATGAAGGAGAACAAATGTTCCCGGGCCCACATGTCACATAACAAAGATCGGACCGTGCCACAGCTCCATCAAATTCCTCTGAGGTTCTATTGTTAGAGCATGATTCCCACAAGGCGCCATGAGAACAAGCATGAATAAGCAGCTCAACCTTTAGAAAATATGTCTCCTCTTTCTCAGAGGTTGTATCGGGATGCTGGGACACGGTGAGGAAGAGATTTGACTGGAGTCCAAAGATACAGAGTCCTCCAATTTCCAAACAGCCACAGAAGAAGATGCACAGGTGGAAGATTAACATTAAGTGTGTTTTCATCTACCTGTTTTCAGGCACATTTTCAATTTGTACAAAAAACACCTGAGTGGAAATGCTGAAAATGTAAGGTGAATATAGTTTCTTGGCTGTGGTGCAAAAGTCGGTGTACAAAACTTTAATCGATTGTTTGCAGTCTTTCCATGATGGGTCATCGACCTACTGAAATTATTGGAGCAGTTTTTAACCAATTGGCACTGACCGCTGTATGACAAATGTTGTGTGCCAAAACTCACTAAGCAGTAAAGGGACAGAGATTCTTCCCTCAATGGGAGTAGAGGTTGGTAAATGACAACTGGAGATGTTTTTTTTTACAAAAATTGTAAGTATTTTTCTAGTTCTGGCTTTCATTCCCAGTGCATCAAATAATGCCGTTCACAGGGCATCAAATATGTGCGTCTTATGTTTAGGCTCCAAAAACGATGTGATTATGGTTAGGAAAAGATCATGGTTTGGGTTACTTAAACGAAATCCACCTTGACTGTTACTTCATCATGGACTCTCCCTGCTGAAAGTCCTGGGTTTGTTCCATCCATCCAGGACTGAACTCCTCCCTCCATGGACTTCACCCCTTTGTACTTCATCACATGACCTTTTTTTTGGCCCATCTCATCACAGTCTATAACACATAAGGTAGCTTGTGCATAACATCTGTGACAAAACGGCAGCATTTAACATCCTAAAACTAAGAAGGGGCTTGAAGCAATAGCCTGACTTCAACGACATCGCATTTAGCTGCACTTAGTTGTGTTTCGTGGTGTGAGGCTGCAGGATTTCAGAACTGCAATGTTGATTTAGGTTCAAGCCAGACAGGTTTTTATTGGAGGAAAATCAATTGTTTGCAAAGTGAGTTATTAGTCATAATTGGCTGAACTGTGCACCGTATTTAAAGGCTCTGCATACTTACACATAGTGAGTTTTTTTTTTACTTCACATGGCTGATTAGACATCTGATCATTAATGTTGAGAATTACAGTACATTAGGTCACCGAAGTACATTTCATGAAAATGGCAAAGACTGAAGTTGTTCTACCTTAAGAGTTATAAAAAAAGAATTAACAAGAAATTTATGGAAATATCAACAAAGCACCGTCTCTACAAAGGACTGTGTGGATGTGTGCAGTTTACACACCCACACAGTCCTTCAAGACCTCTCCTGGGATTTAAGTGTTAGCTAACATAATCTTTTTTTTTTATATCATCATCCATGTTCTCTTATCGTTTGTATCTTACTTTGATTTTCTGACTGCTAAATTCATCAGCAAGCTGTTTTTACCACCGAGATTTTGACATAGCTTCAAAACCACATATAGTAAGAGTAGTATTAATGATGGCTGCGTTCCATTTAGGTGTTCAGCTTCAGCACTCTGCTATTATTCATGCATGTTCTGGCTTACTGATAATAAAATGAAGTGTAGTGATGATTTATGTTATTGCTTGCTATGACAAGACAAAATGTCTGCAGTGAAAAAAGTCAAAGGCTCCAAAGTCCAGTACGATGTGATGATAGTGTCTTTAAATAAATCACTTTGGTGTTAGTTCAGATCCAAATGAATGTCTTAAAACAACCAAAGTTAGATAAAATTACTGGGACTCTGGTGGCTTTGAGGAGAGCGATATGAGGATATGATGGCGCAACTCCATTGTGGGTCATGGCTGTCTGACCGCAAGGTAAAGCAGTGACCTTATGTCACAATAGGTCCTCTTGAGCAGAAAAAGTACCTACCCTGAAGTCAGAGCTACAAAAGTCCTCCAAAATAGAGTTAAAAAAAAAGCTATGATGGTTCCTGCAGTGCGGACACAAAAAAGGGGGCACTTCCTCAAACGGTTCTTAGAGCTGTGAAAAGTTCCTCCAGTCCGAAAGCGCCTATATTCAACAAACTGATTTTGGGCCAGTAATATCTGGAGCACTAATGAGGAGCAGTTGGAACAACAGGCAGATGATTAAAAATAAGTCTCAGGTGTGAAGGACAGGGGAGCACACTGAGGACATCTGGTGGACAGGTGAGGAATGCCACAGGAAACAGGACACATAATAGGAATAGTTACAGCAGTGACAACACTTTGTCAAACGTAAAATTACTAAATTCACTTGCTGCAGCAGTACTGTGCAAGCTGTTACTCTTTAATACAGCATTTAAAACCGAGAAGTCGTAAAAACCCAGGAAAAAAAGTTTCCTCAGAAAATCTTTCAGCTTTTTTAGCTTTGAGAACAGACAGAATATGAATACTCATACGGTCACAGATTTGACTGTAAAACACTGCTGCTTGTCAATAAATGACTAAATTGTGCCAAAATACCTCTCAGACACATTTCAGCAGTTCACACTTGCAAGACCTCTCAGATCACAGTACAGAAATGTTAGTAATACCAGTCAGAGCTAAACATGGTAAAGCAGCTTTTAGCAGCTCTAGAACAAACTTCCTGATGACATCAAAGCTGCTCCAACGGTAGCCAGCTTCAAATCTAGACTCAAAACCCAACTTATCTAAGAGGCCTTTTGTTCACTGATTGAATGTACTAGCTGATCCAATTCACTTTTCATTTATAATCTTTTACTTTCTTTGTTTTTGCAACTGTTTTATTGCAAAGTTTTACTCAGTTTGTTCTATGTTCTTTCTACTGTCCATACATTTATATGCCAAAATGTCATATCATCAACTTTTTATCTTTTCTTTCCCATGCGTCTCTATGCAGGTATCTCTGTGTCTGGAGCTGCATGTTTCTGATTTGCAGTCTCTGGTCCCTCCAGCCTGCCTTGTGTTTTTTGATTGTTGTTTCTCGATGCTCCTCTTTTCTCTCTCTGCTCTCCTCTCATTCCAACTGCTCGAGGCAGACAGCTGTTCACCTCTGAGCTCCCCACGGGTTCTGTCGGAGGTTTCTTCCTCTTAAAACATTTTTTTCTCCCCACAAGTGCTTTCTCAAGGGGGATTTGCGGTTTTTCTCTATAATATTGTTTGACCTTACTAGGTAAAGTGCACGGAAATGGCTTATAGTATGATAATACGGTTGAATTGAAATTGAAATCTACTGATTTGTAAAGCACTTTGAGTTACCAATGTGTATAAATTGCGATAAAATAAACTGTGACAATGAATTGCTACACTAACCTTGTGGAGAATTTAAAGGTTCAGAAATTCACCAAACCTTCAAAAGCAGACTGTCTCTGGATGAAAAGCTACAGAGGTGACACGACAATAAAGCACTTATCAAATATCAATTGCGGTCTCCCTTGATGACCAAAAACCATGCGATCAAAATGCATAAAAGTCTCCAGGTGAGAGGGTATCAGAGCTGCATGCAAGTCCAGAAAAGAGGAGCACTGGAGCTTCAGGCTGAAAGGACAACGAGAGAGAGGGAGAGAAAGATGTGGTGGCAAATTTTGTGGACAGTGGTTTAATCACTTTTCTCATTACAAATGGAAGTTTAAAGGACTAAATCTATATTAAATACGACATAATCGATACAAAAAATAGTTCAGAGTCTTTGGATGTGCTTAGTTAATTTGTATAAACAACACAATAATGTGGGTTTTTTTTTTACCCGAGAGCTTACAAGACTAAATTCAGTCAAACCAACGCACTCCAGTTTTACAACACACGCGTATGGAATCGATTATTATCAATAAAGGTTGACTATCATTCTTTGTTTTGCTTCGGTTATCATAGAGAAAGAGACTGATTTTACCTATAAACTCCTACATTTAAATCTCGTGTTGCAAACTTGCATGTTCAGGTCTGTGGTTTCAGTTTTAGTCTCGTGTGTGTGTTCTCACAGACTTCTGACAGGTTTACTCCACTGTGAGGCTTTGCACAGAGCCTCAAGTCACATTTCAATTATGACCAATCTCCTTTTTTGAGACCGTTACAATCAGTACAATTATAGCAAGTCTGTCCAAGAGACCTGAGGATGTATAAAAGTAAAGCTGAGGAATACATTTAATGAGAGAAATGCTCAATTAGAGATTTTGTTGAGCACTGACTAGACTGGCACCGACTAATTGTTAGATCAAGGACACTGTAAATAGAACACAAAAGCTGTTACAGACTACAATGCTGTAGAAAAATCGCTCCTTTTAAAAACATCTATTTGTACTGCACAATTTTATCTCTCTCCTTCCAGTTGTGATTACAACAGTTTACCTATAACAAGCCTGTGAATGTCTGTCACAACACAAGCAGACTTTAATGTCATTTTCCACCTGCAGACGTGCTGTTTACTCTTCATGCCAGTCAGTGTGGGGACTGAGAACTAACACTGGTACGTCACAGGGAAAGGGAGAACATTTTCATGGCCTCTGTAGTGAGTTCAGGATACTCCTGTGAAAGAGTGGGCCAAAACTCTGCAATATACGCCTGCTGGAATTTCACCTTCAGTGTCCGGTCACAGGATAACTCCAGCAGCTTCTCTTCTGACTTTACTACCAAAGCCATTTGAAGCTGTTGCAACTGTGGCAAACGTGACGGGGCAGACAGTGTGTCACCACGGCATTTGGGTTGACAGCCTTTATCCTTGCAATAACTCCATCTTTTTGTACTCTCCTTCTTTTAAGTTTTTTTTCATGGAAGTTGGCAAACAGCTTTTAGGTACATTACCGCCACCTTCTGGCTGTAGAAACACATTGCCATCACACACCCGAAAAAAAAAGGGGAAATCAGCTAAAAGACGCATAAATTATTTCATTTTAGAGAATTCTAACCATCCCTAAAGTTTACATGTATAAATGTGATTTTTTTTTTTTTTTTTTTTTTTTTTTTTTTTTTTTTTTTTTAATGTATGAGCAAGTACAGTTTTATCATCTAATTAAGATTTTTCAAGAAGTATTTTTGGACATTTTCACTTAATTTGATAACAAGATAAAGAGATAGGAAATGTGTGAAGAAAGCAGGGGAAGGACATGCAGCAATTGGTCCACTTATCCAGAAGTTGAACCAGGTACTCACTGCGCCCTAACCACTCGGCTAGTGGGTGACCCAAGTAATCCATTTTTTTCTCAATTATTTAGGACCCCTTATGTAAAGTGTCACAAACCCCTAAGATGCCGAGGACACCAACTGCAATATTCCACACATAGGAATTCAAATAATAATGACATTTTAAGACAAACTTCTGTTATTGATTTTATATTTTCAGACATAATTTAAAAGTTGCTTTGCTTCATATACAGTTTTGAGTTTCCTGCAAACCAGCATCCAGCAGCCATTCAGAATTCAGATGTAGTAGCTGCTGATTGGGACCCCGGCAGGTGCTTAAAAGTGCACAAGCAGAATGAGTTCAGACACCCAAAGTATCCGACAAAGTACCAAAAGTGCAGTCAAAAGAAAAAGAACACGGAGATGTGATGTCTTATGGAAAGACAGTGAGAACGAGGCAACACTCCGACCTCCTGGTTCTTAGGTTTCACTCTCTCCTTTTAGTTGTGCGGGTCTCACAACAAACATATTGATTGTGTTTACATTAATGGATACGTGGGGAGCTGCAGAGGAGAGGCCGGCCCTGCCTTTGCTGCAGTCCTGGGATCACTCAGAGGAGGGCTAATCTCTGGCCAGACCTCCACCCACCGCTTGCTGCATTCTCATTCCGAGTGGACAGGAAAGGTACATCTACAGGCACGCACTACCACCTCAGCCCCTCCACCCCCCAAGTCTGCAAGCTGTGGGAAAATGGTCCAATACTCCTGCACAGAAGAAGGATCAACTTATATATACACAACATACGCACAGATGAGCAAATACGACTTACACAGGAACATCACAGAGAAAGTGTAGATATATGAGAATATGTGCATGTGCTGTATAAAGGAAGAACACTTGGACAAGTGCTGACACGCTCTGACAAGCCGTGACCCGCAGACTTAAAAGCATGAAGGAAATCATCCAGTTGTGGTGGAGCAGAAAAAATAATTGCATGAGAATCAATGTTCTTTGTGGGGTCCAATAAGGGAGATATGAGGGAGAAGAAGAAACGCTTTTAAATCCTACAAAACCTTTGGCCCGCACTGAAGTCATACATTGAATCCCCGCAGCGAGCAGCTACTGTAGGGTGCTGGATCTGATGATAATTAACAGGGTTTCCATCACAGGGTGTCACTGGTGGCGCCGGGTCCAGATTAGCTGCTGCTGATGGATGTTTAAAGGCTTTTTGATGCTAGATGAGAACGAAAAAGGCAAAAGGGCAAAAAACAAGACACAGTCAGGGGCTTGATGAGCGGGTGACCAGGCGGTGAAAAAAACAACATCCAACAAAACGATTTGAAAATAACATTAAATGTGATATGATGTCCAGTTTACAGCAAACCAGACCTCGCTGGTTTTAATGGGCTTCAATTTAATAACAACTAATTACTTTATTCTAAGCTGATATGATCAACAAGTAAGGAAATGATTGCGTATTTAAATATCCAGCAGACACGCAGCTGCATTAGCATTCACTTGGAGTCGTCTTTGTATCCACCCGACGAATGAAATTCCAATATCCACTCTAATTTTAGATCGGTTTTAATCTGAGGGAAATATCTAGCTCATTAGAGGCCGAATGCCTCACTGTGTTCACCAGTTAGTCGCTAACTTTATCGGTCAGGTAGCATGTAGCTGCTCCTGCAGGGAGGAGAGTAAACAGTAAAGTTGTGAGCTCAAAACAATGAGCTGAAAGATGCTACGTCGGTCTTTAAAGATGAGAGAAACTACAGAGCTGGGTGGTCATTTTCTCTGTGGGTTTTTCACTGAATGAGGAAGTGACATCTTTTATATTATTTTGTGTAATCAGACCTTTATGTTGGTCTGCCTGATGATACAGTTTTTATGTGCTTTATTATTGTGTAGTATACAGAGAAAAACACAGTCTGCTGCATTACAGTGCAGTAAAGTACATCAGATTACTAATGTATACAGTACTGATGTTGGTAATTTACAACATGTTCTCAGAGAAAAAAGGCTATAGACGAAAACGTTAAGATAAGTTGCAGTAAAATGCAGCAGAAACTGAAACTGAAACCATCAGAGCCGGTAAACTCAATAAAGCTGTTCATAAAAGTTTCTGCTGGAATGAGGAGATTAGAAAGAAATGCTTGGAGAGAAAAGCAAGCAGTCAGATGAAGTGTTGTTTACATCTTCATGTTTGCGTTTCCTCTATGTATTTTTCTTCTCTTTCCCATCTTTATTTTCCCTCTTAATTGTATTCCTCACGAGAAGTCAGACACATTGTTTGCGTATGTATCCGTTACCAAAATATGATAAATATACTGTTTACTCTGTTTTTTCTTGAGTGAAAGTTATACAGTGACATAAAATCACACTGTGGAATCCATTTTCATTTTCTCAGTTTTTCCTGTATGTTTCTTTTTTAAATTATTCTAATTCCTTTATGAAAAGTTAGGCACGAAACTTGGAAAAGTCCACTTTTAGTTTTGTTAATGTATGACTTGCTGTTTGTCGTTTTCTAAGTTTTGTTGCGTTTTAATTTTTGCTGATTTGTTTCATGATAACGGCGAGCACGGATAATATTACAGGGTATAATGAGGAAACAGACACACACATAGACATATAATATAATATAAATAGATTCCTCCAGCCTCATATCCATTTCCCCCCCCGTATCGCCGAGGCTGACCCATGACCTGTTAGAAGTCGAGCTTCCTGAGAAACAAGCCTCATTACCCAGGCTCCTCTCTGGCAGAGCGGGGTCTTATTTACCCCCGAGGAAGGACAGAAATAAACAAAGACCACCGTTGATTGAGTGATGGAAACAAAACACTGCTGCGGAGAAAGGTTACAGTGGCCGTCATCCTGTTCAGTGCCTACTGGCTTTCAGTCATAAAAAAAACACCTCTCAATAACGTTCATCTGTGGCAGAATCTCAATTAAGTTTGAAAAGTCACCCCGAAACAGCATTCACACGTTAATTACTTCATATTGGACTGTTCAGGGCGAATTACTTATTGGTTAAAGACAATCTAGCGCTACCAGTGACAGTTTAGCAAAGGTTAACCATTTACCAATGTTCCTGCTGATAATGTGATTCATCACAGTGCAATAAATTAGACAAACACTTCATGAAGTCTCATTTTGGTAGAAAGACCTTCAGTTATCGTAGGAACATCAATGCTTGTTAATAAGTAGAAAAGGAGGAAGTTTGTGATGTTGTTATGGACACAACATCCACAAAATCCAGACAGAGGATGTCAGGGTGGATGATGTGTCCACAAAACATTTTACTTTAATATGGGAGGGAACAAACTGTTTTTCTGTTTCTTATTCATGTCAATTTTGGTTTCTTTTAACCATGATCACAAATGTTCCGGAGCATCATCCCGGTGGTTATTATAGTAACCAAACCTTAAACCTGAACTGCTTAAAGGTCCCATATTGCATAAATTCAGATTTGATTTGATTTTCTGATTATGAAGCAAGTCCACGTGCTACAAAAAAACTGTGAGTGTCAAAACGCTGTCCACGGAGATATGAACACAGCTCTTATTCACCAACTGTGGCATTGGGACTTTTGTAAGTTTGTGATGTCGCAAACTCGCACTAATGTCATATGTTCACCCTCAACACGGCCTGCTGTCCAACCTCTTATGTGTTTAGGACACCCATTAATCCAGTAGAGGATACCGTGTCAGTTTCACATTTTGCTTTGCCTATGTGTCGAAAAGGAGGAGGTCGGGGGTTGCTTGACCGAACAAGCGCAGGCTTTTCACCCCAGAGACCAGTGTTTAAGTCTGTCTTACATAATGTATGTTAAGAGACATACATAACATTACTCAGTTAAATTACTTATTTGAACCCAAACCATAATCTTTTCTTAAACTTAACCAAGAGGTTTTGGTGCCTAAAACTAAGGTACCTCACTTTTTACGCTTTCAGGTGAGAAAAAAAGTGACACCATCATGGTAACCTCTAGTGGACTGATAGGAGTATTACAAGTTGGGAAGAAAACACTGAGCGGTCATTCTGTCACAGAGCTAGCAAAGCACAAGAACAGAGAAAACCTGGAGCTTGCTTGAACCACTCGGCCAATCAGAAGAGAGGGTCACTAATATCAATAGACCTTAAAGACATAGACACAAAACAGCCTGCTCTTAGTAGAGGTCCAGAAAGAAGCACAGATGTTAAACTATATTGTGATGTTTTTTGGTACCTTAAACCATAAAAAAATATCTTTGTGTGGATATCAAGACTGCAAATAAAACACCAGAAAAACTTAAAATAAGGGAATTTTAAAGATAAACAAACCTTATTCATGAAAGAGTGACACAGGTTTGGAGGGCATGCCGATACGGCTGAGATCTGAAGATGCTTTTATGTGTGATTCTGGAGGGCGATGAGAAACAAAAAGGTTTTCTCTTCTGATGTAAGGAATTTGTGTTATTTTTGCTTTTGGTCAAAAACTGATCACGCTTCATGAATATTAACTGTACAGTCTGCCTCCTGCATGCAAACTATACAGAGTAGTTAAAACATCAGTAATAACTGCTGCGTATACTTTCATTCCCATTTTAAGACATGATATCATGGGACCTCTAAGAGCCGCTGTCACTGTACAATGTCACTGTCTCCTGCCGGTGGAATGGATAGGCACTATATGTAGATAGATGAATGAACAGCGTCCACAGGTGACAAGACGGGTCAGCGTGGCGGAAGAACCTCGAGGGCGAGGTTGTATGAGCAAATCAATGAGACGAAAAGCTGCTATTGATCCTGCTGGATTTATTCCCCCCCCCCCCCCAATGTCAACACGGAGCGTCAGTCTGAAGAAGAGACTGTGCCCTGTTTGCCCTGCGAGCACCAGGATAAATCTCATTCTCTCCTCTACAGCTCATTTAATGAAGGATATAATGGTGTGAGTAGGCTGAACGACTGTTAGCAGACCATTCTGGCGAATAGACTGTAAATCTTTTATCCTCCTCTGGAACTGACTTTCATTTGCTGCTGAACCGGAGTTATAAATCTGAAATGGCACACAAGCAGCTACGCTAGCACTCGACAAACAACGTGTTCACCTGTGGTTACAAGAAAAAAAAATTCTGATTCAATATTTCCAATGCAGTTAGAATCATGTGAACAAAAAACAAAAAAACTAATTACCTGCTAAATGTAGTGCCTTTTAATATAAATCAATACCCCCCCACCCCCCATTAAAGGGAATGAGTCAATAAAAGTTAAAAGTCGTAAATCAGGATTACTCAACCTTATCTTGCTCAATATGACTATATGACACAAGCAGAAGAACAGTGTATCAGTCTATGATAATTCCCATGACCCTGTCAGTACCGGATGCTGTCAGGTGGAGCAACGCAAGAGTTGGTTAAACTGTGGCAACAACACCCCGGCCTTTTTGGCGTTTAGAGAGCACCGCGATAACAAAAGATAAATGTTGGCGAGAAATAGCGAACTCTCGCATAAACGTGAACGATGATTGGTCCGGGTCATACTTGTAGTGTTGCCAGTCTCCTGACAGACACGGCAAGAGTTTATGGCACTTTAATTGCTTAATCTGACACAGTTACCATCATAAAAGACAAATATATCAAGTGGTCTTATCCTGGTATAAGGAAGCCAACTCAGGGTACACTATCCAACACACGACTGCAGCCTCATGTTATCACACACTCTTTTACAGATTCCTTGCAGACAACAACGTAGCAATGAGCCAACACGACAACGGAACAGCTTGTAACGGTTAAATCCACACGGAGACGCCGTCCTCCTCCATCCACATATGTAAACCAGACCTGAAATCCCAGACCCATTGACGAGTCTCATGAGAGCGAGAGAGCGAGCTCACCAGTGAGTGAGTCAGTCAGTGAACAATGAGCTCACTCATTCACCCAATGCATGAATGAGTAAGTGAGCCGTGTGAGTGTTCGAGTGAGTGGGTCATGTCGATATATGTTTGCCAGCAGCGCAGAATGGCGGGAATCTTAAGTGCAACTTTACATTCGGTGAGGTGACTGATAAGCGGATGAGTAAGGGAAGAATGAGGACATGAATGACTAATCGATTGATCCATTGAGTAAGAGGGTGAGTGTGAGATGTTGGCTTTGTAACCTTGAGTGGCGAAAGACACTTACAGTGTTGAGGAGTGGAGAAAGGTAGGTGTGTGTGTGTGTGTGTGTGTGTGTGTGTGTGTGTGTGTGTGTGTGTGTGTGTGTGTGTGTGTGTGTGTGTGTGTGAAAGGCACCTCCAGAGGTTCTCATCGATCACCGGATCACATGGGGACACCGAGGAGGTTCAGTCATGCGGCGGCTGACGAGGAGAAAAGAGGCCACGTACTGTACGGCACCTGCACAAACACAAACAGACACACATAAATGTAGTTCATCTCACACATGGATTCACCTTCAACGTGCTGCATACAGTAGACGCACAACATTAGTTGAAATAACGCCTCTTTTTTTTTTTTTGCCGATCCCTCTCAGACACGAGCAGTGTTTCTTCTGCTGGCCCAGTGTGGGACGGGACACCAACTGGGCCCACCGCAAATGCTGTTAATCTCAGAGTCTGCGGCTTGTCGCCCCTCATTACAAAGTGACTGATATGTAATGGAGAAGGATGAGCCCTCAACTCTTATTTCCGCTCATTATAGTGCTTCTTCTAGATTTCAAACCACCGCATCCAGTCAGACTTTTATAGAAAGAAACGAGCATAGAGGTCGACTTAAAAATATATTAATGTTTATGGTAGGAGGGGGGGAAAGCCACAGTAGATAAAGGTAGAGAAAGTGCTTGAGGTGTTAATACTGTTTTTGAGTTGCCTACGTAAAAGGGTTAGCTGTGGTTTGTGGGAATGAGGTGAAATGTGCCTTCATTTAAGGGTCACTTCAAGGTTATTTCTGGTTTCCCTGGTGGGCAAACTCCTGATGTAAGTGAAAAGAGCATCTCTCCCAAGGTAGGACCGCTAACTAGGAGTTGCTAGGAGACCGTGATTGGTGTGTGTGTGTGTGTGTGTGTGTGTGTGTGTGTGTGTGTGTGTGTGTGTGTGTGTGTGCAGTACACGGGGAGTGCATGCTCGTGTGTGTGAGTCTCTGCGCATGTATGTCTTTATTCATTGTGTGGAGGACCCATCTGGTTGCTTAAAGAACATCATATGTTCTCAGTGACAGGTGTCCGGGAGTCTAAAGACACACATGGGGCTCACTTGCAAAAAATAAATTATATGAAGTGTGTCAATCTAAACTTTAAAAAAAAAAAAAAAGAATACGCATGAAAGAGCTGCAAAACATTTAAACAATCTTTAAAATGTCAATTCTAATTCTGTCAGATTTGCAGATAAAAGACTTCTCACACTTGTTGTCTTCCTTCTCCACCAACCTTAACGGAGCAGGTTGTGTCGCGTCACTGTAAAATAGACAATGCTTGTAGTTCCCCCGTACACGAGGAAGCTTGGTGCTCCGCCTCACTAAAATTACACACCTAGTCTAGTTTTGATGGAGGCCGCGTCAAGCTGCACAGAGCAGATCGGCCAGCAGGAAGTCAGACACAGGAACACCATCGAGAATCTAGTCAATTTTCAAAATAAAACACCCTGTGTGAACTTGCGATTGTATATCCCATCACCACATCATTGTGTCCCCCTCCCTCCCACCCCCCAACCCCTCCTGGTGTTTCACAAGTAGAAAAAAAATCAAAACAATAAACACAAACCAGACAAAGAAACCATTTAACAAAGTTTACAATCTGGAAGCACAAAAATCAAGGTAAAATGACCAAAATCAGGAAGTCATCAAAATCAGGCAGACAAAACGCTTCATTTCTAAAACACTCCCGGCGGGTACAGAAGCCGTGCAGAGAACGACACATGCGACGTGACGGACTCGTGCCCGGTGGAATCGTATCACTTGAGGCGCTTTGTAAGAGCTTCCTTTGGAGCCACAAAAGGTTTTATAGAACTTTTTTTTCTAAACATATGCTGCAGTGCTCCTCAGTACCTATTTAACACACTCTGATGTTTGAATTCCGTGGAGTTCTCCTTTAAACACATCCAACTTCTTTTGGCTGTATGGCCAGTGTGCTAATGGCTTCAGACAATAAACTCATCAGTCAGATTTTTTGAAGAAACACAGACATCAGCCTGCATGTGCACAAACAGAAAAGTGTATACTATGTATGTGTGTGTGATTACAGCCTGGCCATCTGGTCAAAGCTGTTAACAATGGACAGATAAATTCTTTCTGATCATGCACAACTTGTTTGGGGCCGACCCAAAGTTCCACACTGATTTATGCGAGACCGCGACTCCCGTACAAGTTGACTTTTGCGTCATCCTTTCAGCAAATAGAGGGAGGGAGAGAGAGAGAGAGAGAGAGATGAGGCCTGTCCTGAACCTTGTCCAAACTCCGCAGGCTGCCACGATGAAGGGTATATTTTTTATCAAGGTCTGCCAGCTAGGCTACTCTGACAGTCCTATCCGCTGCCAAAATACAAACATGGAGAGACTGAACAGGAGGGAGAGTATAGAGAAAGTTGGAGGCTGACAAAAAAAAAATAAGGAAAAAGGATGAGGGGCTTATCATCTGATTTCTTCGCCACGTGTGATACTTTTCAGATTCAGTGAACACACCTCTGTGAGCCAAATGATTCACAGAGCAGCTTTCTGTAGAAACTGACTGAAACAAACATAATACTGAATTAAGTCAAAAGGATTTCTACAGTAATTTCACACTGAACACTGCATGGCCAATTCAGTGACATTGTTGCAGGAAATAAACACGCTGCTGTGTTCCATACTGTAGTGTGTTCAAGTCTATTAGCCGGGACAGGCTGTTCTATTGTTATTGATGCTCTTATTTATGTAGACATAATTGAATTCTAAAGCACAGTGTCACTCATTCATCATGTTCAGGGCTGACATTTCTATCAGGTTACTGATGCACATTCAAGTGAACTTGTGAAATCATACATAGATGTAGGAAACGTGTAGTTGGATTAAATACGATCATGATCTTTGTTTGATGCACAAATTATAGAAGCTGCCCAAAATGCAATCAGTCCTCACTGCCAACACGTGTAACCCATGTCCCATTTGTGGAAAAAAAATGTGTGGCGCTTAATCACGCCAAGTCACGTTTGGAGCCCGGCTGACACTCTCTGACCATCGCTGACTCAGTGATGAACCGCGGCCTTAAATCACTCACACCATCGAGAGAGGAGACGGAGAAAAAAACAGGACGGTTTGTTGGACAAAATTTCGAATTCCAACTCGTAAAATCGGAAGACCTTTGGAAGTCTGATATTGAAGGTGACATATCGGCTGTTACGTAGTTTTTCTTGGCCTCTGACACATGCCGTTTCATCTTTGACTCAGAGGCTGTTAGCAGGGTCTTATTCTCTAGTGTTGACTAAAGCAATGTGTTATTCTGTATCAACAGTCTGAATGCCATATTTATGGTTCTATTGATCCCAGATGGACGACTTTGTTTTTCAGTGCTGAGAAAAACAGGGTCCTCTTCCCTAAAACGCCTCAGCAGTCCAAAAAAAAAAAGAAAGCATTAAAGCTCATCTCAAACATACGAAAAGGGAGAGAAGGCCCTGCAAGGACAAACTATCGATCTTCCCCTCGGTGTACTGCCAGCGTTTCATACAGAGGTTTATAATTTCCTTTGGACTGTACATCTCTTTCTTCCCCTCACCGTCTGCGTCTTCTGGCCTCTTGCTTCTTCTGTTGCCCTAACATATGACCGGAGGTGTCAATTATGTAATCCCAAATGTCATTCACCGCTGAAGTGTGAATTAGTGTTCTGGCTCGGCATCAACTGATTACACATTTGTTCCCGTGTTGGCAGCACAATGGTGTTAGTTACTTCAATGGTTTCCAAAATCAGCTGTGGGGATGTTCAGGGGTCTTGAGAATGCCGCAGCTGGGCCCCTGCAGATTTAATTAATTGTCCGCTTAAAGATGGGCGATACATCAAGTTATTTAAGTGATATAATTGTGAGATACGTGCTTCCTCTTTCTATCAAATGACATCAGTGCTAGCTGTGAGAAATAGTTCACTGCAGTCCCAACAGTAACGTAAACTGTTGACGTTTCCTTGGAGATGCTTGCACGTGTGAGTGCTGCCAGTTAAACACACTTGAATAACGGCAGCAGCAGCTGACAATGTCAAAATATGATTGAAGGAAGGTAATCATATTATTTCAGTGACGCGGGACTGGTTCTGTTCAGCAAAGTTTGATGTCGACCGGACCGCCACGCTGTTTAAACATTTGAAAAACGCTGTTCAAACAAAAGGTGGCAGCACAACAAACCTGGTTCAATACATAGACTAAGTTCTATTCAATTCATGCTAATTTGATCAAATTTCAATTCAATTTAATCCAACTGGATTTCATTTAATTTAATTCAATTTTGTTTTATTCTAATCTATTCCATTCTATTCTTCAAATCACAACATAAGTAATCTCAGGCAGTTAACACAGTGAGGTCGAGACCTTACAACATTATGCAAAAGAATGCATTGTAATGGGAGCAGTGAGTGTCTCTTCAAGATTCTGATGCTACAGCTCCCGTCCCGTGACCCACACGTCCAGGAATACAAAGCAAAGGTTAAAGGGTCACCACAGTTTTTCCCTAAGATTTGCTCATGTATACATAGTCTATAATATCTTCTGTGGGAGCTTTCTAAAGTCAGAGATTATAACCCCGATGATGACATCAATGACAATGAGAAAACAATGTGATAAAGTAAAAGAGGTTGCTGATGAATGATGCTTTTGCTTCTTTCTTCAGCTTTACAATGAGTTCCAGCTAATTGTTTAAATGTCCCGCCTTCAAATTCATTGTTTTGGTGCACTCCCACCGCCGACAAAGTTAGCGATTAGCTGGTGAACATAGTGGAACCTTAACACCTGAAGAGTCTGATATTTCCCTAAAAGAGTTGGTAGTGACCCTAAAACCGAGCAACAAGAGAGTTAAAACTGACTTTACATTCAGCAGGTGGCCAGAAACACGCCTCTACAGGGATGATAATGTTGCACAATAACAGCTGGATGTGCTACTAACTGTGTGTATCAACTTAAACTTGATAATAAGTCAATGCTGTGATCATAACTTGTTTTTGCTACCCCCTAGTGACCACAGAAATATATCAGTAATCGCAGGGTTAATGTAAATCCTACAGGTGTGGAGTTTGATGATAAAAGAAAATGTTGAACTGCATTGTGGGAATTGTAGGATGTAATGTTTTTGAAGTTTGACTCATACTGGCAAATAAAAGTCAGATTATCTCGACCTCTGCTGCTTTGTTTTGATTGTGACCTTTTTTTTATAAGAAAAAAAAATCTGTCTCTGGTGAGTTTCATCACTTTAAGTAAATTCAATACTAAGTTGCTGGCTTAAACCTTTAAGAGAATATACTTTGTGCAGATTCCCAGACAATTTCTGACTGCATCAAGCCATCTAAGCGTTGTTGGATGTGATGTGACGTGGCCCTATGTAGCTCAGTACAGGCTTAGTCATTGAGGACCATCAGGTGGACCATTAATGACACCATAATGATTTGTAGAAAAAAGTTACTGACTTTTCTATTTTATGAAAAGTTGAATGGAAGTCTATGAAGCCTGAGTTGTTTTTTTTTAGCCAGCCCCTAGTGGTCCTCAGGGGCATTGCAGTTTAAAGCACTTTCATACTGGCATCACTTTTCAGACCCAGTAACTACGCTCATTTGTATATATAGTCAAAGTCTCCTATACTGCTGATCACCTGGTGATGCCTCAGATTTATCATGCGACAACTAGAGATTGGGAGGCACAGGGAACCACTGAATTTCCCTAATATAACACTTTTGCAAATCCATGCATTACTTAGAAGTGTAAAATCTAACAACAAAAATCAACTAAAAGTCACAAAAAGCAGGGTACATTAATGTAATTTATGTTGCATCCTCTGTGTGGAAAGTTAAAGGTCCTGATCCATTTCAACACCATGGACAGCGCACTGCTGCTGCAGGGGAAAAGCAAGCACAGCACTGCATCTACTCTGTGCAAATGTGGACTGCAGTTGGGATTACAACTAGGAATTCGGATTATCTGATGCTCGATTATGCATACATATATTCCATTTACTGCAGATTAAAAATCAGCAAAAAGTTCATATCTTATATAAAAATGCTGTGTTGTTTAATCTTAGAACGAAATTTAAAGCCATAATGTGTGCTATGAGTTAGTGGTAAATAATTGAATAAAGTGGGATACGGTTAGTATTTAACAGCACCGCAGCCACACTGAGTCCCGGTGGAAGTAATGCAGGAATATGTCATTTTTCACGCAGAGACAACTGTAAGTTCACCTCCACGTAAACAGCGTGTGCAGTACATTGTTTTATTTTACACATCTGGACGGATAAGGTCGACGATAGGCTACAGTATAACACCGGATCTCCGTTTCCCCTTCCATCTGGTCCTTTAAGCCGAGCAGGGTGCAAGATCGGACCTGGTGAGTTTGGAGCAGGAGCGGAGAGGAAGTTGCACCGCCACGGTACATGCAGCAGGGCTGGAGCAGATAAAAGCTCAGATAGTGATTGAAAGTGATGGTAAAAGGATTTAGCCTAGGCATTAACCAAGAGAGGGAGAGGAGGGGGAGAGAGAGAAACGGAGAGGATAGAGAGAGAGATAGAGAGGGAGAGGGGAAGGGAAGAGGGAGGGTGATATTTTCCATAAAGCCTTTTTTTTTTTTTCCCTCTCTTTCTTTCTGCCCTTGAGCATCCCGGGTAAACCCAAGCTTGTAAAGTAGGAAGAGGAGGAGGAGAGAGGGGGGAAGGAGGGCGGGCACAAGCCTTTCTTCAAACTCAATATTTTATACTTTTGATACTCCTTGACGCTGGATTTCAGTCCTCTTTTCCCAGCCGTTTCCAGATCTAGGACACCGATCTACCGTGCGCAGCCATCCACGGTGTGATAAAAAAAAAGTATCCGGGAGACGGGGGGGGAAAAACAAACAGCGAGCCGGGCAGACTGATACCGGGAGTACAGCGAGGACCGCGGCGGGGGAACGAGTACGGTGGAAGGGGGATCTTTTTTTTGGCCAAAGAAGGGGGACATTCACGCACTTCACGCAAAGTGCTCGACCTGCCTGGCAGATGAATGTGAAAAGTAAGTGCTTTATCTGATAAAACATTTCGCAACACGATCCGGTTTTTTTGCTGAAGCTCTTTGAAGTGTGCACCGAGTTGCACAAATATACGGACCACTTCGGGGGAAAGGTGTGGAGGGTGGGGACTTTCAGCTTCATTTCCAGTATTTTAGAGAAGAACAATGACGCATTGATTTGTGAACACATATGCTGCTCGATGGGTTGCACAACTGGAGAAACCGACACACCGCAAGACTGTCAGTGACGGGAAATAGCTTTGTCGACTTGACAAGTGAACTAAGTCAGAGTCCACAGGGTTGAACGGGACGGGTTACTCAATGTCCTGGCTGCTGTCAGTGTGGGATGACGGTCGGATTACAGGCAGTGAGTCCACACTGCAAAAAAAAATACATGTTCACCATATGTATTAATGTATTCAAATATTCAGTTTAGAATCAAATTATAATTAAATTAAGAGGTTAAATTAGGCAAGACCTACTTCCAGTGCAGTTTGTTTGGCTTCAAGTTCATGATTACATAAAAGACTGATGTGCTGAAGTGAGACAGAATATTGAACAAGTCTATAAACTCCCCAGAAATTGCACTTAATTCAAGTAAATTCTTAAAACAGGGTGATTGTGAGTGTAATTCCTCTCTTCTATTAAGAAAACAGATGATTTGGGCTGTTAAATACGTCTTTCTTACAGTGCAATTATGAACATCCGTACAGCACTCTCCATCCCCAGCACTGGAGAGCTATAGGAGCAATTACAACTCTTACACGCACAGGCGGCACCCGGCAGCAGCACGTGTTTTTACGCACAAGGTTATCCACACATGAGCGGTGCTTTTAAATCTGCAGCTCCTGATCATGTATGTCACTGAACGCACCGCTTGTCAAAGGCGAGTTTAACCAACAATCTGTTACGAATTCACCTAAAAGTTCTCCTCCTGGTGATATTTCTTCACTTTCCAAAATTAAGCACCGTGATTGCATTATATTTAGAGAGTTCGTACTACAAAGCAAGATTTCAACCTACCCGTCATACATGAATATTTCAGAGTGGCATTCAAATTTAATTGCAGGATAACTGAGCTCTGTAAAACATGATGGTTATATTCTTGCATTTACAGTAAGAGTAAATATGTGATAACTGATGAGGACACTGCTCATGATAATAACTAGTTACTTCTCCCATTGTTGTCCCCATTTCGCCCCAGGACAATCAGAAGTGAATCTAAAACATCCAATGGATATACCTGAAGTCGCAGCAACTTCCTGCTCCATCCTCCCTAACTACGCCCACCGTTTCCCTGCAGGACCCCGCTCTCTGAGACATGGATCCGCGTGAGCATCTCCCACCCAACTCCCTCCAACACTATGGTTAAAGTGTACGACGAGATTCATCTCTGCGACATTATCCGCCTCTCCACCCATCGCTCATCGTCCTCAGGAAACCAGCTGTTAAAACAAGAACGCGTCCCTCTCTCGGCTCTCTGGGGGCCGTCAATATTTGTCAAGAGACACTGAGCGAAAGTTGCCGACACAGTGGTCGCCTTTCATTTGAGGAATTTATAAGCCTGGAGGCGAGTTGTGTCAATTCTCCACCTCTCCGTTCAAAAGTACAGCAATATGGTGGGAGGGATGTCCATTATTTCCTTATGATCACCGGTCCATGCGCTTTACCTCTCCTCTGAGCTCCGTGGCCCCCTCACCCTGTGCCGGACCCCGCTCCAAATACCCCCCCAGCCTGCCATGCTCCTCCAGGCTGTGTTGCTGCTGCTGCTGCGCTTCCTGTCCTCCGCCGTGGGCCAGTACGAACTGTGCAAGTCCCTGGTGAGCACGGACGAGGGCTCGGTGTGGGAGAATTACGCGTGCCAGCCGAAATCCGCGTCCATGAAAGACTACATGCGGATCAAGGTGGATCCGCCTGGAATAACGTGTGGAAACCCGCCCGAGAGGTTCTGCACTCTGGTGAGTTCATGTCTGGACTTTTATACTTTTATTACAACCTTTTGGAGTATTTTTTTTTTTTACATTTAAAAGTGTAATGAGTAATCGAGTGCTCTTAAATCCTTAATTGGTCTCCTTAAAAAATACAGTTACACGTGTAATAAGTTGAAAACTACCATTCAGGAAATCACTCAGGGTTATACACTTAGAGAGACCATTTAAAAAGTAATGACACATTTCTAAGAAAGGTCAGAGTAGGATTCACACTATAACGGCGATACCAATCTGAGAGGGATGGCAGAAGTGCATGACTTGGCATGGATCAACCTCGGACCTCAGAGACATCTGGAGGTGTTGTTTACATTAGTATAGACTTGGCAGACCCGGTATCCGGTTTATTTTGGGCTTCTGGAGGACCTCACACCTCCTCTGGTAAAATGCATAGCGGGACCTTTTACTTCCAAGGACACTAAAGGGTGAGCTGTGAGGTGGAAAAAAACTCGTTAAAATGTCTGCAACAGCAGTATTTAACACACTTTAGCCTGCAGGCTAGTCCTGGCTAATGTAGGTGTAATCATTTTAAACAAGGGTTATAAAATCCAAATCATAAGACTGCAATTAAGCTTCCCCCTGCCTCCTCGGTGAAAAGTTTTCTATTTGAGGTTTGACTCTGCGTGTGTGAGACAAGTTCGTCCTCTTGATGATCGGCCCACTGTCACTGCGTGTCCACTGACTGATGGCCAGTGCTGAAGGTGCCAGACCCGTCTCAACAGCCATGAGTCAATATCGCACACAAAAAAAAGTGTCTCTACAGAGTGCTGGCCCGTCTGCATCACATTATAAAATCTTGTCATGCTGTTAATTAAGTGTTTATATTCCCAACGACTGGAGATTTGTTACTTTATTTTGAAAACAACCCCCCCAACCCTGTCGCTCTCACTCCCTCTCACCAAGGCTAATAACTGGTGCGCAAGGGTCATTTGACAGGAGCAGGAAAGGATATTGTGGTCCTCGGATACCTAATGGTTAATGATTTGTTTAGCGGCGGAAACCATTGTTGTCTTGAGAAAAGCCTCTCCGATGACTTCTCCTGAGAGGGGAGATGGACAGAGGCAAGGGGAAGAGAGATGCTTGCTGCCATAACGTATTGACGTCTGCCCCCTAATGGCCCCAGCCTGGAAACTTCTATAACTATGTTTCTGAGTGAGCAATGATGAAATATTGATGGGCTCCTTAATGGGCTTCCTTACCAGGGTTGGCTAGCATCGCTCCATCCCAGGAATCCAGAGTGTGCCGCTCGGCTGATGAGACAGAAGGAAAAGAGAAGGGATGGATGGATGGAGGGCGGGACAGGAAGGAGTCTGGTCTTAGTCAGCACTTTCTTGTCGGACGGGGTCTTTACAGTGGAAAGTTCTGGTTCTTCTCGGGTCATGCAGGGCTGTGGGGGTTTAAACAGCCCCCCCACACACACACACACACGGTGCACTAGCTGGGGATTTAGGGAGTGAAGGAGCTGTGAGATGAAAGTTTACTTAAGGAGGGAGGGATGTCACACTCAAATTCCTACATAATGAGAAAGCAGTTTGATTGTGTAATAATTATTTGTTCCTTTTCTGACACATAACAATCCATCTTGTACATTTAACTAACAGAATATCTACACGGTAACTCGGGAGTCACTGAGCATCTACTTATCATTTTCTTTAACAGAGGGAATAATCCATCAGCACAAACTTCAGCGGGGGAATCAAGGCTATTACATCTCTTCTCTGTCTTTCTTTTGGACACACCAAATGGGTGTCGGTTGGGGGAATATTAGTATACAGATCATTTTTATTTTCAGGCGAGCGGTGTTTTTTCTCTTCCTCCCTCTTCCTTTTGCCCCCCAGATTTTGGCAGCTTTACAGAAAAGCCCGTCTTTATCTAATTGGTGTACATTTACATTCACTCATTCAGCAATCCCACAAGTCAAGACAGTCAGGGCACATGGAAAAAAAAAAAAAAAAGACTGCATAACCCAATGCGCAGAGCTGCTCTTCCTTAATAAGACTTGAGACATACTGCGGAAGATGCAAAATATATTTTTTTTGCCCCCCTTCTCTCGCTACAGTGCGCTCCTAAAAACTAAGGGAGAACTCACTTTCTGGGGTTTTGATGTGGAGGCATACTGGAGCTTCCCCCTGCATGCATTGGTTTACTGTAGTTTTTTGCTCCCTCCATCTCCGCAGGGATGCATTTTTTTCTACTCTATTTATCTCTCGTTCCCTGGGAATGCAGCATCCTTTCTCCTCAGCCAAACAGGCCAGCATGTTGGCTTCTCCCAACATGACGGGCTTCCAGCACTTTGACAAAGATGCTACTGTCACTACTGCTGTGTTAGGAGCTTCAGTAGTTGCTTTGTAGTTTCTTGGTATGATAGCTGCTATAGAGTTGTAGCTTGCAGTTAAAGGCAACGGAGTAAGGAGGGTTTGAGGCGGTACGCTGCAGAGGGAGATGGCTAATGATGAGGGAGAGGTGAGGAAGATCCAAGCCTAGCTAAGCTGAAAGATGAAATCAGACCACAGTTCTACAGTAGTACACCGTGTCGATATATAAAAATGCGGCATTCAAAAAAGGTCTCGCTGTGCTGTTGTTTGTTATTTTGTATTTTGGTTTTGAACCAAAAGCTTCAATCAACCGTCTCCCTTGGGGCCGAGAACAGAGAACCGCCGAATGCAAATGGGAGGCGTGCGCGAGTACTGGAATGTACAGTGTACGGTTACAGGGACCGGCGGGGGGGTGTGAAACGTGTGCACGGGTTGGCCAACAACGCACAGTAGTATGTCTAAGAAAGACAAAACACACACACACACACACACACACACACACACACACACACACACACACACACACACACACACCTACCTTCCTGTTTCACAACACATTTGCCCGTTTTAGAAGGTAGAAATCTGCCAGCTCTAAAAATAGACATGAGAAGAGAGAGAAGCCGCGCAGCAGCGGAAGAGGAGCACGCAGGAAGGGGAGGAAGATGGCAGCTGGTAGCGTGGATCAGTGCATCCCAGACTGGGCCTATGGCCATACTTCATGCCCCCTGCGCAGTGAGGCCCTGCTGGGCCCCGGCTGGCCTGCCCCTGCCCAGCAGTGGGCCATCAAGGCCGCGCGAAAAGGGCCACCCACATCCAGCGGTGGGCCACTCGTGAGGCACCTCCCTGGGGTTAAAAGATAGCCCAGGTGGCCGGTGTCCTAATAATACACCCTCGGAGGTGAATTTGGGCACAGCGTGAGCAGGTTTGACAGTGCAGGGCATAATTAACGAAGGGAACAGGGAGCTAAAGAGAGCGATGGAGAGAGTGACTGTACAAACAAGGGAGGAGGTGGGGGAGGGTGCAGTGATGTAATGGCATGGCTTGCTTCCCCATTAGGACACAGTTGAAAGTGATCAGAGAGTGTTTAGATGTGTTGGCAGAACAGGGGGGATAGTTATAAGTGAGATTTATCCCTGACGGAGGTGATACTAAGGAGGATTGGCGGCAGGGACTTAGACAGCCCGAGGTGAACTTAGCAAACCATCCAGTCTCACCAACCGGGGTGTCAGGACAGAAGGCTGTTTGGAGAGCAGCTACATACAGCAAGTGTTTGTGGGTCTGTGAGTGTGTAAAATCGAGTGGCCTCAACGTATTAGTGATGAATGGAAATTTATCAACCTGGTTATTTTTGGCCTATGTGGCTATTGTTCTGTTCCATAATCAGTTGCAGGAATATTACTAACTGCCTGTGTTGCAAGCATTTGGGAAATTCAGGCAAGGAAAAGAACAGAAAGCCCCCTACAGCTTTCCACAAAAACTTTAAATACTTCCACATGTGCATTTCCATCTGAATACTTTCTGTTTTTACTTTCAAGACAGGAAGTTGTTTTCAGTTTAAAGGTTTCAGGGGAGTTGTGAAAGACTCTTTGCCCCAGCTGACACTGATCTTCCTGAAGTCTTTAGTTACCAAAAATCTGTCTAGTAAAAGTGTTATCGTTAACCAAAAGGTCAAAAGTATGAGAACGAAAAATATCAAGATCTCCCATCAACATCTACAAGACGGCTCCTTAATTAAAGAGGAAGTGTGGAAATAAAGTTGTTTAAAGCCTCGAGTGGCTTCAGAGGGATCTGAGCGAAATCTGATTAACTGCCTCGAGTGATGTCACCTGAGTCAGTGTCAGTCTGGAATCTGAAAACGAATCCAATCCGGAGGTGTGGAGTAGGAAGTAGGAAGTGAGCTCTGTAACAGAGGCTACACGCTCAAGGCTATCAGCCGCTACTTACTGAACTGATGCTCTGACTGAACTGTTAGTGGTCATTGTGGGTAAAACAGGAAGGGTAAAAAAGAATGAGAAATGCATGGAATAAAACAAAATCTGTCTGGCTCTGTTGCATCGATTTGAATTATTCTCTTAAACTGTCAATAAAATCTGAGTGTTCGGAGAGCAAAAGCTAAATTGTTGTTTTTTAAGAAACAGAGAAAGTAATGCAAAGCTCTCTGTTGCACATCTCAGTTGTCTCAAAGCTTGAAAAATCCTTTTTTCTGCTCCCCGTCTGTCTTTATCTACTTTATCTACATCTCCTCCTTTATGATTGCTTGAAATTTAATAACAGACATCAATAAAAATAACATTATAGCTTTTCTCTGAATTCTCATCATCGGTTTATACTTCAAGAGACGATGACTCTCCCTGATATTGGGCTCCTTCAGCGGAGTGTATCTGCTGTAAAGCGTTACCTGGATTCGAAGACGAGTTCCTAATATAACTCGTCCTGATCCAACTGTGGTGATTTGAGCAGGACAAGCTCTGCTGCTGCTTTGGAGCAGCGTGGTGTCTCTGCTCCGTCCTTCTTCTCTCCTCCTCCAGCACAATCACACATGCCTACAGTAAACATTTACTTTTGCTGGCGCGCACGCACACACACAGTCATAAACAACACCCGCCCACGAAAAAACACACACCTAAGACACATTTACACTTGCCAACTGCTGTTTTGTACCCGGCAAGACATTTTACAGCAAGCGGATAATCTCTCTCTCTCTTTTTTTTTTTTTTAAAGGTAATTAAAGTAAAAGGCAGGTATTTGGGTTTGTAACTTTATACATTCACTTCACCTACGGAGATACACCATCTTCATTCAGGGAAACAAGAAGTCCAGTGTGATGGAAAAACCTCCTACAAAATAAAAGATTAACGTTATAAGTGAAAAAGCAATATCCCTTACTCTTCCCCTCGGTGGCCCTTTTTTTTTAATGGGAGGGTCATTTCATTTGATGTTTCTCCAAAACAAAATAAATTGTGCTCTCTGAGCGTGTGTCCCTGTCTTTATTCCCCTTGCTAGCAATATAACTTGGAAACTTCTATAAGTGGAGGTAGAAATAAGGACGAGCGAGAGGGCGAGGCGGCAACGGAGAATACTTTTTTGAGGGAGGGAGGGCAGAAATGGTCATAAAAGCAGGAGAAGGGAGAAGTAGCAACATGCAGAGAAGAACTTTCTTCATGCTTTACTTCTGTGTAAATACATAACGGCTGCTTGTTATTTCTGTAGGCGACCGGTAATGTTTAGTTAGTTTGTCCTGTTGCGTCCAAAAACAACACAATAACTCACTTCTAAACTGATGTTTGTGTGAGATTACTTGCACAATCACAGACGCTGCAGAGATAACTCAAAGATGATTCAGAGCTCAGAGCATAAGCCACATTTTAGCACTCCAGGAGTTATTAATGACTGTTTACGATCTCATTGTTATCCCGCGAGTTAAAACAAGGAAGTCGCTCGTCGCGGGGGCATCATGGCGGCTGTTGTCGTGGAGACGGGATCCCGGCGAGGATAATTGCTGGAGGGACTTAGCGGCGCGGGCCACCTGCCACAGCATTTGGCTGGGATCTGCGTGTGTATGTTTGTGCTAGAGCGAGTGTGTTTGCGGGTGTGTGTGTGTGTGTGTGTGTGTGTGTGTGTGTGTGTGTGTGTGTGTGTGTGTGTGTGTGTGTGTGTGTGTGTGTGTGTGTGTGTCATGGCGTCGGCGCGCTGAGCCGGGCCAGAGCAGTGGCAGGAGGCAGAGTGGGATAAAGGAGGACAGGACACACACAAAGGGCTTAAACATAACCTTGCGTAAATCTCTCACGGGGGATAACAATCTTCCAGTCTATATTACTGTACATATCGCCTCCACTGGAGCTAATCCTAAAGGGCTCAGTGAGGTCGGAGCAGACCGGTGTTTTTGACCCAAAACACTCAAATCCACCAAAGTGACACGGTGTAAAAAAATATTATATTGATCCTCGCTTCTCGTCTAGTCGCCCTCACACGAACCAAACACGCGCTGTCGGCGTGTCTCTCTCAGACAACGCAGGCCGTAAATGTTGTCACAGGCACACTTCAGGGGCTAACCTACATGGAGTTTGTGCCGTATCTGGGACGGTGTGACAGTGCGATCATTTTCAGAAGGATTTGTAGGTCGTGGGTCATCCCCGGAACAACAGCCCTACTAATCTTACGTACTGTCTGTGTGTGTGTGTGTGTGTGCGTGTGTGCGTGTGTGTGTGTGTGTGTGTGTGTGTGTGTGTGTGCGTAAAACGCGTGCCTTGACCGAGGTCAGGAGATGCACTAATGCAGGGCGCAGAAGCAGCTGGGCCAACACGGGGCTGCTACTCTCACTCTGAAGTTCACTGTAAGCCTCCTCATCTGATTCTAATTACTTTTTTTCTGGTTGCTGTTGTTTATAGGCATTGTAGATTATCATCGTAAGTGCGTTTGCCCTGACAGCGATCTCTATCCGAGTCGGCGCAGGAGAGATTATTGGGTTATCAGATCGAGAACAATGCTGCTACGTTGCTCCGGCGAGGAGAGAGAGAGAGATTATCTGCTACGCCTTCACGTGCATTATGATCCCGTGTAGTAGCGTCTTCTTTTGCCGCACAGCCTCCCTCGGCACCAGCTCAGCGTTTGCTTATGGTCGGCGTTTTCCCCCCACTCGGCGTTGTCACCATAAATCAGATGATTTATAATCCCAGCCTCGCCGGATTGTGACTTGTGCTTTTGTTATTAGACCACAAGAGTGGGTTTGAGTGACTGCTCACTTTCCCCCCGTGGTACAGTCCGCTGACTTTTTGTTCAAAAGGCAGAGCAGATGCTGCTTTCTTGGCAAGAGATGCGGAAAAAAGTGAACGTCTGCAAAGAAGCGGTGACACACGATCTGTGCTTGCGCAGTACATCGATATCGTGCAGTATTGCTTTCACGTTAGAGCTTACATCATAAAGAAGAAAACTGCTGTTTCATGTGTTACTTCACCGGAACTCTTTGGAGTATTGACCAATCGGCCTGACCACGACTGAAACTCATGTTAAAGCAGAAAGAAAAAAAAGAAAAGTCCTGAAACATCCAAAGAAACTTCTCTGATCACTCCTGCAGCATAATCCGCTCCTCCATCTGTACGCTCAGTATGTTACAAATGTACTTCCACGAAAGATTTTGCATCTCGCACAACTCTGCCAAGTTCGATAGCGGGCGTGCGCGTTGGTTTGAGCATGTTAAAGCGCCCTGCTGACTTGAGCCGCCATCTTACATCAAGGATGAAACTGCAGTATTTACAGGCGCCCCTTTAAAGCCTGCGGGGGGGTTCCGCGTTTGATAGGCAAAAGACTAACTTTGTGTGAAATCACTTAAAAAAAAATCCTCAGGCAATTAAATTCTGCTGCGCTGAACTTAAAGCAGCTGCAGTATCACATTACTGTATATTAGTGTTACATTAGTTTGTGGAATTCATGTTGTCCATGTAACTTCAAGTCATAACTAAAGTTTGATAAATGGCTACAGAGGATGTAATTTGAGTTTAACTGATCTCAGTTTCAACTGAATTTGCATAAAGAATCTCAGTCTGTTTGGCCACAATTTCTAACAGCAACCATTTGTGAATTCTACACGAGTCTAATGTTAGGGAGGGCTATGTAAGCTCTTGAGTATTAACTGGGAAAAGGCACATAAATCAAGTACATCCCTAATGAAAACTGTATCAAACTGCTAAATCTAAAATCTGGGACTTTACTGAAGGATAAAAATGATTTTATGACCTTCAGAAAATCTGATATTTATAAAATGTCCAATTTTCAGGCACTGATTTAGTTTCCATTCATCTTAATTGGCTGCATTTCTAAATGTGGAACTGAATGTTCTTGATTATACGGCATGATGTCTCCGATGTACCTCGTCTACCAGCAGCTGACTTTTATTTCCTGATCCTGTTTGTTTTTTCTGTTCGACAACTATTTCTTCGTCTTCCTTTTTTTTTCTAATTGAAACATTAGATGCAATGTTGCATGTCACTTCTACCTGGAGATAATATGAATAGGATGTAATTCAGTAAAATATACTTTGTCATATTAAAATAAAAGAACAAACAAGATGGCCGATGTCAAATAAATCCTTAAATCCTCTCATTTGTCATTCCTGCTCTGAGCATTCATGTAATTGATCACGTGATCTGGAAAGTTGCTCGTGAAGGTTACTCCCACACGTCACTGGATGTAGGAGGGAGTCATTTGATAAATGTGTCTTACTCTTCACTCTCAGCCAAGAACATTTTCACTCAGAAATGATCTCTTTAGTGTATTTCTTATAAGTTTGATAAGATGCAAATAAGCAAAATCAAAAAGTATGTCATCTCTCTTTGCACTACCAACAAATTACATGCTTTTTACTGGGTTGTCACATGGAGGTTTTAGTTATGCTTTGCTCAACAACTCTCAGCAGGACAAATACTTGATACCGCTGGGGCTTAGATTTAAATATTTACTTTGCCACTTCCTACAATTGTCCATTTGTGCTTTGTTCTATAATATCTAGACATCTAATAAATAATGATTCGAGGAAATCTGTTTTTTCCTGTGGTTGTTGTCAACATAATTACTATTAGCATACCAAACAGCTTTTCAACACGAGCTGCTGAAAGTCGTAAACACAACAATTAAAAAGTTGTACTAAAGCTAAAATTTGAAATAAGTGAGGAGGTGGAGGTCAAAGAAAAAGAAAACAGACAAAAATGAAGGACATTTCTTCTTTCTACTCCATCAAGAGAGGCTAATGCAGTCAAATTCTGAAAGACTAATGGATTCCCAAATAAATAAAAGAAAAAGAATAACATCAGCTGTAAGATTTTATCAGTTAAACAAGGGGTCAACAGGAAACTCCTTAAAAGGCACTTAAATAGGGGAAATGATGACATCTTTAGGACGTGATTTGTTTTTGTATTGTGCTATAAATGTGTGCAGGAAAAGTATGCTGAAAGAAGCTCGCAGCTGTGTGATAAAGTGAATACTTGGACAAATAATACAAAAATTGTACCCTCTGATACAATGACTGACTGCGACTAAATACAGGAGAAAATAATAACCCTGATCAGTCTAATTAGTGCATCCTGGGGGCATGACGAGCCCTCTGAATGTGATACAATCCAAACAGCAGTAGAGCTGAATTTTGCAAATTAAGCGCCAAGAGAGACGACTGAGGATCTCTGGGATTTCTTTGTGTAAATATTTTCACTTCTGCAGTGATGGGGATGTCACAGAACTGGCTTACAACAGTCAGCTACATCAACTTTACAGAAACGTCTCAGTGCGAGGCGCCAGCCACTGGGGAATCAGGGAAATGTGTGCACTTATTTGAGAATTTGGTGGGGCGACGAAGACTCCTAATATACGACTTGAATATGTCTTGAAGGAAAAATGACAAACACACTAATTAATTAATTAATTCTATTAACTTACTAAGCAAATGTTGTCAATCAACACAGTTGGCGAGTCACAAAAATGTTCACTGCCAAAATATTTGATTTGTTTTGCGCCTAAAAACTACAGGTTTATGCTGTAATGGCTATAATATTATCTTCTTAAAAGGGATTTTGTGAAATTGGATTAAAAATAAAGTATCGTTCAGGAACAGGTATTGAAGTCAAGGTATCGGGACCGTATTGACTCTTTTTTTTTTTTTTAACTGCATCTACTGTAGCCCTCAACTTAATATACAGCTTGTTTATAAATATCAAACTGAAATCGCAATCTTTCTCTAACCTTGACTTAAGTTCTTTAACTTAATGGTCTTTAGGTTTTTTTGGTGTGTTCAGATATCAGCAAACTACCTGCATGGGTTGCTGTGGTAACGATGTACGCGTAGCAAAACTGATGATGCGGTTTTCCAGCAAAGTGCCAGCAGACGATCAATTTCGGGGAAGATTCTGCACTCCGTCACTCTGAAAATGACGTCGTCATTGTGTGCCGCATCGCGACCGACGCAAGAGATCCGATCTAAACCACCAGAGCGTCGAGACTGACACGCATCTGTAGAAATCTGATTGGAATCGCATTTCAAACCACCTCCCAAATTTGGTTTGGATCCAAATTGCCCGAAAAATTGCATTTCATGTGGATTCTTTTCCTTCTAGACTTTCAAAAATCAATCCAGATAAAATGTAGATATGATACAAGGCTGATTTGGGCTGTCAATCTAAAGAAAGCCAAAGTCATTTTGTTGCCTAAATCTCACGTGAACTTTGAAAATCCTGCGCTTTGTAAGCCTACCATCCACCCCGAGCACCTCCCTGTGACTCTGGTGCCGTACATACAGTAAATGTAGCACTTCATTCACTCAACAACTCTCAACACAATCTCTCAACATATTCCAAGCAATGATCACATTTGTCACAAGAAAGCAGTTAGGAAAAACATTTAGTAGCCTAGTGTATTGTGACGGACCCGACATCTGAAATATGAATAAATCTGAATAAGTGGATGAAGAATTTCCTAGAAAAGGGAAGGTGGGAGCCATGAGATCTCCTGGCGAAGTGAAAGGCATTTCTGAATGCAGGTAGTAACAGGCTTTCTCTCTGTGAGCAGTGCCAATAATCCTGTTGACTTTTAGTTGTGTAGAGGGGCAGCGGCTTGAAAGTCTTGGCATCACTAAAAGAGGAGGATCAATTCTCTGGAGTTAAAAGTGCAGCAGCACTCTGCTGTCTATGCAAAGACAGTGGTGATGCACCTTCCTCTTGACCTTCACACTTCCTGTTGTGTTGTTTGACAAGTTTACTTTTAAGCTTTCTGTCCCTCGGTGTCTCAGTGAGGCACCCCTCATTTAGAAACACACTGTTTTTGGGGAACAATATGGATGTTTTGTTGTTCAGTTTTAGGATGAATTACATATTTTTTGATTCAGCATTTAGACAAAAAAAAAAAGAACTTTCATACATCATCTCGGAGGAGTTTGGAAGCAGAAATTCTAATCCCTTACTTTAACATTTTCAGTCACATTAATGATGACTGCAGCTACTGTGGGGACAAGAAATTCATTACAAAAGTTAAAAACTTTGCTGCAAGACACAATGTTGTCTTGTCAATTGAGAATTTTTAAATAGAAATACATTTTGATTCTGTGCAAAGACAAATTACCAAACGAGTAAAGCGGGAAACAACTGCAGGAACTCAAAAGGCTCCATGTTTAATGTGTACCAATTACTTTGAGGTATTTTGTGCAATCGTTGGGAATAAGCACTGTGCTGTGAATCATGACTCTCTATCGTTACCATCCTAAGATTCATTTTCACACCCTGACTAATATCTTGCTGCTCTGTCTTCACTTCTATTTTAGGAGAACCCATACCTGTGCAGTGACGAGTGTGATGCCTCTAACCCAGACTTGGCCCACCCTCCTCAGCTGATGCAGGACCGTGAGCGAACCGGTCTGCTCACCTACTGGCAAACAGTCACCTGGAGACGCCACCCAGAGCCCCTGCTTGCCAACATCAGCATAGCCTGGAACAAGAGTCTGGAGCTCACAGACGACATCCAGATCACCTTTGAATATGGCCGTCCCACCATCATGGTGCTGGATAAGTCCATGGACCACGGACGCTCCTGGCAGCCCTACCAGTTCTATGCTGACGACTGCCTGGATGCCTTCAACATGCCGCCCAAACGAGTGCGTGACCTCTCGCCCGCCAACATCACGCGTGTTATCTGCACCGAGCAGTACTCGCGCTGGGTCGGCTCCAAGAACGACAAGAACGTGAAGTTCGAGGTGCGGGCGCGCTTTGCCGTGTTTGCCGGACCTCGGCTACTGAACATGGACAGCCTGTACACCCGCATGGAAAGTATGAAGGGATTGAGGGACTTCTTCACCTTCACCAACCTTCGGTTAAGGCTGCTCCGGCCCGCCCTCGGAGGCACCTACGTTCAGAGAGACAACCTGCTCAAGTACTTCTATGCCATCTCCAACATCGAGGTACCTGCCAGGTGAGGGTCAACGCTAAACTCACGAGGAACACACATCTTTGTGATGTCTTGACACACAATCACACCTTTTAGTAGAGATATAAAAATGAAGATAATCTAAAAAAAAAAACAATTCAAAATAAATACTCATCAAACATGTTCTAGGAAGTGTTGGGAAAATATTAAAACTAGAGATTTAGGAAATGGGCACCATATTTAATATTTAAAAAGATTATTGTGTTTGAATAAAATCATCATCTACATGCACTCATACATCTTCCAATATACCCTACACCGAACATCACTCTTAGGAAATATAAATTTGTAACCTTTTAAATACTTACATCGGCTTTAGATTAAAGGAGCAGCAAGTATTTTAGTTTAAAAGATACAAAATTCAACTAAAGTTATCTGCAGAAAATATAACAATTATGAGTTAAGTCAAGGACTTCTACTGATATCCACTGAAGTTAGCATGCTAACCAACCAGCCCCAAACCAGCCTGTCACGTAATACCACTTTGTACCTCAAGAGGCAACAGTGAGCCACTGTAGTGTCTGCCATCAGTTCAGCTGACGACAACACAAACCGAACAAAAAAAAAAACAGCTTTGTTGATAAATGGTTTTGCTTGGTCTTGCAAAAAAGTGAGCTACGCAAACCATAACACATTAGCACGCGAAGAACACAAGATAGCAGCTCAGTTTCATCAGTTTTAGCCGAGAAAACGACGGTCGATGCCGGCTATAAATGACAAAGTGCGAACACGCATGTCTTCCTGGTTTTTGCTCGGTACAAAATAACATGTAGAGGAATTGTTAGCATTAGTGCTGAATATGTGGAACCGTACATCTTACTTGATGCACGTTCTTAAATATTACTTCTGTCCTGTCCGACAACCAAGACATGGCAGATAAAAACCCACCCGGCGATGAGCATATTCTGGTCTGACACACGCACACGTTCACGCGCAGCAGCCATTGTGATCTGAGGGCATTCAAAATGACCCCTTTTCTCTCTCAGCATTGAATCCTGGTCTGTCCGTCACCGGTCCGAGAGGACAATGATTAATGACAGAAACACGCGGCCTCGGTGGTCCAACGTAAACCACCATCCGCATTCTGCCAGGGGAGCCGCGAACCCTTACATAGCAACTTTATGACAGTGAACGATGCTCGGGCCGTCAAGCACCTGCTTAGCATCAACAAGCCATCTTTCCTTCCTTTCAGAATTATTATTCCAATCAATATGGCAGGCTGACATTTGAATGGTATTTAACATCCTTGTTGGGACGGTATGGAATGGGGGGAAGAAGGCATGAATTTGTGTGTGTGTGTGTGTGTGTGTGTGTGTGTGTGTGTGTGTGTGTGTGTGTGCGTGCGTGCGCGTGCGCAGTCAAGGTATGTGAGGGGGGGCGGTGGTTTGATGAAGTCCTGAGTGGATGCTGACACAGCACGTGCACACCCCCACACACACAGTAACACACACACACACACACACACACACACACACACACACACACACACACACACACACACACACACACACACACACACACACACACACAGCCCCTCTGGCAGTGTGGAAAGGGCCTGCAGGTATTGATCACAGCCACTTTTCAGGCTCAGCACAGAATCACAGAGAGAGGGAGAAATCGGCCAAATACCCCGGGGGTGAAACAGTCCATCGGCACACCAGAACCTGCACCAAACACCGAACATTTTAATAATCAAACATCCTTGTTTTGAAATATTTGTGCTTATTTCTTTATTTAGTAGTCCACTAGTGCACCACATCTCAGAATTTTATCATCCGACTTGAAACCCACGCTGTGGCCGACACACTGTAAGGCCTCAGACATTTTCTTTTCACCTGCTACACTTCCAGAAAAACTCTCCTAATTTCCATCCTCATCCAGAGACCGGTGGCAGCTGGCGATAGTGTCAGTATGTGTTGGATCTGGTAACAGAGGACCCAAATTTAGCCTCGCGGAGATGACTGAGGCCAGTCCGTCTTCCGCCCCCGGCCACCCACACCTCCCGTAACATAATCAGTAATCAATAAGTTATTCTGGGCAACCAGGAGGAGTATTAGGTGATAGTGGTGGGGGGTCCTCAACAGTACAGTACAATCAGGAGTGTCTGATGCTTACGGCTGGGAAATTGATTTTGGGGAGCGAGACGATTAGTCAATGTTCCCCGGACAAAAGGCTAAGCTATTTCATCTCATCTCATCTGGCCTTAGTAACATATTGGGATTTCCAATGCTTAAAATTTGAATAATGAATATTCCACTCCGCTGATGCTCCGGCAGGGACAGCACACTGAAATGGGTTTTATATGATCAAGACCGAGTGGCAGTGTACCGCAGGTCGCCACCGTAATGAGATATGCTGGTGTTATCGATGGAGGAAGGGTTGTAGTCACTTCCTGACCATATTGTATGTCCGCCGGCCTCCAGCGGTGGCTCTCTGACTGAACCCAGTTAAAAGTCATTATTATTAGTTAACTGTTCTTAATGACCTGAACTGAGCCTGGACAGAGACAGCAAAACAAGCCCTTTTCCCCCCTCCATCCACCAGTGTGAGATGTTACCTCTGTGGGACGTGTCTCTTTTATCTGACACTGCATTGTCAGTGTGACTGGCCGGGCTCTAAAAAGCTGGCGCAGGTATGCGGGAAGTCAGGTACTCAGGGCTAAATAGTGCTGCTTTATCAATAAATACGTAACCTGATAGGCCATTAAGTGCAAACGCAGGCAAGACGGGTTTGATGGGAGGAAGGTTGTAAATTTAGATTTGTGGACGTGATGAAAACACTCAGCAAGCTGGATGTTGTTGTGAGAGGGCATTTGGGGCAGAGGGCAGCCAAAGGTGGAGCAAAGATTTTGAAGTGGGGCATGAAGAGGAGGAGGTCAAACAGAGGGACCACAGGCAAAGTCAAACTGCATACAGTCAATAGAATATCATTATTTAATTCAGCATCACTCACTTTGTGTTGCAAAGTTCTCCCAAGGTGAACTGTAATGAGCTAAAGTACTGGCTACAATATAAACTCTCAGCCAAGGTGTTTGGGTTTTTGAGTGGCCTGGGCTTTATGTTCACTTCCCAAGCTGTATTCAAAACTTAGATGTGGCCATTTCCATATCACTGATGGGCCATGTGAAAGCCATCGCCAACCATCAAAGATTGAGTAGCAAAGCCTCAACTCTATCATCATTTACATCAGTGAAATCCTATTCTCTGGGAAGTTTCACTCGTAAGCGAAGCTCTCAAATTGTTCCTCATTCATTGGCCCTCCATCCCCGTTCCCTCTGTCCCATCTGTCAACCGCCCTGCTGGACTGTGGCGGGGACGGTAGCAGGCCGTGGCTGGCCTGTAGTCTGCATTATGGATTAGACGTGGGGTCATGGATTGGGCCTTTTTAATGAAATAAGCAGCAGGTCGTACCTTGGGTCTTTATAATGGAATAAAGGAAAGGCTCTAAGCTCAGGAAGAGCCAACTAAGTGGATTAAGGGCCAAGACGAAGGAAAGGAAACGGAGCAGGATGGACGAGCAGGAGAAAGACGACGTCTGCATTGTTTTTCTCGCCGCGCTCATAATCGCTGCAGCATCAGGTTCTCTTCTACCTAACCTCTCAATTTGATTTGATTGGCTGATGGGGGAAGATGACATTTAAGAGAAGCCAAGTGGTCTGAGTATCTCTTTACTACCCTACACTATGTCAGTCAGCTGAGTAAGGGGTAAAGAAAATAGTTCAGCACAAAAAAGTTACCCATCCTGGTATGCAGCTAATGAGACAAAACTCACATTTTGACTGATATTTTGAGTTTGCAGAATTTATAATCTGTTAAATATTTTAGAAATGGATGTAGAATGAACCCATTATTGATATCTATGTCAATGTTTTAATTCATGTAGCGTTGCTTTTTAGAAAATCAGCTTTTCTAATTTTCTACAAACTACAGAATGTATTGTAAAAGAGGAAATGTCAAAACATGGTTTTTACAGTCAATCCAGAATCTGGAAGAAAAAAAAAAAAAAAAAAAAAAAGCTGTATTTAATGGGGCAACTTATTCAGTGGGGTTCATTTCAAAACAATTCCATAATTAATTAGGTAATAGGCCTCAAAGAGAGGTACGTTTGGGGGCGTGACCGTTTGATAGACATCCCTACGGGGCAGTCATGTCCACAGGTCCTCAGTCAGATCCACCACTCGCTCCTCCTCAGTCAACCAAATGCAATTTGAAAACAATTTTATTATCATAAAACACTGACATGACAACTAGGCAAAGTACAAGCAAACAATATTTATTTCCTAATTATTTTGCAATATATAATTAGTTTATGTTAAACATGTTTAAGTAGCCTTTCTTCTCCGTGTAACGAGAAGTTAATTGGAAGCCTGACACAATTATTGCATAATTGCCCGATCAGGATTATTTGAGCTGATTGCAATCATTTTGCCAAATCGTTATCAATCATCGGTATAAAAACAGCTGAATAAAACTAAAAAAAATGTCATATTTACATCACCGTTTCCACGTCATTTTCCTCCGTTTCAAGTTCGACTGGCGCTCTTCCTTCTCCTGCTGTGGTTTGATGGCACATAGGTGGGAAATTAGCGCCACCAACTGTTTATCTGAGCATCTGTTGACGCGAACATCAATGATTTAGTTGCAAAGCCAAACAGCAGAACAAGCACCGTCGTGAGTACAATTTGGTTTTAAGCCAAATGAAAAAGGAGAGACCAAAAGGCTGAAGGAAGCGATGTGTCAGTTATACAGCAAAAAAGTGGCGGTCAAGGTGAAGTAAACAGAAAAATTATTTGTATGTCGAGAGCAAAAATGTCTGCACCAAATGTGGTGGACTGACGGATCAACAGACTGACATTTCCATCTTTACAGCCACGAGCCTGGCTGGAAAGATAACATCGATACCACCACCAACAACAACAACAACAACAACACTACTATTGCAACCAAACATGCAAAACAATGTAGTGATTTAGCTCCATGAGCTTTAACCCCAAATTACACTTGGCGTGCCCAGTCTTGTCCAAAAGCCACATTTCTTATCAACAACTAATTCTTTTCCAGTAGTGAAAATTAGTTAAGAGCTGACCTGGCACGAAACAAGCCGCCATAAAAATGCTAATGATATTCAGAGTGCTCATGGTCATGTTGTTTCATGCCTGCTTGACTCATTTATCCGTCGTGCGTCTGTGTTTCTCTCAGCGCCATCCTGGCCCCCTGCTGACACAGCTAATGTGCTGAGAGGTTTAAGCTCTCCATCCTTTTGCAGACTAGAACAGACTGGCTCAGAAAACTTTACTGGTGTTCATTAACATGTTGCAGAGAGCAGAGATAGGACATTCAAAGCAGTTTTTATGGCTTCCGTCATCGTTCTCTGTTTTGTTTTTTTTAAACATTTGTTATTATTATTATCTTTGCTTGTGGTTATATCAAGACAGACGGTGTAGCAGAAGTCCCTTGTAGCTCTCCGTCACATGGCGATATTCCTGCTTCATAAAATGCAACTGTAGCCATGAATATGATCTAAAATGAAATGTTTCTGTATTAAAACAGTTCAAAAGAGAAAAAGTAAGCAACAAATTGGGGAAAATATTTCAGTACGTGTCTAGAATTGTGATTTTTAGGTCCCGTTTACACCTGGTATTAACAACTGATCTGTATCCGATAAAAAAGTTCTTGCATTAACACCTGGTATCAAAAGGTCTCGGATCATCTCTGATATCTCTACATTGTGATCGCATCTCAATGTGCAGATTATTTAGGCATGGCTTGGACCGGAGGAACTTCGTTTTAAGATTGCTGGAGGAAGCACACTGGGTTTTTTTTGTGTGTCTATCCACACTTCAGAAACTGAGGACTGTCGTTGTTCTAAAAACGGCATTTAATTTTGATGGACTTTTTTTTTGGCTTCTACTTCAGGCTCTGAACTCTCCCAGAATAAGAGGAACTGAGTGACAAAAATGTACGGTGATTGGTCGAAGACATGAAACATTGCAGTACCGGCAACCGCCACTTTAAAATACCGAAGTAAAACGTTAGCAGTTCTTCTACAGTTCTTAAAGTTAGCCATAAAAAAAATGTAAAGGGATGCCATGGATATATCACTTTTTCTGAAGTAAGTCTTGCCACTGTTAGGCTTCTACTTTTAACTTTCACTTGGCAGCTTTAACTGGAGGAGGTGGAGTTCAAAGATGTCTCAACCTGCCGCGTGGAGCTTTTTTTTGTGTGTGCGTGCTTTGAGGCTTGTTTGGGCAGCGACTTTATCAGATTCTTATCATAATGTAATCCTGAAATCTCATTTTGAAAATATGACATTTAAGTGACCAAGAGTCTGCATGATCAGCTTCTGATGTCAAGATGCCGCTGAAGGACTCGGGTCCCATCTGTACCTGGTATTAAAATTAGATTTGTGTCTGGATGGATTAGACATTACCTGGATAAAACTCTGCAGGCCCTTGCACTTACACCAGCTATTAGTAAACATTCAAGTTAACTTGATTCTACCAGACACTGATAATAAAATTCAGATTTGGCCTGATTGTGTTCTGATCACAATGAGGTTCACACTTTGCACTGACATCTAACAGGTACGTTACTGCCAGGCGTAAATGGAAAATGTTCGGTACTCATATAGCGCTTTACACCACCTGCCTATTTTTTTTGTCCCATAAAGAGTATCTTGTTCAGGTTCTGTAAGAGTAATTAAAACTGAAACTCAAGCCTACAATGCAATTTTCACAAACTCTTTGAAACAACAGGAGTAAAGTAAGTAAATGTAAATGAAAACAAACTGCTTACTCTTTAAAATGAAAGAAAACTGCTGTAACTATGGCTGAACCCACAAAAACTAAAACAGTGGTTTCTCAACCTGGGGTTCGATTCCAGTTTACATGCGAGGTGTTGCAAAAGGATTAAAAGGGAACGCCGCTGATTTTACCCATCGTCTCGGTAACTTTTTACACTTGCAAAATCCTGTCTGACAATTACCAGCCACTGTGCAGTGTTTTGACCGCCGATAAGCTTTTAAAGGCATTAACCTGTTACCCAAACTGAACTTCCAGGTAAGTCTTCCGTCGTCTCACCGAGAAGGTAAACTAAACCGTCTCATCTCGGCTGTCCAGTCTTGTTTTAATGCAGAGCTGGGAAATGCTGCTTAGACATGTGTTGTGGGAAAGAGCCAGGAAAGATGAAGAATACGTCAAATAAAAATAAAGGTTGTCTCAAGTTCTGCTGTATTGTTGCTGTTTTTTTTTTTTAAAAAAAGATACCCATCGTAACTTTGACGATGAAAAAAGTGGAGACAATTTAAAAAGTGGAGCAGAACAGCTGAAATAACACTATTGCTAATTAATGAGAAACAAATAACAAAGACATAATTTAAAGTGTAACTCATGAACTTGGAAATCGCAAACCTTAAGTGACCCTGATCTGTGCTTCTGCAGTCACACTGCATCCTGCGGGAAGGACTAATTAGACCCTGGAAGGCTCTCCGTAGTTAATCCAATTGTTACAAAGGTTTACTGTTTTTTTTTTTATTTATAGTGGAAGCATGAATGAGGATGACAGAGTAGACGGCGAGGAATCTCAGTGGCCTCGGGGCTTGTCCATCCTCACCACTGCAGAACAAGGGAGAACAGATGCTTCTCATCTGCTTCCCATTTTTTTTGGAGCCTCCAGTCTTTTTGTGTCTTGATTATTTTACGTAGGGTGACTTTGACTTTGGAGACTGTCACACTATTTTTGAATTATTCCAAAGTTTTCTTTTGTGTCCTTTTGCAGAGTGAAGGTGAGAGGATGGGAGGTATAAGCCTGGATCAGGGGGGAGCGGGAGCGATAGAAGAAGAAGAAGAAAAAAAAAAGGGAGGCAGATGATGGATTAACTTCTAGTTTCATGGGACTAGCTGGGGTGTGTGATTTCGTGATGAATGATGTGAGGTGTGATGCTCTGTAAATATTATTCTCCAGTTCACACGGCCACCACAGAGCAGAGAACCAAAGTCCTGTGACGTTTTCTCCATATTTCCCTCCCACGGTTGAAAACTTCCCCGGCAATTGTGTTTGATAAGAAAACAGTTTTGCGCTTGAATACTTCTCTTTTTCCCCCTCATGAATGAAATATACGATCCATGCTTGATGTACGACCAGGAGAACATAGAGGCGGTGGCTCGTCTGCGGCTCGCCAAACACAGGAAACCTTCACGCTTGGCACCTCCCACCCCGTTCAGACTCCTCCCCCTCGAGTTATCTCCCTCCGAGGCAGCCGAGGCTCAGAAACAGATCACTTTTTAAATCATTCATGAGCACTCCCTGGAAAAGAAAGGCATGCAGAAAGCAGAGGGACCGCAATGAGGAATGTGTCATTGTTCCTCTCATATGCGATGATTTATGACACGATGGTTGTAACTGATTTGATAATCACAGTTTATTTCCCTTCAGAAGGGAAGAAAGTTATAGTCAGCGATTTTGCCTGTTTTCCTTTCATTCCTCGTCTTTTGTTTCACAGATGAATGTTTTTTTTTTTTCATCCCGCCCTCTTCAATAGATTTCTCTTTTCTTCTTCCACTTCGTGCCACCCCCCCCCCACCCCCCCGGCCCCCTCTTCTTACTCAGCCCGTAAATATCCTTTTAAATTCACAAATACAATGAAGAAATTCTCTCCACTAGCGTCTGCACCGTGTCTTACCCAGCATCCGGTGGTAGGGGAATCTCTTGATACCGCAAGCGTGCTTTAAAGCTGAAAAGCATGCTGGGAATTGTAAGTGGGAGAACATGAGGGAGAGGGAGGGTGTCCTTGGAAAGATGGTTTGTTCTCAGTCAGCCACATTAATTAGCATAGCATTATTACAGGCGTGGTGTGTTCAAAGACAAACTGCCGCCTGTACTGCGGGACTGCCTCCGTTCCTCGCTAGCATGTTAGACAGATGCCGATAAACAAGTCATCAACCGGACTCTGAGCGCGAGAGAACAGAGAATAAGCCCGTCGTGTGTTTGTCGATGACATCCATACCGGCTCACACTGTGATCAGTCGGTGTCTGATTTCACTTTTACTGCAGTATTGTCCCATCGTGGCGGAGGCTTTCAGCCGTGGAGGGATGAGAGTCTGCAAGTTTTCAGCCAAGCTAAACAAGACAGCTGGCGATGTCATGTGGACACTGATTATGACTCAAAAGCTTCAGTTGAAACCACAAATCAGGAACAGCTAATTACACCATTAATTGGGTGTAACTCCCCCAAAATTAACAGCATTACAGATCGTTTTAGGCGGTTTGAGAGTGTGCAATTAGGAGAAATTGACTAAACTATTTCAACTCAAAGTCCACGAAGTCACTTGTTCCAGAGCTTTCTGTTATACCATAATGTGAAGATGTTTACTTTCTCCATGCTGCCTTAAAAATCAAACTGCTGAAGACTCATCTTTATCTGCTGATGTAGACCAGTATAGTCCAACGCTCTGTAACCAGATCTTGCTATTTAAACTGCTGTTTTCAAGGTCAGCAACAAACTGCAAGCTCATACTATGATAATGAACCAGTAAAGTATAATAAACAGGGTTCTCGTCATCTACTTAATGACCATTTTTTTCAATTATTCATTATTTATTAACTCTTAAACAGCTGCTAAATTGCATATAACCAGAAGTAATAATCAGTTCCTTATTATTTTCTTTATTGTTTAGTCTTTTTAGTATTATTCCATGACAAACTTACCTTAGCTACTTTGTGTACTTATTTGTATTTTTTTCAACTACGTATCAATCTGATACTTAGTCAAAGTGTATTGGAGTTTAACCTTCGACAACATAATGTCGTCTGCAGGAAACTGAAAACTACAAATAAAAAAAAAAATCCTTTAGGAGGAGGCAGGTTGGGTGGATAAGTTTGATAAAACTGCAGGAGACAGCTGTTCGATTCCCCGTTTCCGATCATGAGTCGGCATGTTTATAAAAAAAATTTTTTTTTTTAAAAGAATCGCATTTGTGGTTGCCATGACAATGAAGGTTGCATAAATTTAAGTAACACGGTTCAAGTGGTCATTTTAACCGAAGCCATTGCCTTTCCCTTTTTGTGCCCAAACATAACCAGGGGTCATAGGTCGTATTGGATCGCCCTATATGACCATGAGGGTTGGAGTAGTTGTTAGAATATTTTAGGGCTCAGGAGTATTCGTTAATCAAAGCAAGTCACTAAAAGGCAACACTGACATTTATCATTAGTTTCAGGCCCAGTATTATTTTCAAGCATTTGACACGTTGGACCTATGCGACTCTGCATCTTTATATTTCCATATTTATGTCATAAAAAAGTCACCTGTGCATATCCGGGAGTTTTCCCACCATCCTCGTACATCTCAACTGAAGGGAACGGAGCAAGAAAGCGCAGTTTGATTGATGAGTGAATTCAGCAGCTGCAGTTTTTGGACGAGTCCCCGAATAACACTTTTAAAAGGCCTGTGATTTATTATCTTTATTAATAGAAAATATAGAGTCCTCCAGTAACTTCAGCTTCATATCTAATCTGCACAAATCAGAGGTCATTTCATTAATCACTAAATTATGCCGAGCATTTACTACATGAAAGTATCATCGTGTGTTTAGTTCAGATATGCATCTCATTTCTAAACCGTTTTACCACAAGTAACTCGTTTATAGGGAGATTATTAAGCAAAATAGCACAATTACTGAATAAGTGAAATCGTTTCTGCTACAGCTCAGTAAAAAATGGTCCTTTCTGGAGTTGTTTTTTTTTTTTTTTTTTAATAAAGACCCCCAAGTTTTAGTCCTTGTACTAATTGTCAGGCTAACTGCACTGGTGGGTTTTGAGGCTCTCCTTTCCTCCTTCTTCCTCCTCTGTTCTTCTCTCCTCATCGCCTCGCCTCCCCTCTGGCCTACGGCTCGGGTAGCTCTTCCTCTTGCTATGACTAATGATGTTCGTTCAGACTCAAGGTTTTAGCAGGATAATTATATTAACCCTTGTCCTCTGGATGATCCCAGCTCAGTTTTCTCTTCCGCCAGGCATCCACCCCTCCATGGTCTCGCTGGAGTTAGACTTTAATACACTCGTATGTGTATACAAGAGCACACATTACAGTTGTACGCCAATGTGTGTTTTGCATTAGCCTGCGTTTGTATCTCCGGGTCTTGGTGACTTTTAGGAGACTTTTTGCAAATTAGTTTACAAATGAGAGGACATGCAGCCACAAAAATGGGTAAAACAGTATGTAAAGTAATTGTGTTTGTCCTGACAAATTAAATGCACGGCTGAAGATGCAGGTATGCAAATGAGTTTGCACAATATTGTTTCGTGAAAACATGCTTTCACACATTAGAGGTTGAAAAGTGCGCTGCTGAAGTTCGTATTGCGGGCATGTGGCATCAGGGAGAAGACCCAGAAATCCTGACTGTATTCCAAAGTTTTTTCATTCTGATAAACACAATAACAGACGTAAAGATCCTACAAAGAGCCATCTCGCCCTTAGGGGGGGTTCAGCGACTCCATGGGGGACCACACAACAGGAAGAACCTCCCACCATACCCCGTACCGTCCCAGAGTTTCTGTATTTTCATCACTTTTTAATTCCTCACATCGGCTCCCATCTCCCATGATTCCCTCTTCCTTGTTCATATCTTAAATAAGAGGATGTATAATAACAACCCTCCCCCTCTCTCCAACTCACACCCAATTTCCTCTCTCCCCAGGTGTTACTCTTTGCTGTACTGTTCATTAAAACACATTCAGCAGCAGTAAGGACTGCGCGGGGAGGTCACAGTCTAATATCCAGCACCGTCACAGTGATCACGGGATGGAAAGAGGCAGGACTGACTCGCTTTAGTGGAGGAAGCCTTAAATCTTAAGATGCAGTGACATGTCTGCTTCAGTGAGATGGTGTCAGCCACTCTGCATCATTCATGCTGCATCATGCTGCATGAATATTACAATGCTGGCGTGCCGGGTCTTAAATTACCACCCGCCAAGTGCCAAATGCCAGTAAAATATGTCTTCTGTGTACGAATTAATAAGGGTCACCCGTCACGGTGGTCAGTGACTTTTGAGGGTGCATATATTCAGGGGGTGACAACAGTCAGCATATGTCATTTAGAGTACAATAACTTTTGATTAGTTTCATGGAGAGAAAAGCAGAGAAAAGTGGGCAAAACTGCTGAAGTGGGGCTTTTATCTCGTTTCTATCTGCATACTAAACACAGATTTATACTTGATTACTCAAACTTTAGATAAAATTGTATGTAAAGATAAAGCCGTATTTGGGCAGGAAAGAATGATAAGTATATTATATTTGATTTTATATTAAATGCTGATTGTTTTTGATACAGTATCAAACTGAAAAGACATTACAATTGCAGATTCTACTCAGCGGAAAGAACACTTTACATACAAATACAATCCATCACGTTTAATTATGTCAGTCTTTGGAAATGTTTCTATGATAACATTTTGACTGCTTATTTATAGAGATTTGAGAGCTTCCCCTGAAAACTGACGAGTCGACTCATCTGTCTGAGACCCCCCCCCCTCCCCCTCCCCCGCCTAGTCGAGTGAGATTCATTAAGGTTTTGTTTTTTTGGGTTAGGGTCATTTTACACACAGCCTTTGAACACCTTGTTGGGTTGGGTAATGGAAGCGCTTAGAGGGAGACCAGAGCAAAATGGCTGTACCGCGCTGTGGTTAAGGTTCTGTGTGGTGGGCAAAGTTTGGTTTTCACCGTTTGGGACCCACCACCGGCCTCCACATGTACCCCGAAAGTCCATCAAAGCAGGCCGCTGCGAGTGTGATAGTTGGAGTATGTGGGGAGGGGGGGGGGGGGGGAACACAGGGTTATCCACAACGCACTTCTTGCAACAGCAAGCAACAACGACCATAATCTCCATCAGGGGAGGTCCGTGGACACGTAAAAATACTTGTGACTTTTGGTTTTCGAAAAGCTCAGAAACGCTGAAATCGGACCAAGCAAGCACGCTTCAATATTGCCAGATAGTCTATATTAAACAAAAAAAATGTTGAATCTTCATTCTTCAAATGCAGTTTTATTGCAAAATTCAGTCAGGTAAAGCCAGAGAAAATGTATATTTTAGTTCACCTCGGTCAACTTTTTTCAGATTTGTGGCTGAGTTTGTAGTGGGAAAAAAGGTATTCGTTCAATAAGTGTACGTGCATTTGGGGCTGAGATACTGTAGGTTGTTAGGTTCAAAGACAAAAATGAATCAATAAAAACTCTTATAGTAACAATGGCTTAGTAAGTACTCAGAAAACCAAAAACAGCCCTGCTTGAATAAAGAAAAAGGGACAAGTTGAAGGAGGCATGGAGGTCCTGCTGAGATGATAAAAGGGCATCCAGTTTACCACATCAGATGAGTTTGAAGGTTTATCAAATGCCACAACCCTGCACAGCACTTTATACACCCATGAGACGGGATGTGTGATGGTATATAAATGTAAAAGCTGAGCCAGGTTCATCTTTTTTTTTTTTGCTGAACAACTCTGTTTGTGGGTTTTTGTTTTGCAGCACAGACTGCATTTTTCACACAGTGCTAAATTTGGTCTTAACAAGGTTTTATGCAATCTATAGTCTACTGTATATCTATCACCAAACTATCACTGTTTTAGGTTTTGTTTTTAGAACAAGAACATGCAAAAATGCAAACAAGAGCTTCTTATACAAAGGCACAAGAAATGTTGCCACAGTAGAAACTAATTGCCCATCTGTCTACGAATGTGCAATAAATAAGCTCAAACAATTAAGCACACACATGCAAGAAGGGCTCATTAATCAAAACGCTTGATTTGCTTACTGATAATGAATAAATCTTAAAGAGCCAGACAATCTCCTAATAAATACTTGAAATCATATCTCTGAGCCACCTCTTACAGTAAAACAAGGTTTGAATTGGGCGTTTTAGTGTGCAAGAACATTATTTACAAATTGCATCCTCTCCTTATACACGTAAAGTATCACAGGAAACAGCCAGGGTGACAAAATCCTATGAAAGCTGCACATTAATTACACCTGCAGTTTGAAAGGCCAGCAGAAATGGTAAATTCCACACAGCTGGCATGTAACCCACACCTGAACTGTTCCAGTGCGGCGCTCTCTCACTCTCAGCTGCGCTCATGAGAACAGTGCTCTGAGGTCTGGACCGGAGAACAGGATGTGCCCAGGCTCCATTATTTAGCTATTTAGTCCTGTGCATACAGTACATACTTCAGAGAGCGGGTACCTCAAAGTGGGGCCGAGTTTACCGGCTGCTCTTTACGTGACCCAAACCGACCAATCAGAGGGCCGCTTTCAGGTCTAAGCGCACGCAACAGCCATTTACTGTATCCTGTGTAAATAATTTACTTCCAAGCTCCGTCCCACACAGTCTCTCTCTGTGTCGTTCTCGCTCTCCATCCCACAATCTAGTGCAGCATCACAAATTAAAAGACACACTTTTTAATACCGTGCTGAAATAATGAATCATCCCACAAACACACCAGGGAGATCACACATCTCCCGTACACCGCGTAGGATGAGACAACACAACAAACACACACAGGGTGTGGATTGCAAAGACAATCAAGGTCATTGCTGCGCTTTGAATAATTTAAGATGCCTTTTTGCTGGACGTTTCACTCCGCTTTTATTTCCAGAGCCAAAAACATCCAGTGCCCTCTCGACAGTGAACATATTTAGCGTGTGTGTGCCCCGTGTTGAATTAAAAAAGAATGGGAAATGCCAAACACACAGATCCTTCGGTCTGTCTCCCGTTTCCTCAGATGCTCCGATAGCATCCTCAAATTGAAAACTGAGAAACTACAAAAAGATTGAGAGGACAGACAGGAATGGAGGACTGATTTAGGAAACGTAACAAGAGCAATAGTTGATTTATTGGGTAGTTGATTGACAGAAATTAATCACAAACTATTTTTATAACCAATTATTCAGATTGAATCTTTTTTTTGTGTGAAAAAATTCCAGCTTCTAAAATGTGACTATTTTCGGATTCCTTTAGTCCTACTTGATAAATAAACCTAATATATTTTGACTATAAAGTGTTGGTCGGGACAAAGAGACATTTCAGACTGGAATTTAGATTCGGGGAAACATTTTTCACTATTTTCTGACATTCGTAAGACCAAACAACTAATTGATTAATTAAATGGAATCGAATCATTGTGACTTGCAGCCTTATTAAATAATAGCAGATAATGAGCTTTGGAGCCATAATTTGTTAAAAACAATTTCATAAATTTTGCTACGTGGAAGAGTGGGAGGGGCTGATAGAGATATGCGAGAGAGCTTTTGGGGTTATGAAAAGAGGCACATTGTAATTCCCGCAGAGCACACGACTGCAGGGGAGGTCAGTTATAGATTACCTGTTTAGTCTGGAGAGAGAGTGGGAGCGCACGTGTGAGACGGAGGATGGTGGAGAGAGGTGTGGTGGAGAGGGAGCGTTTGAAGAAGCTCACGCCGCTACGGAGGACTGCACTCAAGGAAAATCAATCTTTTCCCTTCAGAGAAAGAAATTTATGAAGCTGGAACATAAACGCAGTCATGTCCAATTAGCCGCTCTGAATTTACGAGGCGAGGCGGGGGAGGAAGTGGGAGGGGACGCGGTGATAAAGACTTCAGCAAAGCCAATAAGGCGTGCGGCTGATCAATGATCTCAGCTACATGCAACTCCCACTCAACGCTTGGTCGCTTCCCGCCGTGCTCGGGATAAACTGATGTTGGATGACTCTGTTTTTCTACAGCCAGGCCTCCACCAACTACATTTTAATTTATGGACCTTCTTAAAGATCACCTCAAGATAAGTTTTAGGAAATATAAAAATATTCTGCTCTGAATAATCATTTTTCTCTGATATGGGTCTTGCGCAAAAAGTTTAATTAGCGAGTGAAAAATATCTTAAATTATATCTACTCCTTCTCCCTTATTGAAAACTCCAGGATCTATGCATTTTAAATATTTCTTAGTTTTAAAGTTTAACTGGACTGAATATGTCTCCAAACTAGTCGTGATGTCATAATCCTGTGGAAATGTACATGTCTTTAAAGGTCCCATGTTTTGCACTTTTCCAGTGTTGTTTTTTCAGTCTTGATAAAAGATAGTTCTGTGGTTTAAAGTACCAAAAAACATCTGAATATGGTTTTACATATCCTCTGTTAAGATACTCTCTGGAGCTCAACCAAGAACAGGCTGATTTGTGTCCGTCTCTAAGATTCAATGCTATCTATGACCCTCTATTCTGATTGGCTGACGGCAGGCTATGCTGAGGGCGGACATATGACACGAGTTTGTGACATCACAAACTTACAGGAATCCAAACACTGCAGTTGCTAAATATGGGCTGTGTGTTTCACCATGAACTAAACGTTCTAAAACTATCACAATATTTATAGCACCTAGACCTGTTTTATAATAAAAATGCAATGAAAATCTGAATCGTTACATTATGGAACCTTTAAATTCAGCTTTAATGTGAACACAGAGAAACTTCCCTCCTTCACCAGATGAATGTGAAAACACTTCCTAGTGTCAAACTCTGCACGTCATGTTGCACGGTGAAGGTCAAACATGAAATAAAGAATAATTATATTATTTCAGGGCCATATCGTCCACAGCAGACCACGCGAGATTCATTCACTTGAAAACAAAATTCTGTAAACATAAACAAGGCAGTGATTAAGTTTCTCAATACAACATAATTGTAAGAAGTAATTAGTGTTTTGCAGACGGTATTTCTCGATGTCTTCAGTGAGTCCTGCTTCGAGTCTTAAGTCTGTCTTTCTATGAAAGCAAACCCTGGCACTCATTGTCCACAAGGCTCTCAATCTACTTTACTTTTCCGACAGCACTTTGTGTAGCGAGTTGTGTGTTTTGTTCTTCCAAGAGAAAGGCTTGTTGCGAGTGGCGAGAGGGCCTTCTCGGTGACGGTTGATCGAACACAGCGGCGAAGGGGAGGGAGACCTCCTGCCGGGTCAGAGCCGCATCAATGCGATCTGTCATCGCAGGTCAGAGCACGTCAATGCAGACCCTCCTCCTGCTCCTCCTCCTGCTCCTCACCACTGTAGGCGGGAGAGGCGGGCGGACTGTCAGGGCTTTAACACAACCGCCCTACTCCCCGCTGGACTGACTGCTCAGGCCCCCCCCCCACCCCCCACCCCCACCCTCTATTCTCTCCTCTCAGACACATGTCCACAACCCCAATTTACCCAATGCACTCCTCAGTGAACGGTGGTGCAACGGACGGTAGCAGAAGGGCTAAAGAGAGTACGGCCGCATAGACTGACAGAAAGGGGAAAAGAAAGAAAAACGGAAATAAATCCGAATAAAATGGAAAACTAGAGAGGAAGAGCGAAAGGGAAAGACTGGAGGACGGCTGCGGGAGCAAAAGCAACACATACAGTGGGAGGAGAGCGAAAAACAGAAAATAAGAGAGAGGGAGTGATAACTGTGTCCCCGGAGAGAAATAGAGGAATACACGTCAACTGCAGTAAAGAGACTGAGAAAGCCCCATTAACTGCTGCTTCCAGCTGCTTTTTCTGGCTCCTCCACCACATGACTCCCCCCTTGATGTTTGTTTATCTTTCTTCATATTTATCCCCCTAATTGCTGCGTCTCCGCCGTCTAAAACAAGCGGCCCTCGTATCGTTAAATGCGCAGCGCCGACATGACTTCAGACAGACCGGCCGAGCAGAGAACGGTCAGAGGAACACGCGTCCAGTCAAGTTTGGGCCGAGATACAGAAATAGAGTAACATTCATTATTAGATTATCGCAGACGATCTATGATTAGATGCTAAACATGGCGCGTGCACGAAAACATGTTGATGATCCATGTGTGATGTTACATGAGCTTTTAATGTGCCAAGACTATCTCCATTAAATTATTTTTATATCCTACTAGATGGCTTTCTGTCATGCCTTTTAGAGGAAATGTAATTGCTTGCAAAATCTTTCAGTCTTCTTGTACTTTACAGAAGTTGTAGGGAGGTGGTGGTGGAGGTGGAGGTGGTGGAGTTGGAGGTTAGTAGGACTTTGACATCAGAGACCAGGACGTTTGCAGATATTTCTTAGGTTAAGGCAAAATTTCAGAGCATTGTGTTTTGTAAAATTGGAGATGCCAAATAAGTAAATACAGTAAAAGTGATTTAGTGTAAAAAACGTTGTTAACTTTGTAGTAAAACACTTTTTTTTTCAGCTATTGTCTTTCAGTGTTCCATGTGTACACTTTACTTTACAGTAGTTTCTATTGGTCGCAGTAGCAAACAATTTAAACTACATACAAGGAATTGATTAGAAACAATAGATGTACTGGAGCTGACGTGGAAGACCAGTGTGTCACGCACTTCACATGGTTCAGAAAATGCAACTAATTCATCCAACGTTTTCTGCGGTGGTCAATACACATGTAGTTTTGAGAAGAAAGATGGCACCTGTATTATCAAACTACAATCGATGACACCCCTGTTAACTACAGGCGCCCCGAGATCTAAAAACGTACATTGTTCGCATCCATGTTTACCAGCAAGCAGTTGTGCTTTTTGCTGCTTTTTTCCAGCACAGTGCTGCATACGCTGATGCATTATCACCCCATGTAGTTAAGTATAATTGTGTAAAATTATTGGCAGGAAGTTGTACTTTGACACCCACAGGCACCACATGTGTGCGTGTGTGTGTGTGTGTGTGTGTGTGTGTGTGTGTGTGTGTGTGTGTGTGCGCGTGCGCGTGCAAAAGCCAAACAAAACGGGGACCCGCTCACAAACTGTTACAAAAATGCTCCCGGCATCACAAAAAAACCCACCTCGAAGCCAACAGACTGATGAACAGCAACACTGACCCATAATTACGCCAGCTAATTAAACACCACCTTGTGTGTGGTTTTCTAATGTAGACTGGAATAAATCTGCATCCCTTGTTTGCTCCCGTTCCTCGACACTCTCCGGGCCTTCTCTTGCCCTTCTCTGTCGTCTCCTCCGCTCACCTTCTCTCATTTCATCTCCCGCTCCCTCTAAGTAAACAGACAGGGTTGTGATGGATCCAGCTGTCCCGTCTTAACTTCCTTCAGCTCAGAGCTGCTACTCCCACTTTGATGACTTTGCAGCGAAGGCAGACATCTTGCACATTAACATATGATTGTGCCCATGTATTATTTGTGCGTGGAGGGACTGACGAGAGGGATCGGGGGAAAAAATCCCAGTGCAAGCTGTCATCCGAAAAAGAGAGAGAGAGAGAGAGAGAGAGACAGCAAAAGAGACACTGCGCTCAAAAAGGCGGGGTGTCACATCATTCATGCGGAAGGAGTGCAAGGCTGGAAGTACTCTTGGTCTTCCTGGGCTGTACTGCAAGGTAGAAGTCAGAAAAACAGGTCAAGGAGATGCAGCGTCCACAAAGTTTCAAACCTGCAAGAAGACTGGGTGACCCAAACTTCTCCTGTTTATGCTTAAATTAATTATGCTGGCAAGAGGCAGCCATTAGGCCTCCGAGACTCCGGTGTACCTCGAAAATCACTCTGTTCTTCCCTATCGATTTTAAACTACAACGTCCACATCCTTCACTCGGCGGCGGCGCTTCCACTTTTCAGATGAGACAGATGAGATTTATCACCAAAGATGCAGGAGATGAGAAGTAGTGATATGTTCAGCGCTGTCAGTCACTCAACGCAGGCATTAGTCACCGCGCCTCTGCTTCTCCGATCTGTTGTCTGTCATCGGGCACCCTCAGACAAATGCATCACAACTGCATGAACCAGAACACACACACACACACACACACACACACACACACACACACACACACACACACACACACCTGTCCCGTTTGACACACGTTCGCTCTCACGCACCCGCACACTATTTTCGCCATGAAAAAGAGATGTTCAATTTCCGTCTTCGCTAAGTGGACAGCTCGTGTCCTTCAGAAAGCACGCAGGAAACAAGGCCTTGTCGGTGGATGGATTCTCCCCGGCACATCCTGTCAGCTCGTCCAGTGATCAGAGGGAACTGGGTAATTTATAAGACTGCGAGTAACCATGTGATATGAGACACAACTTGCTGATTGACTGTCTCCATTCTTTCTTTTTTTTTTTGCCTGTGTGTTTCTAAGTTTCAGTCATCGTTATTCTGTTTATGTAATTTTGTGAAACTGGGGTTGAGGTTGACAGGCCAACCCCTTTCCCCCCCCCTTTCCTCAAATAAATTGATGAGAAAGCGCTGTAGATTAGCGAGAGGAAAGAAGATTGAGGCCGTCATCTCGCTAGAATACAGAGGCCATTCTTTGAATATTTGATGCAGACGGATAGCTGTTCACTCCAGTGGAACAAACTGGATTGGAGTCCAGTCGCTCATCTGGAAAAGGCTGTAATTTAAAGTCGTAGCTGCCGAGGATCCTTCCTCATTTCCTTCCTGGCAGAACTTCAACCTCTGGATCGGCCCACCTGGGTCCTGCCCTCTGCTGAGGTCGAGTTTGCACACGGGAGTGCGCGCACTGCCACACAAACAGACACTCGAATTTCACTGGCTGTAATTGTAAAACACTAATTTCCTCCCAAATTGACAAAAAGCAGGTAAATAGATTGTCAACAGTCTCAGACCAAAAATATTTTACACTCGACTTTTGGACCGGTTTTCAGATTACACCCTGCTGCCCGTTTTCCTACACCACAGAGGTTTATATCTTTATTATATTTTGTATGAAAATAAATGTCTGTTCATTCAGTTAAATGTTAAAGAAAAAATGGCATTATGACAACAGATTCTGTGGGAAACATCATAAAAACACTTTGAAAAATAATCAAACAGAATAATTACATTCAACAGCTGCAACTCTTTATGTAAATGGATGTTTATTCTCTCAATAACAACGGAAATAAATTGTAAGTAATATCTAGTCTCAGTAAATAGTAAGAAATGATCTGTAAAAAAAAAAAAAAAAAAACTTTCAAATTCTTAAACTGATGAGTAAGGTTTGTCATCATATGTGATAAAGAAAATCAGAAATCCTCACCAACTTGCACCCAAAGCTTCTCAGATCATCAGTTGACTAATCGAAGAATTAATAAAGCGTTTCAGCGCCGCGATCCATCAATCAGGCCTTTTATCGTTCAGCAAGGTTGTCACATTTTAAAAGGAAAATGTTTCATTCGTGTTTGTTACTTCACTCGGTCAGTGTGTGAAGAGTACACCTGCTGGTGAAATCAAACCGCACAGAATCAGACAGACTGGCAACTTTACAAACTGTACCAGCAAACATCATCGTGGAAATGGGAGTTCTGCCAGTGACTTCTGAGAAGGAATGGAGAACATTTGAGACCCAAAAGTGACAGTTAACATGGTAACGAGTCTCAAGGGCATCTCTTATGATATTTCTGAGTTCTTATTGTAGAGATTTAAATCTTATTTCTTTGTCAAATTTGCATAGAAACCCCAATGAGGCCACGCACGCAGGATAAAACTCACATATAAGCACACGTAAAAGCATAAAGAAAGGAAATTTCGATAGTTTTTTTACGACTTCTTTCTCTTTGTCAAGTGGAATGTTTAATTTACCGACAATGCACTTTTTGCACAACCTTAATTCAGATTTTTCTTGTTTTGTTTTTTTCCCTTTTTTTTTTTTATATCATTATAACAAGAGGTGTGTGTTCTGTCTGTACTTGCCTTTTTTTTCTTCTTCTTCTTTTGAGTCCTCGTGTAATGGGGCTCCTTTAACATCCATTATCTTTAACACTGCACTGACAACCTGGGTGTGATTACAACTTTGTCCCGCTGCTCACTCTTCCTCCCTCACACACATCACACGTGAGTGTTTCATCTCACATGTGTCAACTGTCTATTCTCTCTCCCTTTAAAGGTGTAAGTGTAACCTCCATGCCTCCCAGTGCCTGCAGATTGATGGGAACCTTCAGTGCCAGTGTGAACACAACACCACCGGCCAGGACTGCCAGCGCTGCAAGAAGGGTTTCAAAGCCAAGTCCTGGAAAGCAGGTTCCTACCTGCCAGCACCCAACGGAACTCCCAACACCTGTACGTACCTGCCTCTATGTGTTCCTACTGTGTTCCACCAACTCACCAATCTGGCACAGTCAGATACGGGGCTGGGTACCAAACTTTGATAGAGTAATGGCACCGATCCAATCGCTTCTGTGCTCGTCTACTATAAAAAGAAAAAGAAAAAAAAAAAGCCTTATCATTCGGTACCAAATTTCAATACCTCCTCTTCATCCACACAACAGATCACAATGCTGAGTAAGATTTTTGGGGTAAATTAGAGGCTGTTCAGATTTTTTTCAAATCCCGTTAGTGAAGTTTACTGATTCAGTGCACTGATGTCAGTGTGGACTTTAAACTGTAAAATATCCTGCCTTCAAAGCAAGTGTTAAAAATCATTTTATATATACACCATATATGCAGTTGCCTATATATGAAGAAGGATATGTTGAAGAATGTTGGCCAATATATACATTTCTGAATTTTTTTGTACTCGATCTCCGATTAGGACGCCATATTTTACTCATGTTAAATAAAGTTTTGGCCCCACACTTGTCTGAGTTGCTGCATTAACTGGAGGCTTCTCTGTGCACAGACAACAAGCTAGCACCCACTGTTAGCATGTGAGGCATTCAGGGAACATCAGTAAATTGTAGTGTCTAGCGATAGCGTCTGGAAAATCTCTTAATTTTAAATATAGAAAACAACTTTGGTTTCGCTCTCCCCCTCTAAACTGCATGAAAACTAAAGCTTTGTACCGTAATGTAAAAGATAGATTTATTTTTGTTAAAATGGATTTTTATAAAATTGGTATCGAAAAAGTTATCGTTCAGGAACTGGCATTGAAGTCGAGATATTAGAACAAGATTGTCTTGTATGATACCCAGCCTTAGTGAGACATATTACCGCTTACTTCTTTTCCCGTGCCTTAGCTGTGGATGTCTGTTGCTTTATCATAATATGCACTGAACATTAATGCAACGACACAATTGTGATACAATTAGTTTCAATTCTTCTAATCAGACGTGATGTATCATCACGGTATATATTTAGTTTCTCAAAATTAATCCGCGTGGAGTTGTTTTGAATTACATTCCTCACTATTCTTGACAGACGTATGTGTATGTGAAAAGAAAGGAGGAAATGAAACATGGCGCCGAAGAGACTAAGCTCTCCGAGTTGTCGTCACGTCAGTGCAGAGAGCAGATCAGAGCTGAGTAGCAACGGGAGTGTGTGGGGAGGAAATCCTCTTGGAGAGTGTAGCCAGCTACAGTAGCTAGCTATGATAAAATAATAATCTAGGGCAGCCCCTCCCTCGTTTTTCTCCTTTCAAACAAACAGACACACTTGCACAGAGAGGCACAAGCAGAAACACACACACACGCACGCACGCACGCACGCATGCACACACACACACACACACACCTGTACACACACTGCAGAGAATGGCTCCATTGTGAGCCTTTCTTTGTTAAAAAAAAAAAAAAAAAATGTTTTATCATGCTGTTGTTTCCAACCCACTTCTAATGGCCCTGACACACACCTTCAGAGGGCATCACCAGCCTTTTAAACTCCTGAAGCCCATTAGTGGGATTTAAAAATTTAAATGTTTGCAACTTGCTCGGTTGAAATGCGACACAAAAAATGGCCAAGGCTCACGAAGGAGTTTGTTCCCTACAGATTGCATTATGCATGCCAAGTAAAGCTTACTATAAGTAGAATCTTGTAAAAAAAAAAAAAAAAAAAAAAAAAATGCAAGAAAGGCAAAAAGTTTTGATTGAAGCATAGCGTGGTCGTGGTAGCGCTCTCTTAAAAACATACATATAAGATGAGGGCCTGTGACTATGAGGGAGTGGGGTGGAGTAACAAGTTAAATGAGGGAGGATGGAGGAGGCGGTGCAGAGCCAGTAATTACTCCAGGACATTGAGAGGTGGTCCACAACAAGCCCTTATTTTGCAGAACAGCTCTTTAGCTCTCTCCGCCACCTGAGTCTGATGAATGAGGCAGAGTCAAGTCTTTAGGCAAATTGAATGCATAAATAAACAAGTTCTCATCCTCTCTTCCTCTCCTTATTCTCTTTCAGGTACGATTGCTGGTTCTCCCTCCGGTTCTAGTAAGTAATAATGCAAAGCGAAGCAGAAGCGGTGCTGTCCCGCTCCCTTTCTCTTCCCGTCTCGTCTCCGTCTCTCCCTTTTGTTGCACCGTTTCTGAAATTTAAGTTTTCACCTCATACCTCGTCTGTATGTCTCCTAAACTCCCCCTCTCTCCTGTGATGTTCAGCTGGCTCTCCAGTCACTCATTTCTCTTTCGCTGCATCTCCTCTCCTCTCGGTGCTGCAGCTTGGGCCCCGTGTGCTTCATTATTAATAGGCCTCTCTGTCGCCGTGTCCTTTCATCACAGCACATCACACTAACCTGCACAGGAGGAATTCTTCCACAGTTCTGCCTTTTTTTTTTTCTTTTTTTTTCTATTTTTTTTTTTTTATTATTTAAACTAAAAACAGTGCCATTGATGGATTGAAGAAAAGGAGTGATGGCTTGTCTGGGAATGGCTGGTGGATGGAGCAGCAAAGGGAGCCGAGACAGAAAACAAAGGGAACTGGGAGAAAAGGATGTGGGCATATGTTAGTGTGTTGTAATGCAGTGTGATTCCGGGTGAGGAGCTCAGGGAGGCAGGAATAAAAGGGAATTTGATTAGGGATTCTCTCTGTGGAGAGGCTCTCAGCCTCCGAGCTGTTAGACAGAAACGATCGGCAAAGTGGCAACATCAACCCTGACAGCACTGGGCTTTTCTCCACATGGCCCGACAGTAAAAGGCTGATGCATGGATAGACTGAGCAATTGGACTGCACTGCAGAGGCCTGCTTTGAAAAGGTCTCCTCTGACAATTAGGCACAACTGTGTGCTTATTTGAAAAAAATAAGGGGTATGATTTATCAGAGAAAATAATGATTCTCGCTAATGGGCTGATTATGGGTTTAGCGGTCCAGTTTCAGACTCCCACGGATTCAGTTTCTGGTTGTTAATCAAGACTTTTGTACCTGTGTTGCTTCTGAAGCTGAAGATACGACAGAGGAGGGAGATAAAGTTGAAGCTGAAGGTGAAGCTGAAGGTGAGGGTAAAGCAGAGACAACCCCAACCCTCTCTGAAGCTGAACGGCCCCCGACTGTTACCCTTGAGCCCTCCGGAGCCCCTCGGGAAGGTGCGGAAAAGTAGTTTAGCCATAGTTAGACGTAGAATTATACAAAGTGCATCTACTAAATACTGTAAAACCCGAAACCTAAATGGCGCTTTATCATTTCACTTCTCTCCTGCTATGTCCTTTCACTTCTCTCGAAATGCAGCAATTTTTACTCCATTACAGCACATTTATGTGGCAGATATAATGACCTGTTACTGGAGAAATCGGCATCTTACCAAATAGTTTTTTACGCAGTCCTGAAAGTCTTATTATCTTAAAACAAATCTGCCTTTGAGGTCATGCTAATGGAGGCCAATTGCTTTCATGAATTTTCGGGAAAAATGTGCTAATTTCTTCCTTATTCTGTCTTTTAAAAGCTATTTCTAATATATTCCTGAAAGAAATAGTTCATCATTTTGGGAAATTGTTCGCTTTCTGCCAGAGATTTGGAAGATAAGATTGGAGGGATGATTGGTACCACTTTAATTTCTGTCCATCAGTTATGAAGCAGCCAGAATCTGTTTAGCTCAGTCTAGTTGAAGGACTGAAAACAGGAGGAGCCAGCTATCCTAGCCGCCGTCCAACAAATCCAAAGAGCACCTCCGAACCTTAGTTATTTAATCTATACAAAAGATTAACTGTGAAAATTATAATCTCCTGTTTTTCGAGGATGTTTTGTGCTTCACTATTTCTTGTCCAGGCTCAGTAACTACCTGGACTTTTCACTAGTTCCCTCACAACTCCTCAGTGACAAAAAGTGGCCCACAGATGAAACCAGCAAGATGTGTTGATAGTTTGTGCTAAGCTACGCGAACCACCTGATGGCTGTAGGTTAACAGTTAACACACAAACGAGTTGTATCGATCCGCTTAGTTAAGTTTGTCAAAGAAGTAAATCAATATATTTCCCTAAATGTGGAACTATTCCTTTGAAATAAAATTTTCCCATGAATGAGGCTGAAATAACTTAAAATGTTGTACTTTAAAAAAAGAAAAACTTAAAAAAAAAAAAACACACACATTGTTTGCAGCTCAAAAAAGAAGTAATTAAATTATAATTCTGCCTACTGTTTAAAACTTGAACAACAAATAACCAATAAAATAGGCAATAATATTGATATAAAAGGCCACTTTGCATGAGTACTTTTACTTCTGGTGTATTTATACAGTGTGATATTGTTATTTTTAACCGAGTAAAGGATCTTAATTTCTTTCTTCACATGTACAGTAGCATGAACTTACTATTCACTAGTGACAAGTCAAAAGTGTGTGCCTGTGGATGTGCTCATAGACTCTGACAAGCAGGATGTTTGTGTCTGTGTATACATCATACATAATTCATCCTGCAACTTACTGGAGGTTTTAAGACATACACCGACTGTTTCCCTGGATATATAGATATATAAATAGATATATCCGCGATGTCTGACGTTAATGTGAGATTTGGGATGTCCCGTCTTGAGAGCAAGGGCATCAAACTGTACGAACATTCAGAGTTTATCTGTTCTGACTGACTGACTTTAAGCAGGACGGATGTGAACAGATTCTGTCAGCTGCTTCGACGTACAGTAAAGTGGTCCTTAAAGCTCAGCTCGCCTTCATACTAAATTTAAACCTGCCATCTTAGTAGGCAGCGGACCTCTCATGTTACACCAGAAAAGCACTTAGAACGTGGTAGGAGCTGGGATCTCTGCACCACCGTGATGTCATCAGACTTTCTTTTTTTTTTTGTCGTAAGGAAATCCATTAAGAATGTGTTTGTCTTTTTTTTTTTCAACAGCACAGCACTTTTGTTGTTTAGCTGACATCAGTAGGGAACTCAAAGAATTGACTGATTAGCTGTGATTTAGGGCTTATGGGCCTTTTAAAGTTTCATGGGGACAAACTTCCCAAAACATCACATGTATGGCGTTTTGTTTATGTTCAGTCATAATGTTAACGTTTAAACTATGCAGTGCATCTCTTAATCTCTCTAAATCAACAATTATTTTCTTTACCAACTAATCTACAGATCGTTTCTTTAAATAATTTGTACAAAACTCAAAAATATCCCCAAAAAGTAAGAAAACTTAAAAACAAAAACTATCAAATGGCTAAGTTTTTGATATTTTTGCTATTAAAAAAATACTTTAAACGTTATTTGATTATCAGAATCGTTGCCGATTAATTTTCCACCCCATTAATATTTAATTAATTGAACAATCACTGCAGCTGTGTAACCCCATATGTCAAATTAAAATTAATATCCAAATACAAGTTTTATGCGTGCGTGGACAAAACAAATTCCTAAAAATCAATTACTGTTAAATTATGACTAAACCCATACAATGAATGCATTTAGTGGACAATATAACAGTACTGAGAACATCTGGGTCACCGAGCAGGAAGATACCTTTGTAGAGTCGTATTCCTGTCTTTGTCTTTTTTTAAATCTTGGGTTTAGAGTTGTGTTTTTGGCTTGAACCCGACCCTGATGTGAGCAAACCGTTGTTATACGTGTGTGTGCGTGCATGCTGGTGTGTACGTGTAGATTTATGGCGGGCATATGGTGCAGTTCAGTGAAACCCATAAATCATCTTCATCCTCTCCTTCTCCTCCCGGGGATCTGAGGTCTTAGGTTCCATTCTCACAGAGCGGCCCGCCACTACTGTTTGTACATGCACACACACTGAGACACACACACACACACTGAGACACACACACACACACGCACACACACACACACACACACACAAGTTTTATCATATCGTACGGCTGAAGGTCCTGTGACTTTAATAACTAGATCACATTACACCATCAGTTGTGTGGAATAATATGACCTGAAATGGCAGTTATCTTGTACGTGTTTGATGATGCATTCATAGTTTTTCGGTTATTTTAAAATGTAAGTAACGCATGAGCAAGATATGAGAAAAGAAAATTAGATTTTAAGCGTGAGAAGGTTAGGATTTTGTTTTTCATTTTTTTAACCACGTAAAAGTTGGTTATATGAATCATATTTTCAGTACCATTAGCATTTCCACCAATTTGGAAAAATGCAAATCCCAGCTTTATTATGTAATTTCACAATAAGATCAACAGTAAGTTTTGGACTGTGGTTTGTACTTCACGAACAGATGTATATTCAAAAACATTACAGCGGACTTACAGCGGGTTGGACGGCACGTCATCGTAGTTGCACCCTTTGTCATGCCTCTGCCCCAGTTAAATCAGTGAGCATGCTCAGATGAGGATTAGCGACCTATTGGCAGGAGAGTCTGATCCACTGAGCCCGCAGCCCATTGGTCAGCTGGACAGATGGGTGTGTGCAGGGGGGGGGGGGGGGGGGGGGGGTAGGTCAGAGAAACCTAAATCCTAAAACCCAGTCATACATCCACCTATCCAGCCACCACGACCCCACACGACCCCGCTTCATCTTTTGTCCAAAATCAGATCCCGAGTGGGAGCAGGAGCACACATGCTCAAACACGCATGCATGCACACACACACACACACACACACACACACACACACACACACACACACACACACACACACACACACACACACACACACACACACACTGGTGATGTAGTACGCCACTGAAATTGTTTCATTTTTATAAAGACTGAACTTGGCCTTAGTTTGAGAGAGATTAGATCATGTCTGGAAAATCATGTAACATATTAATAACATCTACGCTGTCCGCCACCATTAGGTGTTCTGGCAAACGTTAACTGGTCCTGAATCCCAATGGCTTCATTAGCGTGGAGCTAAATCAATGTCCACCACTCTGATAACAAATGATGAGAATGCTTAGACTGACAGGTGGCATTAAACATTATTGTTATACTGACAAATGATCTCATTATATGCAAATACATTTGTGGGGAAGTCGTCTAAAAATTAGCGAGAGCACGTGAACCGACACTGTATGCTCGCTTTAGTGTGTGTGGGTGTGTGGAGAGGGGTGAAGGGGGGAGGGGAAGAGGGGGGGGAGGGGGAGAGAGTGTGTGTCATGGGACAGTTAGTGAGTCCATTTGTACAGACAGACAGGGATATATTAGAGGATTACGGAGTAAATCAGCTTAGTCTGTTGATGCGTTTCATGAGAGAGTGATGGCGCTGTTGCACGGCTGAAAATTACACCAAGACCCTTTTTTTTTTCTACAACTTGTTTTCCTTTACATACAGAGTCCATTTCCTTCCACGGCCCTGTGTCTGGGGTTGGAAACTCTCTAAACCCTCATCATTCTGATAAAAGTGAAGGTAGGCAGTATGAGGCTTGTTAGTCATGCCAGCAGTATAATTCCACTAGAATAGACAGCTACATGATGGTTCAAAGTTATGTAAACGCCTTGTTTTACTGATGATATAGAGCTTACAAAATCCTCAGAAGCAGAATCCTCCTCCTCGCCCCAGATTAGAAACAGCCAGATCCCTCTTCCTTGTTCCCGGTTTACACGTTCCCCACCTCTGCTTTCCAACTTTCTGGATTCATAAACAACATATACTTTGCTATGGAGCTGGACAACCCACTGTCCTTCCAGGAATAAAAGAAATTGAACATTTTTTCCATTGTCAAATAGATCTGGATTGAATTGTCTGATATACTTTTTGTCATTACACTGCCAGACTGTTACGAGGCAACTTTGATGTATTTGGTGTCTTTACACGTCATACGATACAGTGCTTCCCACAGGTAGAAAATGTACTTGATGTAGTGGGTGGCGCATGTGCATGCAGAGACTCATGCAGTTTAGAGGCGCAGCGTGTAAACCAGGTTATTTTCTGTAGGTACAATTTAGAGATGTTCCCTAAACTCCTCAAATGCATCCCAACCATTGGGACTTCCCACAGCCCCTGAAAGTAACACATGACTAGGTCAAAACCTAGTATAAGGCTAGGCCGTGTGTGAAATACTAGGGGGGCTTTTAATTTGAAACAAAGTCTTTCAATTCGAAACAAGGGCTTTTAAGTTTTAGTCGCGGCATTCAACTGACCAGTGGTGAACTCTGATTCCACACTCACTGATTTTTAAAGCAGCAATTGTGCAATAGTGGCCGAAAAACAAAATTCTGAAGGATAGTCAGATCGTAACTGATGATGAATCTTTATTCAGTGAAAATAGTAATTGGAGTTACCCTGGAAAATTTAATTGCACAATATACACGTATTGATGGTCCAATTCACTAGTGTGCAGCAAAAGAAAAAGTTCACAAAGGACAAGACTGCAGTTAAAAGGTTGCATGTGGAGCATTATAATTTTCTCTCATTAGCTTCTGAATAAGGATTCACATTAGTGGAAAACGGTGTGATGATCAGTCGGGACAGCAGAACAGAAAAATAGGAAGATTTATAGCAGCACTGTTATGTATTCAGATTATTTAGCAGTTTGTTGTACCACTGTGTGGTGGGATATCAGTAATTGATTCATTGCTGCTGTGAAGGTGAGAGATAAGCACTGCCATTATTTGTCATTATTCATCTAATGACAAAATTGAGTGTGCGCAAACACATATGCACGTGTCCATACACAACATTGTAAGTGTAAAACAGAGAAATACACTTTGACAAACAGTGTGTGATTTCATTTTACAACCATATTAACAATAGTCACACCTTTAACAGTCACAATGTTTTGCAGAAAGACCACAGTTTCCAGCACTGAAGGGGTTGTGGAGCAGCTTTTGAGTTTAGCCTATCTCAGCAGTGTGAAATCACACTTTCATTGTGTGTTCTCACTTCTGTGTGTGTGTGTGTGTGTGTGTGTGTGTGTGTGTGTGTGTGTGTGTGTGTGTGTGTGTGCACATTTAAAGGAAAAAAAAAAAGGAAAACTCTGCTTTCTTTGGATAAACAATCTGAGGCAGCATCTCTTATGGTAATGTCTTAGCCTCCCCATTCCTCATTGCATTTACATTCTCTGTCCTCATGCTACTGATGCAACAGACAGCAGAGCTCCACCAGCAGCAACCAGAGCTACAGAGAGCTCAGCCCCGCTAACAGGCAATGTGGTACCCACCACCTCTTTGTCTGAGCCTCCGCTGACACCCATGGGAGAATCGGACACACTTCCTGTTACAGCGGAGGTTCGCCCTCCGTCACCATCCTCCCTGCCTGCGGTGCACAGAGTTTCCCCGACACCAGAGGATGTCACGCATTCAGAAACAGTCCCCGAACACGCACACCCGTCTCACCTGGTCCCAAAGGAGCCCACACATCACTCAGCTGTTGACCATCATCATCACCACCGTACAATCACAGAGGAGTATATCCTCCATCTTCTGACTCAAGTTCCTCATCACACAAGCCGAGCTGAAACCGAGGAGAAACACTCAGAGCCGAAGCACGGCGAGAGAGGAGGTGAGGCACGCCCACAGCTCTAGATGTCAGTAGATAGAGAGTAGAGTAGAGGCCCACAGAAAATAGAATAATCTAATTCAGAATCAGGAGATCATTTTCAGCGTGATGGTGTTTATGGTGTGGAGCTCCTCTAAAATGGGCAATTTTAAGGGAGTGAGACTCACTAACGCGCTCTTACACACAAACTATCAGCATTTTTATGTAGCTCAGCATCATATCACATGTCGGAGATGCTTATTCAATTTGGCGACAGCGAAATCTACTTAATGTGGGCGGGGGGAGCGAGTGAGAGGGTGCGGAGAGAAAAACTAAGTTTTACAAGCATCAGCTCTTGTCGGTTTCAGTCAGAGTTCAGATTCGGAGACATTGAGAGGATTGAGGAGCATCAGGCACAGGATCAGAGTGACGAAAAGACACAAGATGTATCAAATAAAATCAGAACTAAGGCCAACTCAAACCTCAGCTTACCGCGGCGGATTATAAAACACCGTGTCAGCAGCTTTAATGTATGAAGCAGGGCGATGTGGAGAAAGCGATCGCGTGTTGTTTGAGGTCATTTGCTGCTGGTTCTGGCGGGGTGTCAACCTGCCAGTGAGGGAGCAGATGAAGAGCTCCATCACTGTCATGGTTTACCAAGCCCAGCTGACTCTCGTATACACACACACACACACACACACACACACACACACACACACACACACACACACACACCTTTTCTTTCAGTCAGTGTGGAGCAGGCGGGAACCCCCGAACGCTCAGGCTGCCAATGTCTGATGTCAGACGGTACGGACTGAGCTGATTGAGATTAATGCCAAGAACGGGTCGAATCACTCCCCCCACCCCTCCCTCCAACCCCCCGAGGTAGCACGGGTTACTGAGATTAAATGCATTTATGCTCACTGTTGTGCTACATCAGCCTTTGAAACAACTGTGATTCAAGTACTGCTTTCCCACTAGAGAGCTTTTCAGCCTGCATGTGTGAGTGTTTTGAGAGAGAGAGAGAGAGCGTGTGTGTGTGTGTGTGTGTGTGTGTGTGTGTGTGTGTGTGTGTGTGTGTGTGTGTGTGTGTGTGCGCGTGCGCGCGCGCAGCTGCGACAGATGTGTGAGAGTGGGTCTAGTGGGGCCAGAGTCGGACACGAGTGGAGGTAGGCGGGGGTTACTTTGATGAGATGTAATGATGGCATGATGCCAGTTGTGTGAAATGGTCCGGGGCACTGTGAGAACAGCTGCTGGCGTCCTGTCTCACTGGAGCCCGAGGGAGGAGGGGGGATGAAGGGGAGTGAGTGGGCGAGAGATAGCCTGAAGTGGGATGCACGGCGGGGGAGTGGGATGCTTACAGGATGCCCCTTCTCTGAAGAAGAACAACTGGAGATGGAGTTTTGCTTCCACAAAAAAAAAAAAAAAAACACCTCAAGGGGAAACCCAGATGGAAGCATGCAGGAATGTAATTCTCTCGCGGGCTGGTGATCACTAGTCCCTCATTGACATTCACTGCGTGGTCGCCTCTGTGATTGGCTATCTGTATTTTTTTTTATTTTTTTTTAACAGTAATCATCTTTGTGAGGAGGATCGCGGTGTTGTGATTAACTGAATTGTGCCCGTGTTGCAGTAAAGGTGTAAGGAAGAGGAGGCTTGATCCATAAACTAGTTTCACATCTCTATTTTTTTTTCACTTTTAGCCCTAAAAACCTGACGCAAAGGATCACGGGAATGGCAAAAAGCCCTCTGGGAAAGTGCAACAGACAAAGAGGAAGAGAAAGGGAAAAGAGGAGAAAAACTTGAGCAGGAGACAATTAAAAATGCAGTAAAAGTGGAATGTGTGTGCACAGTTGTCTCTGGTATTGATTCGAGATGTTTTGTGCGAATGTGGCATCAGAGAGAACTTGAAATCTCGACGTGGGGAAGTGCGCCCATGAGGAGACGTTACTGTCACATACTGTAACACTGTCAATAGCATCCTATGAATATTCATATTTTGGACAAATACAATATCAAACTTACGAGCTGTAGTTGATCTTTTTTCTCTACTCAGGGAAAAAAAAAAAAAAGGAAGCACGTAAGGAGTTAGAACAAGCACCCATCAGAAAATGTCATGACACTCAGATAAAAGGAAGTGCATGTCATTTATTTCACACCCAGAGTGAAAATGTAGTGATGAAGGAGTTTCTCAAGCCTCTCTGACTCTCACAGCTTTTTCCCAAGCCGAGGGCTGAGGCCCCCGATGGGGCAATCCACTATCTGACAGAGAGAGAGGGGAGGAGGGGGGGGGGGGGGAGAGAAGAAGAGAAAAGGGAAACAAGGTCTCGGAGGAAGATGGGGGAAGAGGGCAGACCATATCAGTAATCTTTACCAGCTGCAGTATCAGCCTAATTATGAAGTTCTTATTGTTCAGGGTTTCCCGGGGAAAAGAGCTCGTAAAATACCCCACAAGATGTCTGTGCTTGTTGTGTTAATGATGGCTGTGGTGTGTCAGTCTCCCACAAGTCTGTGCATGAGACTCATGGACACAAAGCGGCAGGCTCCTCTGAGCACAGGCGGGGAAGGGAGGAAGACGAGGAGGAGGAGGAGGAGGAGGAGGAGGAAAAGACAGGTAGGGTATGTCTTTTAAATATAGTAGTGACAATTTTCTTGGATTAATGTGCTGGAGTTTACTTGTAGTGTTTATCAACAAAAAAAAAATATGCAGTCGATAAACTTTTATTATACAATTTTTACAGCTCAGGGAAAACTAGGAACCTAACAACTGAAGCAGAAACCTATCGAAATCTACCTCTTACCGTCTTATATTACTTTGAAACAATGACTTAAGTTGATGGGTCAGAAATGAAAAGCGGACGGCGGGGTGAAGTAAAACTAGACAGACTGTTTGTTTATTGCTCCACTTCCTCAGAAAAGAGGATATAAAATTCACCCTCCGTGTGTTTTTGCTTTGTGTGTAAACGCTGACTGCGGCGTGTCAGACTCCCACAAGTCTCAGGAACAAGAGACTCACGGACACAGAGCCGCAACTTCACATGAACACGGGGAGCAGCGAACAGAGAGAAAACCTGCAGGGAAAGGTATCTCTTCAGACTGTACTGTAGTGGTTGGAGCTAACCGTAGTTCATTGTAGTGGTGGACGTATTTATGCATAGAGCAACTAACTAACTGTCTAGATTTTTGTTTCTTTCTTTCTGTATGCCAACCATAATTGTGACATGCAAGTCTCCCACATGTCGGGAGAACATGTAGATGAACCTCACGGCCACCATACTCCGTCCTTATCTAAACACGGGGAAGAAAGGGTGGAGGAGGAGAAACAACACCAAAGAAAACCTGATGAGACAGGTATCTAATTTTGATGTGGAAAGTATGTAACTCTACGGTACGCAGATGTCTGTGACCGACTCGGCTTGACCGGCGTCACACGTCGGCGACCCATCGGCGACCGATGTCACCGGTTAAACGCGATGACGCTTTTCTAAATGTAGTCGCAGCGGAGGAAGGTGGTTCACGCTGGTTGGTTTGAGGCTGCTCTAATAGTTTCAAAATGAACCCGAGTTGTAAGCAGCCGTCGGAAACGATTGCCCGTTGGACGGACCTGCATATTCAAGCGGCGACCCCTCGGGCTGGGGTAAAGAGGAAGCTTTCAGCAACAGGTGTACGGGACCTTTGTTGTCACGGCAAACATAAAAGGTGTCACAAAAACATCGTGAGGCGGTCGGAGTTCGTTTCGGTTCAGGGATCAAAACTACTTGGTTGCTCTTCAAAAAAAAAAACATTTTGTACATTGACTTGCGTACTTTAGAATAGAAACGTTGACTTGTTTTTCCGCGGGACACACGAGGACATAAAACAACAATCTGCTGGGTAAAAGTACTTGCATTTGAGCCAAACATAGTTACTACAACCACTAGATGTCGCAAGTAGACTCGGTAGGCCCCACTAGCCGTATGTTGGTAACCGATTACATTTAGCGAATCACACGTTGTGTAAAAGTTGGAACAACAGACATTTCTAAAAATGTTCACGTTATTTAGATTAAAATTGTGTTTTTTCAGACCCACACAAGTCTTACGGGCACGCGCATGAACCTCACGGCCACGAAACAACCTCATCTGTGCACGGAGAGAAAAGGGAGGAGGAGGAGCATAGAGGCAGACATGTGGAAAGGAAAGGTATCCCATCTTTATGTCGTAGTGTCAATGTTCCCTTGACCGCTAGAAAAAAAAAAAAAAAAAAGCAGAAGTGCATGAAAATTTGAGCTTCTTGTTTATAATTACTGCGGTGTGTCAGACCCCCACGTGCCCGAGGGACACGCACATGCAACTCACGGCCACAAAACGACGACAACCGCATCTGAGCACGAGGACGAAAGGCGGGAGGAGGACGAGGAAAGAGGAGGTATCGGCTCTGTACGCTCTTGCGGCGGCGCCTCCGGAGCTTTTTGTAGTCGACCTTTTAGTGGCAGAAATCCGCAGCAGATCAACTTCTACCTGAAGGTAGACTTGGCAGCTGACGGAAAATTGCTGGCTTCGCTTTTGAATTATTTTTTTTTTTTTTTTTTTTTGAATTTCTGCCACCTTCCCTAAAACACGACCCGCGGGACCGTCGCGGTCAATTTGCGCCACCGGTTCGGTTTAAGGCACAAAAACCGATCGGTTAGAGTTAGGTAAAGGTAACTAGGGTTTGGGTTTCAAATGATAACTCGAAGCGCGTTATAGTTATTATCTCCTTGAAGTTATCGCAAGCTTTGTCGTCGTGGCGACAGCAAACAGCTGGTCGGAAAAGGAGGCGGGTCTCCGGCGCCTAGATCCGCCGAAATCGAAGCATCCGCCCAAACGAGGAAAAACTCACATCGCACAGACGTCGCCCGAACAAGCGTCTCTTCTACGGTACACCAGACATTCATTATGACGAGCGCCAAGAGAACACTAAACTTTAAAACCTAACTGTGGGTTGTAATAAGCTGCTGGCGCAAAAGACCGCGGGGTCTTTTTTTTTTTTTAGAAAAAATGGGGAAGAAGAGGCGGCAAAAGAAAGAAGAGCTTTCATGTAGTGCTGGCAAGTAGATCCGCTAGATTTATCTACTCATATCGTAGCGGTAGAAATATGCAGCCAATAAAGTTTTGAAATTTACAGTAAAGAGCGATGCTCACAAAATTGGTGACGTTTAAAAAAAAAAAAATCCAATTTTTTTGTTTGTTTGTCATGCGAGTGATGACTGTGGTGTTTCAGCCGCCCACAGCTCGGAGGAGCACGAGCATTCGAGTCACGGCCACAAAACAGCGAGCTCAGCTGATCACGGAGAGGACAGACAGGAGGACAATGAAAGGAAAGGTATCTTTATCAAATGTCTGGGAGACAATGTTCTTAGAGATTTAAAAAAAAAAAAACCAGTTTATCTGTAGTGCAGTAAATACTCAGCTTATTAACTTTTATAGAATAAACATGAAGTCGTCGGGGGGGTGGGGGGGGGAGTGTTCCCCAAAAAACGATGACAGAAGCAGCAGAATTTTTGACCCGGTGTCGTTTTCTTTCTTGTTATGTTTACGATAATTACGCGTCAGTCCACCGCACGTCTGAGGGACACGGACACGAGGGACACGGACGCGGCCGGGACGAGCACGCAGCAACAAAAGGTACCGAGTTCAGACGCAGCGACGGCGGATTTCACAGTCATTTTGTTTCCTTTTAGCGGCGCTGCCGCCTTTCCAAGAGTTTGAGCTCAAAAGCGAATTCAAACGTGCGCGTCAATCCCTCGATCGTGTCACAATCCTTGCGTTATTTTAAAGGATTAACGCTCCACCGTAGCCACGATTTAAATATGGCAACTCCTACAGAATTTACACGTCAAGTTGTTTCCTTCTGGTTGTGTTCAATGACAACGCGGCGCGTCAGTCCACCACACGTCTGAGGGACGCGGACACGAGACTCACGGCCACGAGGAGCACGCAGCCGGCGCAGGTACTTTGTTTACATGTAGCGGTGGCAAATCTTGGAAGGTTTACCAGAGTAATTGAGTTTATATGCAGCGGGGGCTTTCACCAATTCATAAATTTAAGTTTGAGTAAAGTAGAAATTTCACATATATCACCGTTGATTTTTGAATCCAAATACATCCTGATTATGAATCACGAGGGAGGACTCGTTTTCACCACCAGTGAAATGAATTTATACGCTGTGTTGTTGTTGTTGTTTTTTTTCTGGTTGTGTTGGTGATAATCGTGGCGCTTCAGTCCACCGCACGTCTGAGGGACACGGACACGAGACACACGGACACGAGACACACGGTCACACGACATCGTCTCAACACGGTCAGGACGAGCACGCGGCAACAAAAGGTGTCCAGTTAACACGTCGTGGTGGAAATTCTTAGATTTAATATAGAATTCTAATTTATATTCAGTAAAGAAGCACGCAGCAATAAAAGATGAGGACGAGGATTCAGCAACACGGATCGCCTTACGATGAATATCAATTTGAGATGGAGAATCAGAATGTCAATCACTCACATTATTTTGAATGTAACCAACATATCTTTGTTCTTTAGTATGAGGAAGGATTAAGTTCAATTTGGCAACTCGGTTAAAAAAAATTATACAAAATTCAAACATTGATGTGTTTTTTTGTTTTCTGGTTGTGTTGGTGATCATCGTGGCGTCTCAGTCCACCACACGTCTGGGGGACATGAGACTCACGGTCACGATACGTCGTCTCACCACGAGCAGCACGAGCACACAGCAAGAGCAGGTATTTGTTTCACATGCAGCGGTGGCAAAACCTTAGTAAATTGAACAGTTATTTAGTTTATACTAAACGATTAAAATCGCAACGTCGACCTCTCGCATTATTTTGAACGTAACCCACATCTCTCGATTATTTAGTATTAGGAATGATTTTTTTTTTTTTTTCATCGCAAGTTAAATTTGGCAACTCGGGTAAAATGATGAAAAATGTAAACGTTGATGTGTTTATTTTTTCTGGTTATGTTCATGACAACGTGGCGCGTCAGTCCACCGCACGTCTGAGGGACACGGACATGAGACTCAAGGTCACACAACGTCGTCTGAACACGGTCGGCGTGAGCACACAGCAAGTGAAGGTATCACGTTTGGACGTAGCGATGGCTCACTTGATTAAACACAGAAATTCTGTTTACTTTAAGAAGTACTTTAATATCACCTCTCTATGAATTTCAATTTTTGTCGATAAAACTTGAATATCAATCGCTAAAAACTTTTCAAGGATACTTCAAACAATTTTTTTTTTTTTTTCTTAAATCACAAATTAGATGTGGAAACTCAGTTAAAATTTATATAAAATTGAAACATTAATATGTTTTTTTTTTCTGGTTATGTTCATGAGAACATGGTGCGTCAGTCCACCGCACGTCTGAGGGACACGGACATGAGACACACGGTCACACAACGTCGTCTGAACACGGTCGGCGTGAGCACACAGCAAGTGAAGGTATCACGTTTAGATGTAGTGATGGCAATTCTTTGTAGATTTAATTCAGTAATGTAGTTTATATTTAGTGAGGCTATCGCCTTTTCATAAATCAAGAATAATAATGAAAACAAACCTCTGAGATCGAGATCTTTTTTGTCTGGTTGTGTTGGTGATAATCGTGGCGTTTCAGTCCACCACACGTCTGAGGGACACGGACATGAGACACACGGACATGAGACTCACGGACATGAGACTCACGGACATGAGACTCACGGTCACACGACGTCGTCTGAGCACGGTCGGGACGAGCACGCGGCAATAAAAGGTATCGAGTTTTAACATGTAGTGGAGGTAGTTTGAATTCAATAATCTAGTTTATATTTAGCAGGGCGATTCAATTTTTTAGAACCTCAGGTTTGAGTGAAATAAAACCGGCATGCCCCGCATATCCCGGTACCAGGAAGGATGTTTTTACAGTTAAATATGCCAATATGTATCAAGTCGTCACAGTCTATACAAAATTTAGAAACCGAGATGTTTTTTTTTGTCCCGGTTATGTTCATGATAATCGTGCTGCGTCAGTCCACCACACGTCTGAGGGACACGGACATGAGACTCACGGCCGCACGACATCAGCTGAGCACGGCCGCCAGGAGCACACAGCAATAACAGGTAGTGGTGATCTTTCTTAGTATAGAATATAGCGATGAAGTTCACTTATCGTAGGACTATCACCTCTCCACGAATTCAATTTTGAGTGAAACTCACACGCCCATATATCCTAAATCTGGAGCATTAGGAAGGATTTTTCACCACAAGTTATATTGACAATTGACGCCTACACAAAATGTAAACACTGAGATGCTTTTTTTTTTTCTGGTTATGTTCATGATAATCGAGGTGCGTCTGAGGGACACGGACACGAGACTCACGGTCACAAAACGCCATCCGAACACGGGCCGGAGGAGCACGGGGAAGGTATCCGTTTGACATGTGGAAGTAGCGGCAGCCTTCTTCTAGTTTTATGCACCGAATTAAATGCGGCAACTCGGAGCGAAACGGTTTCCTGAAAAAAATGAGAGCTGAAATCGTCCCGATTCAGATCAAATCCATCTCGATTTGTGGCTTCGCCGGCGGGATAGTCGATCAGTCAATTTGAGAGAGCGAGAGCCAAGTTCCAATTTTGTACCAGTCGCACTAAAACTGAAAGGGAAGAAAATGTTTACATGTTGTTTTGGTTGCTGAGTAAATATTATACAAAATGTATATAATGAGATCTTTTTTTTTTTTTTTTTTTGTGACTATCGCGGTGTGTCAGTGCACCACACACCCGAAGGACACGTACATGAAACTCATGGCCGCAAAACAACATCTGAGCACGGCCGTGGGGAGCATACGGCGGGAAAAGGTATTTATCTTAGTTGCAACAGCAAAGCTTTCTATTTACTGTAGTGTTACTGTAATGATAGAAATACGCAGTAGATAAGCTTTCACTAGAAGTTAAACTGTGAAAAATGGGTCCGTGAAAACAAAAAAAGCAAACGGATAGTTTTTTATCACTTTTACATTGTCGCTCGTTTTGTTAATGACAACTGTGGTTTGTCAGTCCAACACGAGACCGAGGAACACGCACATGAAACTCACAGCCACGGACAGCATGCAGCAATAAAAGGTATCTATCTCGTACCTAGTGGTAGCAATGCTTTATATCTACTGTAGTGTAGTGATATAAATATATAGTATACCACAAGTTAAACAGTGAAAAAGGGGTCCATAAAAACAAAGCCAAAAAAAAGCCATAAAGACAGTGTTTACAATTTCAAAATCTTTGCTTTTGTTAAATGATCACTGTGGTTTGTCAGCCCATCACACATCTGAAGGACACGCACATGAAACTCATGGCCACAAAATGCCGCCTGTGCACGGGCATGGGGAGCATACAGAAAGAAAAGGTATCTATTCCATATGTAGTGGTAGCAATGCTTTAGATCTACTGTGGTGACGTAAATATGTCGTGCATAAACTTTCACTACAAGTTAAAAAAAAAAAAAAAAAAGTGAAAAATGAGTCCCTAAAAACAGAAAGAAGCAAAGTCACAGTATTTACAATCTCTAAAATATGTTCTTGTTTTTATACCAACTGTGGTTTGCCAGTCCATCACACACCTGAGGGACGTGCGCACGAAGCTCACGGCCACAAAACCTCGCCTGAGCACGGGCATGGAGGGCACACAGAAACAAAAGGTATTCGTTTGAAATGCAGTCGCGGCTGTGCTTTAGATTTACGGTAGTGTGACTAGTGATAGAAATATGTAGCGCGTAAACTTAAATGTTCTTACACGCATGACGCTGTCGTTCGCTACGCTGTTTTCTAAACCGCTGTTTTCTGAACCGCTGCCGCAAGCTGAACTCATCGGCCGTATTTAAATGTTTGCGTTCACGTTGATGACGGTCATTTTGTTAGTCTCCCACAACCATGAAGGACACGGACACGAGACTCATGGCCACAGAACAACCCCCACATCTGGGCACGGGGAAGCGCACGCAGACAGGAAAGTCACAAGGACAGGTACATGTCTTCTCGACGTAGTGGATAGAAGTTTGCAGTAGGCAACAGTTTAACCACATATATATTATATATATATATATATATATATATATATATATATATATATATTACTGTAGCGAGAACCGTACTGTAGATGAAACCTAAAAACAGCAGACATTTATCGAAATGTTTGCTGGTAATCTTAAGGTCTTTACACACTGGGGGGGGGGGGGGGGGGGGGGGTCGCGAATGAACAACACCAAAAGCGATCAATACTGTGAATGTTCGGCATCCAAAATATCTCGGCACCGACTGATGGATTCAACGTCATCCAGTGACGATGGTGTCGATTTAGGTCACGCTGTTGCTTGCTTACGACCAACTTTCTTAGATCCAACAGTGAAGTGCATGAACTACTCACTAGCCTGATTCATTCGACCGGCGACACGTCACCCAGAGGTTAACGTCACCACAAACCTTTCTGGGGGGGGGAGAAAAAAAAAAACAATCCGGCACACCGAACGTTGAGAATATCCCCAACCTCTGAAAAATCTTTCTTCTGGGGGAAAAAAAAAAGTTAATTTTTCATTTAATATTTACATTCTGTGTAAAAATACTAGTAACAAAAAGAACAGTTTGAATTTTTTTTTTTTTTTTGCCGTAACGACAAAACGCCCCCAGTGTCCAAAGACCTTCAATGACCTTGGTTGTTTCAGATCCCCACAAGTCAGACGGACATGCACACGAGACTCATGGCCACAAAACAACAACCTCCTCTGAGCACGGGGAAGAAAGGCATACAGAAACACAAGGTAGCTGGCAGCATTCATTTTTTTCTTCTTTTTTTTTTAATTAATCTACAAACTGAAATATGCAGTACATTAACTTTCCTCAAGAGCAAAACACGGCACCTCCAGGTATTAAACTGGGCCGCTTATAAACAGAAGGAACGGATCTAAGAGTAAAAAAAAAAAAAAAAAAATCTTCAGCGGCACCAACGCCAGCTTCATTTTATCTGAAATGATATAAAAACAGATATAGATATCGTGAAGCTGTTACTCAGAGCATGGAACGCTTTCCCAGAATAATGTTTTTGGTTGCGGTGTGTCAGTCCACCACGAGTCCGAGGGACACGCACACCAGACTCGCGGCCACAAATCCCCGACCTCATCTGAACACGGGGCGCACGGTGGAAGGAAAGGTATCTATCCGACCTGCTTTAGAGGCAGTAGTCTTCTCATAAAATGAAGCTCTTTTCTTATTTGGTGATTGTGGTGTTTCAGTCTCTCACAGTTTTGGGGGACGCGTACATGAGACTCACGGCCACAGCACCCCGACGTTTTCTGAACATGGGGAGCATCGTGAGACGGGAGGTATTTTGTTCACGCGCTAATAGATCAACTTTCACCGCCAGCTCAGCTCGTTAGCGTACGGTGACAAATAAGAAACTGGGAAACGGATCCGAGTTTATCTCTTCAGCGACGTGATAGCCTGTCAGTCAACACGAGCCGTAAGGCTAAATCTTAATCTGGTGGCATCGTGCCGTATTTTTATCTAACAAAATAAGTGATGCTGAAGGGCAAGAAAAGAGAAACAGACGGCATAAAGGATGAAGGGTTAGGAGTAAACGAAAAGGAGGAAGGTGAATTTGATGCTGCAGATGCTCTTGAAATAAACTGTTATTCAGAAGTGTATGAAAATAGTTGTTTTTTTTTACATTTTCAATACCCTCATGTCATGTCCGCTCGACAGAGTATAGACGGTGTGCTTTGTGTTACAAAAAAAAATACAATTATATTTGAATAAGATCTATATTAGAAATATTGGATGTTGTTGACCTGTCAGTAGTCTTTGTTGTATCTCGTTTGGTGTAAAAAAAAAAAAAAAAAAAAGACACAAAATCTCGTGTGCAACAAGAAAATCTGTGCTGCGTCGATACAGATTGATTTTTGAGTTGCTGCTCATTTGTAGTGCATCATGTCGTTGAACAACCTGAGTGGGAAGGAGGCGGTCGTGAGACCTCAAAACACACCGTCTGGGGGGAGGATGAAGACGGAGAAGAGAGAGAAAAAGTGAAGAAGAAAGGTAGAATTTCAACACGCGATATAATCACACAGTGATTCATAACTGGTTGGTTAGTAGGTGACAGAGAGCTGCTTTTATCTGAAATGTTCAGTGCTGCAGGCGCGATCCATCGGATGGAGTCATTTCAGGCTCCAGTTGTTACATTATTTCTAAGTTGAATCTTCAAACAGATGTTGTTGGGTTTTTTTAGCTTCCCTGCGTCATCACCGACAAATACAAATTAAATCTTAGCCTGTAAAGTTTCGCGAACGACAATGCAGAATTTAAGTCGAAAGATGATTTCTGTAGTTTGCAAACCGAAGCGCAATCCACACAATCTTTGGCAGGTAAATTTGTCCAGATGTCCTGTTCAAATTTCGTTTTTGTCAAAACATTTTCAGGCGATCTCGTCCTGTATTTTGACCTCGTAAACAGCTACTGGAAAAACAGTCTGGCGACAGGTTCAACCGTGGTGAGATCGGTGGCAATTCGAGGGTTAAAACTTGGTTTGGGGGATAAGGTTTGAAGTAGGTTCAGGTTTAGTGTCGGGGTTTGGCACTTTGGTGCGATTGTTAAGGTCAGGGTACGGAACTAGGGGATGCATTATGTCAGTGAGTGTCCTCACAACTACAGAATAGCAAGTCTTTGTGTGCGCGTGTGTGTGTGCAGTCTTTACTGTCCAAGGCAACGCTGCAGTGACGACAAGAGACGGAGATCTCTCACAAAGCGCAATTTGAGTTTTTGGTTTGTTTTTCTTGCGACTTAACAACAAATTAAAACGTGGTCAACTAAGACTTTTCTCATCGACTAATTCTTCATCGAATATTTGGGGGCAGCCGTAGTCTTCAAAGTCCAGAATAAACTTCTTTTTTTTTTTTTTTTTTGAGTGCTTCAAGCCTAAAACCATAAGGTATCCTTTAAAACAAGCCACATCAAATTGCCAGTCCAATCCACCTGTTACAAAAGGTTTCATATTTGATATGGGTCGAGCGAAGCGTATCAGCAGCTTCTTCCTTCCATACAGACTTTCATAAAATCTTGTGAATACCTTTTTAGTTGTGTCCAACCAGTTAAGAAACACTGCACTTTAGTGAAGATGTTGTCAGCTTAATAGAAGAAAGCAACCCCCTTCTTGAAAGTAGAAACTACTGGGAATCCCCGTCATGTAATCCATAAAACCCCTCTGTAGAACTGATATTGACCTGTAGGCTATAACCCGCTCCAGCTGTGTGACGCTACAGTTGCGGTAGACAACGGTAGCGCGGTGAATGATGTGGAAACAAATCTTTAACAAAGGTTCCTTCGTCCCTCAAGGACTTCTGAAACTCTTGATCTCAGGAGAGCCCCAGGCCAAACAGTTGTTTGGGATCGTATACAATGATTTCAAAGGTAAGAGACCAACACAAGCAGCATGTGGTTTGAAGAAGCAGAAAGAAGACTCGAGCTTGATTAAACCTTCTTGATTCTTTGGTTCAGATCAGTGGATCTTAAAGCCTTTCTTGTCATTTCCCTAAACTGCAGATGGTGTTTTTTTTTTTTGTTTTGTTTTTTAAGAGGAAAATCTGTGGAAAAATTCCTTCCAATTGTCTGTTTTATGTTTTCATTTTTCATTTCTTTCCCTATGCATCCGCGACTCCCTCGTGGTTGTGTTTGCTTTATGTGCACAATCAAGGTAAGAATCTGGACTTCATATCAAACCATCAAACGGTTACCTACACTGCCATTTGTGTTTATTGATTTTTGAAAGGATGCCTGTTAGCAGAATTTAACATCACTCCTTCAACTCCACAGATTGTTTGATGCAGGCACTTCTCTCTCTCTCCATCTCCCAATATGGCCGTCCTTTACGCGTAACACTTCACAATTGATAAACACCGATAAAGCGGTATCTTGACTCGTAACGATCATTTGTGGAACAATGTCCCATTGCCTCTCTAGTCTGCGCAGTAATTGGCCATTTATATTTAATTAGGCAGTTCTTCCCCCCACTGCTAGCTTGGTTCCCTCAGTGCTGAGAGAGGCACTTTATGGTGCTCCTCTCGCTGGCTTCCTTTAAACCAGCTCATTAATATTTCAGCTGGCATCATCAACCAAACAATAATAAAATAATAATGTGACGGCTGATTAAACAGCTAAACTCCGACTTTTTAATGTGCATTTAAATGTGTATTTGCATAAACATGCCTGGTAAACGCCTCTTTAGAGGACAGTGATGCCTTGCAGCACACTATTGCAGCCAACTTCGAAAGCTTAATAAAACCTTAATTAGGTAGCAGCCTCAGTCGCGATAATAAGACGCTGGAGCAGCACCTCGCTGCACAACGCAGATCACACAGGAGGTGACATCAGGCTTTTATTTCTGTCTCTGTGGAAGAATTATACAAAAGATCTTACACCATTCTCCACATCTTTTTTTTTTTTTTTTTTTTTTTTTTTTTTTTTTTTCGTTTTGGTTTTAGGGTGTGAAATTTGAAAGAGTCTTAATTTTTTCAAGCATGTGGAGTAAAAACCTGCAATCAATTCCTCTCAGATAATTCATGAATTACAAAGAGAAAATTTAATTAAGAGGTCTGATAGTGCAGCACTTTATAGAAGAAAACTTAAAACCGTGGCGATGAAAATGCAGCAGTGAAAAGTGAGTAAAAAAGGGGGGATGGGTAAAAAAAAATACATTGCCACAATCATTTTTTTTTTGTATTGATTGAAACTGAAATCCTTTTACCAAAATACCATATTTAATACCAATAGAAAAGAAGGAAACACATTTGATACAATTGTTAGACCCGAAAGATTTAACAATTTGTCGTGGCGTGTAACCCTGAATGTAATATAACTTGTTTACAAGACAACTCCAAAGTGTACTTTTTAATTTAAAGTTCACGGGGTAATGTTATATTTATTAGTTTAAAATACGCTCTATATATATCTGGGTGATATCGACCAAATCAAATATTTTAAAAATTCTGACCAAATGATCGATGACTATTGGTGCTCGAACTAAATATGTGCACAGTAACATTTTTGATAAATAGTCATGAATGATGTGGACATAAAGACTACGTGGGGAAAAGGAAAATAATGCCACGAGAAGTTCAGAAGAAGTTCAGAAGAAATAGGAAGGCGATGCTGACCAAGTCTGGCTATTTCACCTTATTTTCAAAGCAAGTACTCCTTTCACCACAACCGCTGCCCCGAATACAAAAGAGACACATTTATCCTAAATTCCTCGCCACTTTCTTATCGTTATTGTGGGAATTTGTTATCGAAATCGTTTTATCTTCCCGCATTAGAAGAGAGGCAGTTTTCAATCGGGATAACCAGGGTCAGACCAGTTGTATAGTGCGAGGTGCAGCCTGGAAACACTGTATCACTCACCTCAAACTCCCCTGGTTATCATCGTGAAGCTTGTAATCTACTCATCCCCTAATACAATTAAATTCCCAGACACAATTAACATCCCTTGGCCTGCACACAAGCAAACGTGTGGACACGCAGAGGATGGTGAATTCCCATCAGTAATCAGTGCAGCACAGTGAAGCAGACTCAGCAAACGTCTGAGTGTAGTAATGGAGAGGGAGTGGTCTGTCTTTGTTGAACCAATATAGAGCGAGAAAGGCAGGTCGTAAAAAAAAAACATTCATTTGTCCACTGACATCTAAAACTTTCCGAAACGTCCGTTAGTGCCGGTTATTTCATCGTTTCCTCCCGTCATCCCATAATCCTTGAAGAATTTAAATACTCTCCTATTCCAGTTTTTCATCATTTGCATTTTGAGTTTAACTAAAAAATTGATAATCATCCTTTTAAAAACGGATTTCAAATCTTTCTCTTTCCTTTCAGACTGCGAGTGCTACGGTCACTCCAACCGCTGCAGCTACATCGACTACCTGAACATCGTCACATGCGTCAGCTGCAAGCACAACACCAGGGGCCAGAACTGCCAACACTGCAGACTGGGATACTTCCGCAACGCCTCTGCCGAACTGGATGATGAGAGCGTCTGCATGGGTCAGTCTGCTGGGAGACAGTGAGAGGATGTGGAGGGGGATGGTGTGTGTGTGTGTGTGTGTGTGTGTGTGTGTGTGTGTGTGTGTGTGTGTGTGTGTGTGTGTGTGTGTGTGTGTGTGTGTGATGGGATGCTGTACCTGCTTATAAAATTCGAGCAATTGCTCAGATGTTTTGTTTTTAAACTGGAAATTACCACATCTAAGTCGTTAATGCTTAAAAGCTAGGGCTGTACCCAACTCAGGATTTGACTGTTCATGACCTTTTTTTTTTTTTTTTTTTTTTTTTTTTAATAAGGACTATCTGGCAATCAGAAAATCCTCAGTGCGCTCTCTGTTGTCTCTGAATTGCAGAGGCTCTCTTGGCCGCTTTGCTTTGTGCTGTGAGATGTGAAGGTGTCCAAAGGCACCTCTTATTGCCTTCATCTGCACTGCCAGACCTCCCCAGGTCGAGGTTGTGGCCGGCGGAGATCAGCAGACTCAAAAACAGTCCCAACTGGACAACCCTAGCCTCCTACCAGATCCACCTAAGCGAAACACTTACAATGGCCAGCTCAGAGGGCGTAGTGACATGATGATGCTGGGCTCCAGCAGAGGTCGGTGTGGGATCCCCATCCAACGACACCCAGCCCTGGCTCACTACTCAGAACCTGAACTTCAGTTCATTGTCTGCGTGTAAAATAACAAATAACTCCCAATACAGGAAAAAAAAAAAAAAAGAAAAATACTTCTCAACTTCTGAGTATTCAGTGAACTGAAATGTGTCCGTCCGATGATTTGACCGTCGACTTTCAGAGGGCAGCCCTATAAAAATAACAAGGATCCAATATTTTCTTCAACGATATAACCTCTTTAGTATCACTTTTACGAAACAAAGTGTTTCCCATACATGAAAAATGTACTTGTGGTGGCTTTTAATTTAAAACAGAAGTCGCGGCATTCAGACTAACACTCGCACAACTCTGGCCACGCTGTTTCCATCCAGCCAGATATACTGTATTTATGTTATTTACCTAATTTATGAGCACCCGTTTCTTTTCAGCTCAGTGTGATAGTCTCTGCAGCTTTTGAAGGTCGCCCTAGTTTCTGTCCTCTGATCTGTGTTTCACAAAGGGCGGAGCTTAACCGCTGCTGCACTGACACGGAGCGGAGCAGGTGAAGGAGGAAATGGGGAGATTGTCCTCTTTTAACAGATTAAAAAGTATCAATAAAAAAAAATGCCGAAATGGATCGTCAAATATACTTGGGCGGTTGTTAATATACCGGGTGGGTCCCCCCCCCACCCCCCCCAAGTATAGTATATGTATGAGTAAAGTACATGTATGGTAACTATTATTTTATATTGACTCTGCAATCCAGCACACACAGGATTTAGAAAGAAACGATGATTATGAGATTAAAACGCTGATTTTGACTGAGGAACAGTGATGAAATCTTTTTTTTGTTTTAAACATGGTCCCCAAACTGTAGGGAACAGTATGTATTTCTACCACAGACTTAAAGCTGCTCTGATCGATATCTCTACAGTACCATCAAAGGATAAAAATGTTTCTGCATAACGTCATCTCTGCTCCTTTCTAGGGCTTCCTGCCTTTAGTTCGTTTTTTTTTTTTTTTAGCAGAAGCAGCAATGTGCTCCGGTGAAGTTTCCCATTGTTTGGACATCAAAACTTTATGATGTTTTAGGGTTATTGCTCTGCTGTCTCAAAGCTGGATGGACGGCACTATGAATTAAAGAAGCTCTGCCCAACACCGATGCGAACACCCTCAGGCACCCTTAAAGCTGAAAGTCAACTCTTTAAACTCATATCATATCCAATGTGCTGGCGTGCAGGGCCAAAAACAGAGAAAAGTACCACTCTAAAAATGATAAAACTCTTTGAATAGCGTTATATCGTTATGTACAGTGATCTACACCTTTTGCTTGCTTTAAAAGTGTATTCACTCTCTTTAAACTCGGTCTTATTAAGGACACGTCCTGATAAGAAGTCACTCTGTTTGGCTGTGGGGCTCAAATCTGGTGTTGCGTTGGATCCATCTGTAGGTGGACTGCAGGGGGTTGGAGGGTAAACTCGCGGCGGTTGGGGGCACACGCAGGGCTAGGCCTTTGGAGTCAGCACAAATACCCCCCCCCCCCCCCCCCCCGCTCATCTGCCAGCACACTGGCACAACCAAGCGTGGCAACAGAAATCAGTTCACACCAGTGTCTCGAGAGCAAGAAAAACACGAATGCATTTGCACACCCATTTTCCACAGCTTTGAATCCCACACACACACACACACACACACACACACACACACACACACACACACACACACAATCCCAACATTAATGCACATGACCCACAAACACAGGAAGACCCACCGCGTCGCTGTGGTCGTTGTAATGTGAGCCTCTTGGCTTGTTTCACTTTTATGAATATTTTATAATAATTTTCATAATAAATTAGTGAAGCTGGTCTTGGCTTTACGCAAAATACAAGCTATCATAGGCTTACATCAAGTCACGAGAGAAACTTGAATTCATCATCAACTGACTGACAAATGCGATGCAAATATGGAGAGCTGCAGGTTTTTTTTTTAAATAACCTCTGATCTGCTACCAACTATCACTGATCTGAATTTCAGTCAGTCTCAATAAATATATGCATTTCTACTTCTACTTATTTTACCTGCCCTTGAACTGAAACCTGTGATTCAGAACAAGCTGCACTTCTATTTTGTGGTATTAGTTTTCCAAACAACATCTAAGATGTGCAGAGCACCCTCACATAAAGGACATCTGTCAATGTATTTTTCAGTTCTCTTGAAGGCTGTTTGTTACAGGTGTTTTTTTGGGGTTGTTTTTTTTTTGAAAAGCCGTGCCAGTCACTAAAGTTAACCTCTAGTAGACCTTGAGAGAGTTTGTGTAGTCGTGCTCCGCTGTGTGAGCAGAAAAAACTAAATTGACCTGTTGGATCAGAAATGCAAAATCCTATGTCTTATCAGCGTTACAATTCTCACCTTATCTGCTAGTTGTGCATACAAAGTTCTAGACGGGCGTTTTGCTTCAGCGTTTTCAACAAGGTAATACAAGTGCAAACCTTAACCAAAGCTCAACAATAATTCTGTCCGAAAAAGGCCTAAATTTCAGTTCTGAATCAGAGCATCATCTCGGGATGTCTCTGTACTTTGGAGAAACCCCACCTCGCATGCACAGCACTGTAGCTCCGAAGCGTTTGAATATCAAACACAACTCTGCGGTCTGAATACAAATGTGCACATTTTCAGGCTGAACTCAATTCAACTCCAAATTAAATCCCAGAATTTAACAAGAGGCAGGGATTTCTAAATGTCTCCCTCTCTTTCTTTTCTTTGTTTTTTTTTCTCCACTGTTCTCTTCCTTCAGAGTGTAACTGCAACCAGATGGGCTCTGTTCACGACCGGTGTAACGGCACAGGCTTTTGTCAGTGTAAAGAGGGCGCCACGGCCGCCAAATGTGACGACTGCGTGCCGGGATACTACTGGAAACAAGGCTGTTACCGTGAGTATGAGGAGATGGAGTCTCGGTTCATGTCTTAAACTGTACGGTTGAAGAGATGTTGCAACCTTCGCGAGAGCACCGTCCACTCGGCTCCCGATGTTTTCTTTACTCACTGGGGAATAGATCATGTTGCTCATTAGCAGCATCAGCTGCTCCTTTAATTGATGACCCTGTCCCACCTTAACCCCATTACAGGGACTCACCATCCTCTGCCATTTACCATGTAGTCAGGGGCCTCAGTCTCAAACAGCCCCCCCCCCCCCTCCTCCCTCCTCCCTCCCCCTACACACACACACACACACACACACACATTTTGACCATTGGTTTATTTATCACAATGTGGGACGTACTGTAATAAATAATGGTAAAGTTTGCTTTAGGTTTTGACATCTTTCTCCAAATAACTCAACAGAGCTAATTATATTTTGGTGCGATAATAAATGTTAGCACATGTAATTACTTCTCGTCACGGAAGCCTGAATCTCTGTTTTTCTCTCAGAACAGTTTTAGGTCAAGTATCTTGTGCAGTGCAGCGTTTCCTAAAGCCTTTAGTAGCATCTCGACGATGCCACTACGATGTCACTGCTTAAGAAATGTCACGCATGTAGTGTATTTTTCTGCTGGGTTTGACACAACAATTTTGACTTGACCCTGAGAAAGTGCAGGCTCAAGGAAAACGGACGGAGAAAAGGGCTGCAAAAACAAAACAAAAGGCAGGTGGCACCTGTTGTAGTCCCTGAGGCAAAGACTGGAGAATTTATCTTGCCTCTTTCCTTCCTCCTGCTTTCTTTTCTACTTTGTTCTTTCTGCCCTGAATTCTTCTCCTCCCCCTCCATCTCTGTTTCCCGTCATGTTTTTTTTTCCGAACATTGCCCCTCCTTATCTTCCTCCACCTGTCGTTCTCTTTGCCATACATCGTTGTGTTCCTTACTCCCCCACTATTCTTTTACCACCTGTCATTCTGTCACTTTGCTGCTCGCTCTTTATTCCCAACGATTCTCTCCGCCATTCTCCTTACCTCTGCACTTCCTTCACTCTCCATCCTTTTTCCCCCTCACTCCTCCCTCTGCTGCTTTTTCCATCTTCGCTTTGGTCTCTCTCTCTCTCTCTCTCTCTCTCTCTCTCTCTGCTCACAGCTAACGTTTGCGACGGGGAGATGCTCCTGTGCCAGAACGGAGGAACGTGCTACCAGAACCAGAAGTGCATCTGTCCTCCGGAGTTTAAGGGGGTACTGTGCCAACAGTCCCGCTGTGAGGCGGGCAAGGACTGCAACGGCGCCTCTTCGCCGCACTTTTCCACGGCCACCCTGCTGCTCTGCACTCTGCTAACCTACCTGCTGGCCACGTTAACACCCCACTGAGCCACAAAAAGAAGTCAAAACAAACCCTCAGACCAAGGAGCGTGTGTCTACGTGTGTGTGTATGTGAGGGCGAAGGGTGACCTGGGGAGGACCGTCCCAGTCATGGACCCGACGAACGCACACTGCAGCACTCTCAAAAGCGCGCACACACACACACACACAAACTCACAGAACACTACCTAAAACCCCCATTCTCCTTTCAAACACACACACACACACACACACACACACACACACACACACACACACACACACACACACACAGGACTGTTATGATACCGAGTGCGTGCAAAAGAAGGACAAACAGAGGGGAAAAAAAGAAAGAGAGCGACCTCGGAGAAAAGAGATCCAGTCAAAGGGGGGAAAAAAGAATCATACCAACCACTGTTCCCTTTATTCCTGAGCTGGAGCAATGCGCATCAAACCAAAAAGCATAGACAAAACACTTTAATCACCACTGTTTCACTTCAAAGGGAATGGCTGTTGTAACCACAAGGACCTTGTCTTTTTTTCTTTTTCTTTTTGAATTCTTGGTTAAGGGATCTCGCCTCCGTTGGATTGACGGCCAACGTGTGTGTGTGTATGTGTGTGTGTGTGTGTGTGTGTGTGTGTGTGTGTGTGTGTGTGTGTGCGCACGTGTGTGTGCGCGGTCAGATTCAGTGTGAGACGTGTCGACACGACGGACGGGGTCGGGAGGCGAGGTGCTCATTCGATTCCTGCTGCTGAGGCCTACATAGTATATTAACCAGGTTTCATTTCTTCTCCAAAAAAAAGATGAGACTTGATTTTACATTTATTCTATTTCTGCTGCATTTTTTTTTAAATTATATCTTCAGTCATTGTATCTAATGTGCCCACTAGCAGTCGCTGAGATTATACACATTATATAATATCCAGGGGGTTATGAATTATTAAAAAAAAAAAGATTTAGTCACTATTATGGTTGTTATAGGAATGAGTGATTGTTGCCACACTTAGCGAGATTTAATCTTCACACAGTATTCAGGAAGCAGAATTTATCAGAATTTAATCAGAAGTCTAAAAAGAGAGAAAAGATATGAACCACTTATCAATATTATATGACATTATTTGAATATTTTTTGTAGAAATTATTTTTGTTTGGAGTTACAATAAATGATAAAAAATGACATTTACAACTATTCCAAATGAGCATTTTATTACACTGAGTGTAAACCTTGCAGTAAATATGACTGTTATTTGCCTTCTTTCTTGTACTTTTTTCCATTCGATCAAGTGTCCACAATAACATGCTGTTAAGCTTCTTTTCAGAGGACGGGTTAAAAAAAAAAAAAAAAGGTTTTGACAAAAGAGCCGCATCACTCTTCATCATTCATTTGATATATTTCATTCACTTTGGACATGGTGTCGAATGCTTCTTATTACAAATGCTTTATTCCAGTTTAAAATCCAACAGTCTGTCTGACAATCACAAAGAATTGCTTTTCCTGTCAAGAGAATATAAATAATTTTATTCTGATAAAAATTGCAGAGCTTTTATATCTGGAAATGTCACAAATAACAGCCTGATTGAAAATATTCTCCACAACATGAACAGCGGAGATGTACGGTGATCAATGCTGGCCGAGAGACGGAGCGACTGACCCCGAGGCCAGAATTTCTACCTTTCACCACTCGAGATCGCCGATTTCCACTTCCAAGGGTGTAACAAACATGTTGTGTTTAGCAAACACAAGGTTAAGGTTCCAGGTTAATTTTTTTTTTTCCCTGAGCAGCAAAAACTACAACATAATTTCCCTGTGAAATGTTGTATTGCTGAGTCAGCCGAGGCACACAGTGGATAAATAGACGCGAACGCCGCATTACATCCGGATCGAGTGTACATCCGAGATAAAAGCGAGACTAAGCCTGCGAGAAATGACAAGACGGGGATTCTGGTATTACTCCTCTCTGTCTGAGCTCTTTAAGTTATTTTGTGTGTAGGGCTCAGCCCCTCTGAGCCTGAATGGTGTCAAGATCTGAGCTTCAAGAAGGGAAAGTTTATGAATGTAGAACAATGAGAAAGAGAAGGTAATACTCAAACAAATCAAAAATGCATGATTGACTGACAGTAGGATGTTCAGACACAATGCAAATATTTAACTTCTGTCTGTTTGTACGAAAACACTTTGATTCATGTTCATTCTGGAGACTGTTATTTGCGGTGCTGTTGAACCGCACTGGGTTAATACTGACAAGTGTTCCTAATACTTTGTCAGCCCGATTCATTTAAATGGGAGGGACCAAATATTAGCAACACCTCTTAAATTACAGTCGCTCCAAAATGACCATCAAAATAAATCATGACCTCTCTTCATCGGACTGAATAACAACTGGACATTGTAAACCTCATGAAGGGAGGATTTATTGCTGGGCTGTTGTTTTCTACTTCATGCTTCACCTGTCGGTGGTTTTAATGTCGTGGGCTCATCAGACAAGGCTATCATATGAAATGTGAAAGAAGTACGTGACATCAAACAGCCTACTACATCATATTCTGTCTCTTAAAAATACAAAATCTCATATGATGACAAGTTCAGGATAAATATTTGCCTCGTTGCTGTTGTCTGATGAGACGTTGATATCACTCTCTTGTGGTAAATAAACAGTAAACCTGGTTCGGAGACAGTTATTAAAAAGATAAAACAGGGACAATAGCTGGCTCCGAATTTAAACTTATTCTGTGAAATATACATAACATAAAAAAGAAATATACACCTATATAGCTCTAAATTGTACCAATTATGCAACTCATTTGTTTAATCCTTAAACAAACATGTTTTCTAGAGTGTTACGCAACAACAGCTGTGCACACTGAACAAGCGTTTGTTTTTTTTTGCATTGATTTCTCTCTACCGCTCTACAAACTTGTAATGTTCAAAAAGAAGAAGAAAAAAGCTGTTGTAATACAGTTTGCACCAGGATAGATAGACACCGATCCATTTGGATTTGGCTCCACATACGGATGTTGATCAAATTAGGCGTAGTGTATTTATACATTGTTAATCAAGATCAAATAATGCGGTTCATTTTTTATTTGTAAATGCAAACTGACAAACAAGATTGGAACTGCCGAAGGACGTCTCTATTCAAGGCAAAACTGTGCACCGTTTCATCATTCAGGGTTTATTACAGTAATTAATTAATATTGAGAGCAGCCCACCCAATTAAATTAAAATGGAGCAACACTGTGTTTTGGCGCTCTGAGATGAACCCGGAGATATATGAAAAATGAATGATCAGCAGACAGCTCCTCTCTTTATATTTCACCTCTGAATAGCTGAAAAACGACCGTACAGGAAGCTAAATCATCTGTTCTGAATCTCTTTATAGGGAGTAAGTGGGCTTCAAAGTAAATTAAGATGCTGTCAGGCACATACAAACCAGCCATGTTTGTTAACATGAAGAGATGCGGCTGAAACAGAAATAAGTACATAGTGTCACAGCTGCACCATGAAGAGAGCGCTTTTCATATCACCTCGTGAAGTGATCTATTAAAAGTAAGACGTTAGCGTCAGCCGGTTGCCGGTGTGTGTGGAAGAGATCAGAGACGTCAGTAGAACAGCGGCTGCAGTTTGTCTTTGTCCTCCTGCAGCCTCCTGAATGTGACTCAAGAGTTTGGTGAAAAATGGCTGTGTTTGTCCATGTCATCTCTGTACTGTTTTCCCAGCTGTACCACTGCCTCCTGTTTGGATTATTTTCGGCTGTGAATTTTACATGGTTCCTCCAGGCTTCTGCGTCTGATTGCCCTAAGATTTCCTTTTCCAGACACCCTTTGTTTTGAGGATACACGTCCCGGCTACTTTCACCGCGTCGTGCCCAGGGGTGTCTGCTGCTTTACACAGCCTGCCGTCTCTTGTACATGACCTGATTTCTCTTCGAGGGTCGTGGTGTGTTTCTCTGGGGTTTTACTGGGGGCTGATCTCATGTTTCATCATCCCTCGTACAATCATGTAAGGTTAGGAAACCTTATCTAGACACATTCCCTCTGGAAGAGGCCTGACTGAGCACCTCGTGTTTTTTTTTGGGGGGGGAGAGTAGCATTGACTCGATCTGGCTCGACAACTTTTGTGCGGTTCACATGTGAAGTTCTACTTTTGTTTTATACGGTGACATCTCCCCACATCAATCACTGTGTCCTGCTTGTATCTTGGCCTGTCACAATTATTACATAATCACCTGATCACAATTATCTGAGCTGACGGCAATCATTTTGCAGAATTATTAGAATAATATCCATCCATCCATAGAAAAGCAGCTGGAACTGAGAGAAATGTGATATTTCCACCAATATGTTCATGCCATTTTATAAAAATTCAAGTTATATTTGGTAATATAAAGTAACTACTGATTTCGCAGTAAAGAACAACCATAGTCTTCAGATTAAATTGCATTTATTGTGAAGAAGATGCAGGAAGAGATGAGTAGGAGCTGAATGCATCGGTGTCATGTCGGGCTGATATCGACTGAATAAGATCAGTTTTGGATCGTATACTGTACGTGTAGGAGATCGGCAAACATAGATAAAAGTCACCTGCCTCGTCTACATCGGGAGTTACGCTACCTCACTTTATTGTAAAATCTATATTTAAACACTGCTGATTATTAGGAATCTTTGAAAAAAATGGGTACATCTTTCCATTTAAATTTGCAGTGTTAATTACAAACAAACAGGTTTTTTGTTTACAGCTCGGCCCCGTTAAGCTCTCTCACTCCCTTCTCTTACGGTTTGCCATCTTTTCTACGCTGCACCAGAAATCAACCTCATTATCGCCAAATGAATAATGTTTTTAAGGCATGTTTGCACAGTCAATTGAAAGACAGCGTGTGGCGAAAATGTCAGTATTTAATTGGAGTTTTGAATTTAATCTCCTGTGGCTCAGGGATCAACCATGCCTGGCTAGTCAGAATATTACTGTGACTCCTGTGCTGTTAAAAGTCTGTGTGCCGCTCCTTGTACTGATCCACTAACACCTGACTGGAGTTTAATTTTCACTTCCCTTTGAAAAAGTCATTGAAGACAAAACAAAGAGACAGAAGGAGCTAAATACTTGATTTTGAGTTGTGTGCAGATCAAAATATTTAAAATCTAGTCAGACTTCAAATTAAATAACTAAACTAATGTATTAAAAAAAAAATATTGAAGGCTTTAGAAAAATCAATCATACATTCCTTTATAAGACAATATTTTTATAGACCAGTTTTATTGATTTTCTACTGCCACATAAAAAAGATTGAAAGACTGAAGACCCCTGAAAATAATTATCTTTGCCATTTGACATATGGGCATACAGGCTGGGTGGATGTTTTCTCTCTTGTTAATTTCTTGCTACTTAATAATCAAGATCTCTGCACTCTGATTTCAGATCAATAACTTCGTATAACACATCCAGAACCATGAAATGCTGACTCGGACAATACAATTTCTTACAAATAATTAGTCATCATTTACACGCTTGGAAATATTAAGAGTGAGGCCCACCAGCAATAAAAGCCGCTGAAGCAAATTTACCTTCACTTAAATTTAAAAAGGGACAAGTTGGATGCAGAGATATGGCGAGTGAAGTTCGTATGATTGAAACGATGTCAACTTTAAAAGCTCCATCTGCTACCACCATGGTGGTGTAGTTAGCAGTACTGAACCTGTGAAAATCACTGAATAAAACTGCATTAATATGCATGAATAATGTATCTCCAGGCCATCGCCTAGTATGGAGATGCAACAGTTGGTGGTAAAGGTTTGACGCTGATTGGTGCACGTTTCCCTTAGCCAGGGCTCGAAACACATGAAAAATGAACAAACACGCACGGATCTAAAAGCGGTGATGGGCTTACACTTACAATTATGATAATTACATAAGAAAATTGAACCCATATTATGATTAAATCAGCGATACATTATGCAACTTTATGCCTGGAGTCAGCAGAGTGTAGTCCCACTCACCTCCCGGTTCGCTGGTCAAGTTCCCGTCACTCATCTTGATGAGGCGTCTACCCGAGACGTCTCGCCCGAGGCTGAGCGTAAAAACTCCGTAAAGACCCCCACAGGTGTTTCTAAACATATAGAACTGCTGGGCCACTCTTCCATAAAGAGCGAGTTTAAATCCAGAGGAAGTGCAGGTGAGATTGTCATGAATACTAAGAACTGCAGGTGAAGAAAACATATCTCACAATTGAATACTCTGCAGCTTTGTGGAAAAAGGCCACATTATAAAGTGCCCGCAGTGTCACAGAGAAAAAAAAGTAGACTGCAGAGTCCAGCAGCGCTGCAGAGAGGACAGCGACGGTTCAATGCGTCATCTGTGGGAATAAGCGCGAGGCCTGACAAACACTAAAAGCTGACAGACTGATAACTCGTTTAAACCCATGACCATGAGTCAGACCAGGATTATTAGACCTTTTTTTTTTTTTTTTGCTAATTCAAACCAAGCCAGTCAACACGGGTTAATCCCCGGTTATGATAAGTCAGATGGGACCTCGGTCGCAACCCGGGAGAGATACGTGACAATTAACACGGGCCGGAAACGGACGGGGGGCAAACAACATGGCAACCAGGGTGGTACCATTCACATTAAAACAGACCTTCGTACAATCCATCTCAAGAGGTGAGTCTGTAAACACGAGTCGGACACAAAATCAACGCGGGTGTAGGACCCTGGTTGGCCACTTTTGGTGCTCCCAGAAAATATCCGGGACTTTTTATACAGCTCCCACAGCAGGTGGGGACAGGTGCACGAACAGACTTTTAGAAAAGTTTGTCTGGCACAGTTTACTAAAGCTCCAATCAGTGTTTGGGGTTTAATTCCCCTCCGAAATTATTGTTTGACCTTTCACACGTCAGTCTTATTTTACTGTTCACTGATTGCTTTCACACGAGGTTTATTGAGGTGCTTCCAATATGAACTTAACTTATGCTGCTGTTGCTGCATCAAATTCAATCCCACTGATGAACTGGACTAATTGTGAAGCAGTTCTAATGCATGCGTTGTGTTTATCACCGAGTTTAGTGGAGCTTCAGTAGCAGTTCAGCCGAGCATTTTCACTTTGTGCTGCAGTGGAAAAACATAACAAGCCAGAGGCCGTTCACAGCGAACATAAAAAACTTATAGGTATGATATTTTAGTCAGCAACTAGAGGGAGGCAGGAATAGATTAGACTTTGAAAAGAAACCAATAATGTACCCCCTTGTTAATGTCAGGTAACAATGTTTATATGAGCTCAGCTTCACCAACTCCACTTATTTCCTCATAATTGCATGTGCTATTGTGGATGTCAGCGGGGGCCACGAGACTCAAGTCTGCACTGCAGTTCCACACGTCTCACTGATGCCGTGGTAAGTCTCACATACTGGAGGCAAAAAAACAAAACAAACACGTAGCCTGGAAAGTACCTCCCTGCCCCGTCAGAACTGGCTCGCACCACTTGCAGGGAGATTTTGCTGCAACGAACGCTGCTGTAACCCTGTGGTCAACCGGAGCAAACCGCAACCCAAAATTTGAAATCCCTGACCCGTCTGCTGTGCGAGCGTGAGGAGCCCTCAGTGCAGAGAGCAGGAGGAGAAAGGAAGACACCTCCCCTCGTCGCTAGAAAAAAATATATTCTTCTTCTGTTTCTTTTTTTCCTCTTCGCGACTGAGTGGCGCATTAGCACTGCTCTGCATTTCACATGCTATGTATCGGGACATGCCAAGTCTTTTTCTGGCATACTGAATAGTATGGTGGTAAGGATATGGAAACACGTAGCATGTGTTTGAAAGCGCCTGGCACCTCCTTCTCAATGACACCACGCAGGACATCAAACACCGACAGCTACTGTGTGATTGGTGGATGACTGATGTGTCTGTGCATCTATAAAAGCCTAATCTGACACGCTGACCAGCTCATCAGACACAAAACACCGTGTAGCCTGAGAGAGCTTACGGCTGCTGCCACTGAGCTTTCTCAGGCGTCCCTCTACAGCTGGAGCATCTGCAAAACATGCCACACAAGAACCTCTTCCGTCCTCATCATCTGCTTTAAAGCAAGAAGAGAATTAAGAGAGTGCGAATAAATATTCATGAGTGCCCACTGAATGACAAATTTCAAGTTACACATTTGCTCTACAATGCTTTCGCTGTATAATATGCTCCGTTTTCCCTTGTTGTCGCACCGTGCTGGAGCATCCAAGGTGTCAGTTTTGTGTTTGCTAAGTTTGTAGGTAGTTTGCTTGTTGAATAAGCAGGTGGAAAGTCCCCACGACGGGCTTCAGTCTGGCTGTCTTACGCTGCCGGCGCCTTGTTTCTCACACTGTCCTTCACCAAAAACATCCACATCTGAAGTACCAGCGTGCCGTGCTTCAAACATGTCGGCATATGTCTGAAGAAGTGGTTGCTGCTGTGCAGCATGTAACCCTCAAAATCCCTGTGCTTCAGGCAAGAAAATGAAATCTTTGTCAATTCACTAAGCTGTCAGGCTCAGCGTGGCAGCGGGGTTGACATCATGGCTCCAAAATGCCAGCTGTAAAACTCACTGCTGCTCCTGCATGCATACAGCAGTGCGGGGATGTTAACACCGCGTGTCTGCGGGGCTCACCAGTGCCACTTCAAATAATGTCTAAACATTTGTTTTTAGAAACATCCTCAATGATTTCGATGGAGTTTTCTGGGGTATAAACTTCGTCTCTCAGTCAAATCTCTTTTGCATTTTTAAAGAAGTCCGTCGCGGACACAGTCGGGAAAGATGTTTTTTTTTTTTGTTGTTCTTTTTCTGTCTTGTGTTTTGGTAAATTCTACAATGCTTTTAAGGATGTCAGGATGCTTTCAGTTGGTAATTTAAGTTTGTTTTTATGTAAGACGTCTTCCATCTAATCTGTCGGAGAATTCCTACAGACAGAGCTTCCCAGACATGAAGAGTATAAGACAATAAACCTACTGTACATTAGAAATAATTGCATTTCCACCATTTAAATGTGACAGCAGAGTACGTGCTCTTCAGGAAGGCTCTTTATTGGTGTCTGGATAAATTCACGGCAGCAGTGATTTTCTTCCACAGTCATTAGGCAGGATTTCATCAAATGAGAAGTAGCAGACACAATAGAGCTATAAATTAATGTCAAACTGTGAATGCAAATAAAACAGTGGAGTTGATTTCGAAGGAGCATCAAGTGCTACTAAGACGTACAGATATACATATTTATGAGCAAAAAAATAATGTTGTCGCAATTGAGGAATTATAATCTGATTTGCAAATTTTACTTTTAAGGTTCTAAACTTTTGTTATTTATAAAAATAAAAATGTTGAAAATGACTCGGGCTCAGCATCAGAGAGTTAAATTGAAGAGCTAAAACTTGCCTCATCTTCCCCATCCACACAGTAAGCAGCTGCGTTAACACAACATGCCGCGTTCTCTTTCAGGTAGGAATTTTCAACTCTGGAAAGTTACCATGGCTGCAACCATTATATCTTTAGCAATGTTTGCAAGGTGAGCGGTAGAAATTATACACTGACTCTACAATGTACTATACAAAGAGCGTGCACTTGCTCGTGTTTAACTGGCTGCAGTTGAGCAATGCTAGATTGTTTTGCTGGAAGATGTCGAGTTTTTTTTTTTTTTTTTATGTGAGGCTTCTGTGTTGGCAGACTGACTTCCTGACATCAGCAGGGTATCGTCAGCATCATGGTGGCCCATTGTCACAAACAAAAAGAAGAGCGGTCATTATGCCAGCTTTTTGATTTTACAGTGAATGTGTGACACAACAGTGTCGGGCTCTAATGTCATTTATAAGTACGGCTGCACGACTCTGGATAAAATGAAAATCACACTTTTTGGGCTTTGAATTAATATCCCAATTTGCATTATTTTCTTCCCACTAGAAATGTTTATTTCACTCACATATTCACATATTTCACCTGATACAGAAGGAGGTGCCTGATGTAGGAGCGGCAACAGAAAAGGAGCACTCTTGTTTTTAGCTTAAAAAAAAACAAACAGCTGCTACTAATGCTGAATATTAAAAGTCAGCTTCAGTTGTCTTGTCTTGTTTTATTTATGTATTTTTCTGAGCGTTCTCTTTTCGCCTGTGTCGGTCCCTCACGCTCACAGGGTTTACGTTTCTTACTGACAGCGACAGACATCGTTTACCTTCCTATGATGGTTAATCTCTGCTCAGAAGGCGAGGAGCCCTCGGACCTCAATATTTTCCCAGTTTTTATACGGTACAGCGAGGCTGAACAATGGCGCAACATTTTTGGCTTTAACATACGGCATAAAACAGACTCATGAGAGAAGATGTACACCAGCAAAGAGACCAACAACCCTTTAGTAGGAAGGCTTTGTGTTACTGAATGCTGGAGGCCAGAAAGGCGGCAGACTGGGGATAATTATTTTTTTACGGGGGTGGGTGGGAATTTAAATGCTCATTTTAGCAGAGGAGTGTTTCACAACTGAGAAGCTATGAAACAGGACAATGTGTACAAATATGTTCCCACCAAAAACAAACAATGCCCATATCAGAGATACATGACTGATACATTACTACAAAGCCAACCCAGACACGGGCACAGATAAGCTTTGATAAAAAAAAAAAAAATTTAAAAAGGAGGGTCAAGGAAAATAAAACCATACACCGATAACGATATTTATGTTCACATGAGCAAAAATGCATGTATCAAATACATGACTTACATCATCCTCAGCATATAGTGTAAACACTGACAAAGCCAACAAACAATATGTCCCAGCGAAACCACCTGACTCAATGCAGCACAGCTTACAAAACACAAGTGCAGAAATCCTCACAAACAGTTATTATAACTTTAAGCCCATCTTATGCAAACAGGTGTCATTCATAATGCAAAACTGGAGGTTTTCCAAAGCCTCAACTATCTGTCAGTGTGTGTGCGCATGGACAGCTTCAGAATATAAACCTCCTCAAGAACTTCACAGCAGGTAGTTGAACACACACACACAGCCACGACAGGACATTTAACCATTAAAAAAAAGAAACCAAAAGACAAAGAGGAGGTGTATCTGACTTACTTGTTTTATGAAGTCCATGCTTGTTTGTGTTGGAGATGAGGCGCTCCTTATCCATATTGCGCAGTGTCCCGTTTATTGCTGTATCTGACAGGAGTGTCTCGTGCTGCTGGCTAAGAAAATACTTCTTTGGTAATTGTGATAATTTTCCATTGTTTGTTATCAGAATAACTTTAGAGTTGCGTCCATTGTCAGTTTCGGCGTAACATGACACCGACCGTCTCTGTTTGTTTGCAAAAGTAACGGCCCGTTTGTTAACTTCACCCGGTGGCTCAGCCGGCTCCGAACACGCGCAGGGTTTCGCGTGACTGACGTAGGCCGATCGAAGCCGTCAGAGCCCCGCCCACCGCCAGAGCCCCGCCCACCGCCCAGGTTTGAATTATTTTCAGGTAGGGGAGGGGTTATATATGGACGAAGGAGTATTAGAGCAGCGTTACCCGGAATTTTTTTTTTCCTAATTTTGCATTTCAATAATAAATTCGAACTTTCAGTATTAGTGCCAGACATACAAAATTTTAACTTTACTCTCGACATTTTGGCAAAATTTCTAACATTATGACTTTATTCTCAAAACAGTTTCCTATTTCATCTCCATTCTTGACATTGACTTTATTCTCAACATTTCAAATTAATTCTCGACATTTTAAATTTATTTTCACCGTTTCTAGTTTTTTCGCAAAATAGTATTTTGACTTCATTCTCAAAATTTGGACTTCTCCACATTTCCACTTTATCCTCCATCCATTTTCTGAACCCGCTCTAGCCACTCTTCAGTAAAAGGCACGACAGCCTGCTTGGAGTTTTCCAAACAGCATTTTTTTTTTTTTAAAGGACCTGACAGCAAGAGGAAACAGATTTTGTGGTCTGAGGAGACAAGTCGAACTCTGTGGGCAGAACTCCAAGCGCCAACGTTTGGCAAACATCCGGCGCTGCTCATCACCTGGCTAATACCATCCCTGTGGTGAAGCAAGGCGGTGGCAGCGTCATGCTGTGGGGGTATTTCTCAGCGGCAGGGAGACTGGTCAGAACTGAGGGAAGGATGAATGCAGCCATCACACAGAGAGAGAGAGGTCCTTGACGAAAAAATGCTCCAAAGAGTGTGTTACATGTGAATAAATCAAAACGGACTGTTACGTGATGAAGACACTCAGGAGCTCTTTTTTATTAACATGACCATGTTTGATCAACGAGGAATTGCCTTGCTTCTTAAGAGGAAACATCACTGCATTTCATCAGGTTTAGGAGGCTCACTGGCCCCACCTGAATCCACCGGGACCACCGCAGAGCATCAAACAGATTGATGTCAAAGACCGATGACACCGACGGATGAACTGTTGTGTAGCAGTCACCAGTAACACGTCAAGTGGATGTACACCATTACCACCTGTGTGCATGAGCGGAGCCTTGTTCTGCCACTTTGGACTGCATCACGTCGGGGGGGCTTCAACAACTGGAGGCTCAGACTCGCCAGTTAAGACGTTGTCAAAGCTCCTCTTCATTAGCCTCCAGGGGCCAGACATCGAACAGCTCACCTCTCAATAACAAGTGGTCTGCGAGCCCAGAGAGAGAGCAGGATGTCGATAATCCTCTCTCGTACATTTCCATTCATGTCATGCCATTCATGTCCCACTGGAAAGAGTGTGATGTATCATGTGTTAGAGCATACAAAATATGTTGTAAAAGGAAACCTGAAATAACCTCAAAACACCAAAACAAGAAAAGAAAAATAACAAACATACTTAGATTTGTCTTGATATGTTTACAGGTCCTGCGATAATCTGTATCATCGTACTTTGATTTGATCTGATCAAAGATGAACTCAGAACTCATTGGCACTCACATTTCTTTAATTAGCCCTGGTGTTTGGCACATTTATGAGTTGTTGTTTTTTTAACAAATTGATATATGAGAAAATAAAAGATTGGATAGAAAGGAAGAGGACATTTTGGACTTCTACAGAGTGATATCAGTCTCTTTAGAAAAAGGCATGAATATTTTTGCATTCTCATCATTGATACATCTGGTGTGGTTTTTTTGGCATTGATATTCCAAAACCACAGGTGCAGGCTGCATCCATCTGCAGGTTGCATACAAAGAAACTTTAGCCATTAAGGACACTGGGGACCTGACAGTCATTCTTCACAGTCATAGAAAACAGCACAGTCCACGTGCCTCCAGATGGCTTCGGCTAAAAACAAATTTGAGTCTAAAATAATGACTATCACAAAGAGAGACCAAAAGAAAAAAGGTTTTAGTTGATAAAGAAGGTGAAGGTTTTACCCAGGAAAACCTTGATAAACAGCAAATATTCTGTCGTTTGTAGAAAATATGCCCAGTTTTATTTGGGACCTTACAAACAGGCATTTGGGTAAACACAGACAGTTTTCAATTCGAACAGCAGGAGGGAATTCACAAACCCTCATTTCTGATTTCCGCCTGTCCAACTGAGCTGATTAAAAATGAGATCTGAGAGAAGCACACCACTCAGCAACAAGGAGGTCAAGACAAACTGGAGCAAGAAATAGTCTCCCAAAAAAAAAAAAAAAAAAAAAATGAGACACAAAAGAACAGTTGGCAGCTACGTGACACAAGGGAAGGAAGTTTGGTTCACCAACAAAGAAGTGCAGACATTTAAGAAAATGCACGACTCTGTAGAGTAAACACCATCTCTGGCAGTGACATACCTGTGGTTTAAGTCACCTGAAGACGGGGAGTTTTGCTTGGAAGATGGCACAACTCGGTCTCGACATCCTTTTCAAAAGAAACTGACAGCACAAACTGAGAAGAAGCCTTCCTTTTTTCTTTTCTTTTTTTCTTTTTTACAAAAAGTCAGCAAAAGCAACTCGCACACTGTATAAATATTCATTTAGACTCCGTTATGTGGTTGCGTTATTTCAGTGTTGCTGTAATTTCATTATGATTTAAGTTCCCTTTGTGTTCCTCTATTTTTTTTATGTGTATTTGGGTATAAAGTTATATAGCTAGCAGCTCTGCACACTTCACGACATTGGATTTCTCCCAGAAAAGATACAAATTCTCCTCTTTCTGATATCTTGAAAATCTGATTTATATCTGATTTATTTATTTATTTGATAGTTTTTTTTTTTTTTACAGTTTTGAAAAGCTTTCCCAAGTTGCTCTGTCTGTGCACACTCGGTTAGGAAGTGTATTTCCATCTCTTTTGTGGTCTCTGCTCTTGTACTGTATGCCTCTCCCAAACACTCACTCTCGCAGTCGCTCCTGCAGTTCCTTCATGGATGGCAGAGCACCGTGTCAGCTACTGTCACACATCGAAATGTTCAAATGAAAGCTTCAGTTGTGTATTTACTGTATGCTGATGAAAAAAATAAATAAATAACAGTTTTTTATGGAAAAATGGAAACAATAATTGCAAGTTTTCAAAGTCGTCACCTGAGCAGAAAGATAGGAGACTTGCATTTAAATTAGACGTTTACGTATCACCGCAGCTACTTCTATTTATCTTGACAGGAACATTAATATATATGTTGTATTACATGGCAAGCCATCCAATAGTTTTCAAAACATTTTATTCAAGACCACAAACACCTTAGTCATTTGTCTTTATCCTCTGGGGATCTTGAAAACTCCCAATAGTTGTCAAGATAATCTATAATCCATAGAGCCAATCCAAAATAAACAGACTAAATAAATTCTAATTTTCATGGGCTAATGAGTTAACTTTCTGTCCTCCCTTTCATTTACATTTTCAATAAGTTTTACATTTGGCTCCTCGGAGCTCGTATCATCATTATCCTCTCCAAACATCCCGACTAAAGATGCCTTAAGACTGTCAGGACACGGAGCAGCGGGGGCTTTAACATTTCTGACTGATTCAAGAAATTTTTGATGCTGCCTAAGAGATGCAAAGGCCTTGGGGAGATGTGCTATAAGCCTTTTCTTTTAGATGTAATGTCCAGCTCTAATGAGATCTGCCAAAAGCACTCTATTACAAGAAAGAGAGACGGAGATGGAGTCGATAAGGTCAATTTAGAAAGAGCGAGAAAGTGAGCCTTGTTCCACGTCTCCCTGCAGACCCAGGAATGGGGAACTCAGGACTTATACCAGGGAGTGCAATTATCTGTCACACAAAAAGGTTATCGACATCACAGGTGTTATACAAATCTGGATTCTCTGTACTGTATGTACACTAACTTGTTAGAAAATGAGATCAGTTTTTAAAAAAAATGTAGGTGAGCGTGAATGAGGGAATACCAATGCATTCCTCTGGTTGCTACTATTTAAGATGAACTCTGTGGGTGTTTTGTTTTCTCTGTACAGCGAACGAGTGCTTTGGCATCCGTTCTATCCAGAGCGTTGCATATCTGACATCAGCACATTCAAAACAACGCTGGTTTACTGCAGTCACAACTCTTTTATAACTGCAGTAAGCTTTCATCCACATTTCATTTGTTCAGTGCGCTCAAAAAAAAGTAAAGTATCCAGGTATGCAAAGAGTCTGCCAGATACCCAAAGAGTGAATTTGTGATATTTCTACAGACGAGGATCTGACGGAGGTGTTTGGTCAGCGTGTCTGAAGCGGAAGCAGAGGATAACAGTGTTTTCTTGTGTAACGTGTGTGTCCTGCCAGCAGGCAGCCTCTGGGGCGCCTAAGTGTACCATCTGTGACCAGGTCTGTCATGCCATCATACCCTGTACCACTGCCACTGATGATGAGGACGCGGTGGAGCCCATGACTTATACTTTGTGCTGCCAGGGAGCGGCGGAGAGGAGCCAACAGGAAGCGGCGTCATTTGTTTTTCTTTCATAACATAGTTTGGTTTATGATAATCACAAATATTATGAGTTAAGTCTGCGCCAGGTGAGCAGATACTGCTTGCGAGGAGATTTTGTGCAAAACAAAGCCAGGAAAAATACATCTCTGAACTGGATGTGTTGACAACAGTCCTCTCATGTGAGTGTAATTAGCACAGCAGACAACTTTAAAATGTGAGTATTTCTTTGATAAGATCAGATATGTTGCATCCTAATCTCCAAGTGGGATAATCTGCAGAAAATGACAACAGTCAGTAGATAATGTGTGATTTCTCTTGGTCTCTGGCTTGATTACACAAACATATATTCATTTCTTGGCATTAGTAACTGTACAGCTCAGCATGTGATGGCCACACAGCAGACCTTGCAGACCTGCCATGGGTTTTACCTGATAAAGAATACACAAAAGGTATAGCTAAAGAAGTCATTGGCAGCACTGCAAGCCTGCAAAAACCAAAAATCTAAACGTATGTGTTGACCAAAATCAATATAAGTGCACCATTGCATGTTTGCCTTCATCACTCAGCTGGTTGCTCCCAAACTGTTTGGAATCAAACTGTTTGCAGCAATACAGTATTTCCTAAAGTGGAGAAAGTGACCGTGTGTGCTGTTTTGTCCACTTTCCTACCATACAATGCAAAAAATGTTTACTCTTTTTGCAAGTAAAAGAAAAGATTGTTGCAGCAGGACTGTGGAATTAAAACTCCAGCGAAAACATTTTCTACAGACCTTTCTTTAAGAGGACAAATTGATCTTTCAGAAGTTCCTGTTTCTGTGAGAAAGGTGTTTTATCCCTGCAAATGTTTTCTCTCAGAATCTCTTTAAGATGGGGTGAAGAAGAATTTGGACTGTATTGTAACATAAAGATTTTACAAGTTATTTTTACACAAGATAAACCTTTGTACTGAGCCTTGTGCTCAACCTCAAACCAGGGAATCAATAATTGTGTTGATATAACAGATGAATTCATGAACAAAGACCATGAGGAGAAACTGCTGCTCTGTTTACTGTCTGGTAATTATTAAATTCTGTCCCACTGTTGGTGAAATAGCTTGCTTAAAAGCTGCACACCATGTGGGGCTTCAAAAATTCAATCAGGAAATATTCAAAAATACAAAACATTACAAAAAAAAAAAGATTCGCAGTAGTGAAGGGTGTCGGTACGGGCAAATATTCATGCTGCTGTCAGAAAGCTGTGTAAATCAGAAAAGCATGTGGACTAAGCTCCCTGCAGCTCTCAGACGGATCACTGCTGTCCATCACTGCACACTTTGTGACACGTTCCATCAGTTAAACACAAAGCATGACAAGGAGCTCCTCAGGAAGAACGTACTGTTTAACTCAGTGCAGTATTCAGAAGTACTGCATAAAATAACAGCAAACACCAGTCACATATTCTCCATGTACAGTATAGTCTGTCCACAGTGAGGCTTACTATACCTTCTTAATTTTATTTAACTGAATTGAAAAGTTCATACCCAGAAAATTGGATTATGGAATATGGAAGTGACTAGAGTTAAATTTCCTTCCCAAAACGGAGACATCCGACCACAAATCAAGCGACAGGCAGTAATGGACCCCGGTCACGGGGGTGACAGAGATCCAAGGTCCTGTCTCGTTGCACTACAGCATTCCTTGGCGGCTACAAGAGATTTTTCTGGAAACACAACAGTCAGTGCTGCACTTCACAAATCTGGACTGTGTGGGAGAGTGGCCAGATGGCAGAAGACAGCAGCCTGGAGTTTGCAGAAAAGCCAGTGAAAGAGTCTAAGTGCATGACGCAAAAGACTGTGGTCTGATTCAGTGAACACTGAAAATTCACAAATGCAAGGTGATATTTTTGGGGGTATTTTTAGGGCATCGGCAGCATCACCCCTGAGGTTACAAAGCGCAGCATCAAAGAGGTACACATGTAATTCTGTTCAGAAAAAAAACGCTGATTGCATGCAGACAAATTAATGAAGAAAAAAAAAATCCCAAAGGGAAGCAATAGATATGCAATTAAAATATGTAACCACATTTAAAGTGGAAAACAAACAGACGTATTTTCATCTTATAAAAGGTGATATGGCAAACTTTTGAGTAAACAGTTGCTCATTCACAATTCTGTTAAAGGCAAGGCCAATATTCACACTCTTGAAACCCAATTTTGGTCTCCACCATCTTCTATATCGAGTATATTGAGTTCATTAGCCACCAAATGATAATTATAGTCACCATCTACTGGGCAGATGACTCAGCTTTTTTGCTGAAAGCTGCCTGATGTGTCTACGATGCTGGTCAGAGCAGAGACTAAACAATAACAATCAAAACTGCGGGCTGTAAAACCAAAACAAGGAGCTAAAAGATGCTAAAATGTTCAGTGGTGCTTAAGAGAGCTGCGGAGTAGCATGGTAACTGTGGGTTTGACATCTGTCAGTTGATCCATCAAAAACATCAAGAGCAGTTTCACACGCTGCAGTAAATACACAAATAAATGCAGAGTGATTCATCAAGTCGTTTCGTCTGTACACATCATGCAGGCGGCAGTCAGACGCCACCGAGTCTTTGGTCACCTCATCACTTGAATCACGTTTGTTTACTATCTTGTCAGGAACACAGATGATGCGCACCTTTAGATTATCATCAGTGACCACTTCACAGCGAAGCATTTTCTCCAATATACTAAAGGCTTGTAGGTTGTCTTGCCAGCCATGTCTGGCTGATTGGACTGTTTAATCATTTTGAAATAACAGGTTGTCTGAGTTACAGCCTTAAACAAAGGAAAACATAAGTAGATAGATATGAGTAAAAAAAACTACATTGTTTTGGGCACTACTCCTTTGTACCTCAGAACCTCCTACAAAGGTTCCCAAGTTGCCGGGTAGGACTCCCACAAGGACAAATCTGAGGAGTCGTGAGGTAATTAAGAGAAGAGTCTGCCTGTCCACTCATTTTTATTTTTACACTCGTTCCCAGGAGGGAGATTGCATTGCATCAGGGCTTGACAAAACTAGAAGCTCTTCCTTTAGTACAATAATAAGAAGCTATAAAGTGGGAAGCATCAACATCCCTGTTAAGACACAACAGAAGTATGAGCAGGTGAGGTAACACACAAAATCATTAAGGGGACTCACAAGCCATTCATTCAGACTGTGAGGATTATGGAGATGAGGGAGGCCCAGGAACACCAGCAGATCCTGGAGATAATCCTGAGCCTGATGTCCTCCTGATTCAGGAGTCCCTGACAGCAGCTTGAGTTTGAGTAAAGTCACATATAGAAAACGTACAGCCAATAAGAAAAAGAGTAGCTAAATTCAAATTAAAAGCATAAATATCAATGTGTAAAGGAATATATATTTCACAAAGTAAAACAAGAACAACAGCTCTGTGAGGTTGTACTGAGGTGCAAATTTAAACTATAGCTAGCTATCAAACTCACAGTGGAAATGCTCAAATTTAGCAGGTGTAATGTAACACACAAACCTACTTTGAGCTAAAGTGCTCACAACCCAGTCAACACTTACGTATGTCACCCATCGGTTCTTGCTTCTTGCTTGCTCTTAGACACTATGCCCCGCCCGCCTGTAGCGGAAAAACCTTACTGCACCACAGGCCTGTCGATCAAACAGACACGGCCCCCCAAAAAAAAACACCTTTTTGAGGCCTAATTTCCACCTGATGATGGGATTATTTTCAGCTGAATCACCAGAAAACTATTAAGACGGAGGAACTGTAGCTAACGACATGATAACTTATGGAAAAAAAATGTATTGACTTTGTATTTCATGAGCGAAGTTGAATGGGAGTCTGGAGCAATCCCTAGTGGCCCTTGGTGGTATTGCAATTGAAGACACTTCCGCATTAGCTTAATTTTTCAGAAACGGAAGCTACGCCCACTTTTGTATATCACAATACAATGGCAAGGCTACCGGTGGCATATTTACCATTTTAGCACGCATGTGAGCATGTTAATTAGCAAACACCTGAGGCTGATGGGAATGCTGTTAGTTTATTAGGTTAAGTATTTGGTCAAAGGCACTGAACCAAAGCAGTAAACATATTTGACTCAATCAAATGATTGATTTTCATCATTTCAGTTTATCCTGATGGTTTAAGAATAGTTTGAGTGAGTAAAAGACAAAGGTGTCTCAACGTGTGTTAATCGTTACTAAAAGAAAATAGCATTCATCCTCTTGGGAAGAGGCTGTGGGCTAAATCTTTAACAAACTTGCCAATCCATATATGTATATGATACGTACATGTATGTATGAGATACTTTCTTTAACAGACAAAGTAAAACATTCAATAGTTGTTCAAATATTTCAGTCTGGTATAAAGTGCTGGACTGACTGACCGCCTCACAGACCAACAACTGAGTCACATGCTATCCTCGTTGAAAATTTAAAAAAAAAAACGTGCATTTACAGCATGTGTTTGTATGTGGGGGTGTTGAGACAGCTTTGTTCATCAAAAGGGTCTTAAGTGTCTATTTATATTTATTGTGGGATTTCTTCTAGAGTGAAAATGTAATAATTCCACAAATGTGATCCATGACCTGATAGAAAATTGATAAGGGAAAGCAAGTGCAGGAAATGGGGAAGCGGTATTATCTTTTCACTTATGAATAAGATCAGCAAAAGAAGATGAAAAAAACACAGACACTCAGGTCACTACTGACAGTTTTAAGGAAATGAGGCAGTATCTTCTTTCATTGCACTCTTCGTGTGGTATATTGCACAGTTTACACTTAATTCAGTCTCCTCATATCAAGCATGTATTTAATAATGTATAGGTCATATGGCATTTACAATCTGTCCTTCAGCATGCAAACTGCAGCCCTAGTCTCCTTTAAAAAAGGGATGTAATATACTGAGACGTTTTTGTGGTCTGGCTCTTTTAACACCTTAATTTTGCCCTGCAGCTGAAGTGAGGGGTTCTTAACAAGAAGCTGGCCATCACCTGTACCTCTAACAGGAGAGAGTGCAGGGCAGCAGAGGAGTCAGCAGACGAAAGGTCTGGTCCGAAATGGAAAGGCATCAATGGGAAGAGGAGCGAGAAAGCTGAAAAACTGTAAGGAAATTAAAGGATAGGTGGTGAGGCAAAGTGTACGGCCCAGGGCTGCGAAGAAGGTAAGAGTGTGGTTAAGAAAACAGATGAAAGGAAGTAGGAAGGTAGAGGAGAGGGAGGGGCAAAGAGAGGACAAAGAGGTAAATAAAAAACAAGACCATCAGAGCAAAAAAAAGAGTGGGGAGAACAGGAAGTTAAAGTTATTGATAATAAATCTATGCACTGTAATTTATGGCTAAATTCAAGTCAACAAATCAGGATTTAAAGTTAAACTGGTGAAATTTGGACCATTAAGATATGTAATTACCTAATTAGCGGCACTACTTGAACAATTTTGAATCACATAAATCCAGTATTTCGTAAATATTTCAGAGCTAAATTAAATAGCATTAAAAAAAAAACTATAGAGCAGCAATATTAATGCAGGTATAATAATAAACCAGCAGGAAATTATGACCCAAATCTGCAGCTCCCATATGCTTATAAGTGAGTTTCAGCGCATAGTTTTGTTGTTCGGGCCACAATTTCACCGTTTTGGTTCATGCTCACTGCTCTCACGTTGTTTTTGTCAGTAGCTGTTTCTGGAACATCCAGCACAGTTTATGCCACCTGCTCGGCACCAAACACCAGACAGATACAGTAAGCAACTTATTAGCAAACAAAGCAGAGCATTTAGCAGCTAAACAACCAGGTGTGTCCCTCAGAAGCTGGTGGAGACCAAAAATGGAGCTAAAAGAGAGCGAATATTATTTATTTATTATTATAACATCTGTCATGTGGCCAGAAACACAACTCTAAATTCATTATAATCTCATTTAGCAGTTCACCACATCAACTTTAAAAAGTGATAATGTGTCAATGAAGTTTTCACAACTTGTGCTTTTTAATTTTTTTTTTTTTTATTTATTTATTTTTTTTTAGTGTTTATCAGGTCTACAGTATTCAGTAGCATATACATTTGCAGCTATTATTAGCTTCCATCAACTCTGAGCTCACTACTACATTAACATGAAAGAGGTCCAATAATACACACTGCAATGCAGATTTCATTCTCATCTGCAGCTCCAGATTTCAACGGGGTTTTCTCTGGGATGATATTCAGAGATGCGAAAGGGACTCATAAATCAGAGTACAACTTGTGGCAAAGATCCACTCTGAAGCTGAACGCAGGGATTTCACAGAAGCAGGTGTAGAGAAGCAGATGTTGTAGTTCACATGCACGCACACTATATTTGGTATAAATAGTCCCCGGCCACAGCTTGAAAACTATATCAGTGTTCTGTTTGTTCTATCCTCTGCGATATTAAAATTAGTGCAACATGAGCTCCATATTGTGTAAAAATAGAACCACATGTTCACCAGCTGGTCCAGGATCAAGACCTGACAGAGGCTCTCTTCTGTTTACATCACCGTGCCTGTGTCTAAATATAGACTAAAACTGCAGGAGGTGAGAGCACAGGAATAAAATAAATCTCAGCAATCAAAGCTTTGAAAACTTGTAATTTTAGGAGACGTCTACCAGCCATTTGTTGATGGTATCAATATCCTTAGTTGAAGACAAGACTTGATGCTCATCTAAATAAAAAGCCTCGGCAATACAGACAAAATATTCATTAACTGACTACGACACAGTGACTATGCAAAGAAATAAAAATATGATCAGAAAAGGACTCCCACCAAGTTTTGTCCTTTAGATGCCAGTTTTGTCCTTGAACCAACCGTGTTACCATCTACTACAGGTCAGTGTGTGTTGCCCCCAAGTGGAAAGACTGTGGAAAGACAAGAGGGAAGTGCAACCATTGAAAGAATTTAGTTAGAGTTAAAGTGAATTTAATTTAGAGAAGGGATTTAGACGTTTTGGGGTATTTGTACATATGTTATACTACTCTACATTTGATGTCTTTGTAAAACTGATGATGTTAACAGATGCTGTATGAGCAAGAATTTATATGAAAGTCAGTTTTGTAGAAAGGAGCAATGATATCTTCATGACCTGTAAAATATTTTTTAAGTTAATATTCAGCTCTGTGCTGTTCCCACTTTGTTTTCCATTCATGTTGCCATTTTTGCAGGGCATTGATGGCTCGATGCATAAGGCAGCGTTTGTTCAGACCAAGGATTCACAATTGCAAAGTGTGAAGAAATCTGCTTTGATTTCCTAAAAAATTCAAATTCAAACTGTTCCAACAAGTTGCAGATGAAGTTTACCAGCTTGTCAAACAAGTTAAAGTTACATTGAAAAGTGTGAGAAAGCTACATCGTCACATATATCGCACTAAACACGTGATGTCTGCAGTACAGCGGATCTATTTATTCCTCTTGGACACTTCAAGTAAAGCAATTGTTGTAACAAAGAATCAGATGTGCTTACTCAGGTGAAATTGACAGAAATGGATTACAACATGTCTCATGAGTCCTGATAATAAACAGGGATGGAGCTGACATCTAAAATCTGTGCATATTAAGAAAATATAATGCAATTCCAAGCTGGAAGTGAAGCTATGAGAGCGGTGAGAGTGAAACAAAACAGTTGAAGAATGGGCTGTCCATTGCATACCCTTTTCACATTGTTAAAAAAAATATTGGTTATCGCTGCTTTAACTAAATATGCTAAATAGGATGTGAAATCAAAATCCACCTTGGGAAATAAGGCCCAGATCTTTGAATGCCTTTCACACATTGTGTACTTATTCACAGTTCTGTTTACCAATAACTATGGAGGACATGTGGTTTGATATTTAACCGTTTTTTTTTTCCCTCTTAATCAATCTGAGGTGAACAGAGGCTTTTTGTTTTTGTTTGTTTCTATCATGTGCTTCATCAGTCAGCAAGTGTCGGTGCTGCATGCAGCTTCTGAATCTGTTGAGTCCAGCAGGAATCTATTCATGTGCAGAAGCTTTTCATCAACAAAAAAAACCCAGTACAATTTAGAGAAGACCGTGTAGGGGTCCACCGACTTGAAACAAAGGTGCCTCCTATTTGGGACACCTGATGATTTTCGTCTCTAAGCTGCAAATATGCAAATTCAATCAGTATTAGAGTGAAATGAAAACATTTTTTGCACATTTTCTCTGATGTTTCATAAAGTGTAGCAAGACAATCAGTGAGCTCAGATTTTGGATCTGATTAGGACAATAATTTGGCTCATGATCAGTAGCTGGTGTACTCTCATCCCTGTAACACTACATACGCAAAGCCAAGAAAAATACATTTAAGAAGTGAATAAGGGTTCCGACATTTCTTTTAAAGTATTTATCAAAAATGCTGTTGTTGTTTGTTGTAATATAAGGCTGGTTATTATTGGTGGTATTTCATGTGCTATCCAAGAGACGAAAAAAGAAATCTGAGGGCGGCGGTTTGAATGCATTTCATGCCACTGTTCATACATTTGTTATAGCAATAGTACAATCTGTACAAACACTCCAAGAACTAATTATCATAGACTCTCCAGTGTTTCAGGACATGTAGGCTGAAACAATTTGAATCTCTTCATTAAACATACTTCCATCATTTTACTTTCCTTGATGCGGACTCACAATTCCCCTGATTCTGTTGTCCTACTTGTATCCCCATCGGTGGATCTATTTATTTTACTTTTACATATTTTTCCAAGTCAAAAATTTGTTTTACTTATTGCTACTCACTTGGAGGTCTGACCTTCACGGTGCTGACTCTCTGCACTTGTGTTAAATCTGAGTTTAGGACAGGATTTTGTGACATCATGACTTGTTTGGAGACTAAGCACACTTACACAAGTGCCATGTGAAAACTTGACATCTCTAACAGTTACATGACCGAGTGAGCATTTTTTTCCCCCTATATTCTAAGACATGTCGTACTTCAACTTGTAATGAGCAGGAAATCATTAGGTGTATTTAACGAAGGAAGGATCCAAACCCTCCATACTGAGGCAGGTAGTGAAGTAAACTTACAATGAGTAAAGGGAAAAGCAGAATCCAAAACCGAGGCAGGGTACAAAGCTGTCAAAATACTGACACAGTATCTGAACTCTAGGAAACCTCAGGCTCAAACAAGCAGCAGTGGGAGACTGGGAGTAGATACACTGAGGGGGTTGACTGCACAGGGGCTGCAGGTGAGGCAGATTGAGGAAGTGGGAACAGGTGAGGTGGGCGTGGCAGGCAGGCAACGGCACAAAGGGAGAGACCGGAGACCTCTGGTGGGTGGAGGGACTGAAACAGGGAATAAACTGAAAAACTGACGGGCAGAAAGACCAAAACTGAGACAGTTTATGCACAACAAAAAATTTTCAGAAAGATATGTAAATTCCATAAAACGATTGAGATGACCTTTGAAGGGTTACAACGGGTGGCTTAAAGAAACTCACATGCATGTTGCTTTGATTGATGGCATGATGTAATCATGGACCGTATCAGTGCGAGATAGTTAAAAACAAATGTGATAATCTCAGAACAGGCCTCGCTGCAGATGTGCAGTAAGCGATGGGTGCCATCTAGTGGTCCTGGTTCAGTACTGTGTGTAAAACATACAAACATGCTGTATACGGTGTGGTGCTGGTTCAGTTTGACTTGTGTTTGTGAAAATGACCAGATTAGTGGAAAACTGCTGAGCTCCTGTGTGAGGTGGTTTCATGTCTAAATTCAGGGATTTTTCACAAAACGACAAGTTATTGCAGGAGTTATAAATGCTGCAATGCTGGAAAAAAAAAATACCAACATTTCAAATTTTCATTTTTTTATTCTAGGAAGAGGAAATGTTATCACATAAAAACCCAGAAAATTCTTATGGTTTTTGCTTTGTACATATAGTTACCTCAAAAAGTTAAGACACTTAACCCACACCTAAAAGTGTATTAATTGAATTGTATCAGAACGGTCAAAGTAACATTTATCTTAAAGAAAAAAAACATTGAAGCTCACTTGTAAAGCAAAAATATTCCAGAAAAAGATGGTCGGGTTTTATATTGTGAAAATAGATTTACAGTTTAAAGGCAAAAAAAAAAAAAAAAAAAAAAGATTATTTGGCTTCACTGAAGATGTAATGTTTGAGTCTAAAGGCCTAACTATGTTTTAATATTTACTTTGACATCCTCTCGCTTGCAGGGCCGCTTGATAACATCTGTAGTGGCTGTGGTAAAAGTTTCTCCATGTTTCAGCAGGTGAAACTGTCACTCTGTCCACACTAGAGCGCTGACAGACTAACAGTTGGTTCAGAGTGCCGGGGCCCTGAAGTAGTTGGGGACCCCTGATGGATTACAGGGAGGACATTTATATGCACAATGTATAGATTTTAGATATAATCGACCACATCCGAGGACATCCCTTGTTGATTGTGATAGGTCGGTTTCCACCTTCCCGCCTTGTGCACTTATGGGTTTGAGTCATAGGCCTTTGTCTTTATTCAAAATTTCCAAAACTGCATGTATTATCAAAAATAAATATTTCAGCCCATCAGTTAGACCTGAACTGACAGCAATCTTTGCCTGTTTTCTCAATTTTACTCACATTTCTGCGGTCCAATCTTTCTGAGTCTGATTGTTCTCATTCACAAGTCCATTAACTTTTTCACCATATGAGCAGCTGTAGATGATGGAAGACAGAGTTATTGTTTTTTTTTACATAGTTGATCAATAGAGTGAGTTTTTTGTGCTAATAAACGATGCTTGACCTTTCCTTGTTATTGCCACTTTAGCAGCTGCTTTTAACGAGCATTTCTTGCATGAACATGAATGTGAGTGCGTTGCTCTAAATCTCACAATCAGAACTTGTCCAAATACCGTTTTGTTGCCATTTACAGAGGCACAGTATGTTCATACCTCATGTGACAACCACATTTATTTAGTTTAGTAGAAGAATTTTTTTTTTTTTTTTTTTTTTATAGTTGTTCTAAATTTGTTTTTTGGTGGACTAAATTCAAGTTTTTCAAAACATTTTGTGAAATAACCACGAAATTTGCTTGATCATTTAAGTGCTGTAGTGTTTGTGTTTGGTACGACTCAGCACATGTAAATACATGCTTCATGCAATAATTTTCTCAGATCTGAGCAGAGATGTTGAACCGCTTCCATTTCTCAGACTTAAAACACTCCGAGTTGCTTGCCAACGTCCTGTGAGATTACACTCTGAAACTCTTGCCAGTTGTCTGCTGGCAGAAATGTGACTTGACTCTCAGTAGAATCTTGCAAAAATTCCAAATTAGAAAGACAACTTCGATGTTTGTTGTAATGAATGTCGAGGTAGTGCGTTCAGAAAAACCCACATTGAGGACTTCATTCCCAAAATCAGGATTGGCCGAGCTTTACTGCAGAGCCAAAGCAAACCGGGGGACTCAGCAAATGCAAACAACAGGTTGTTTACCTCAATGAATAAATCCAATCCAGATGTTTCACTTGATGTGTGTATTAAACATTTTGTTGTGTCACCATTTCTAAAGTCATCTTACCAAGAATGAGCAGCTTGAAATAAAATGATCTGATTTGTGTTTCTTTATTTTCTTTTGGTCACATGTTAACTTTGAAACACAGAGCTCTGAGTTATACCAACGCACACATCTGTCATTAGATGTCATTGGAAAGCAAAACGCAAAGCTAACGTTGATGAAGTGCAGAGCCGACCTGAAATCTGGGTGTGCAACATTTATACATCTCAGCCAACCATTAAGCGATTAACATGACAGGCAGGATGCCGACAAACAAATCGACAAACAAATTACACAGCTTGTTAATCAAACTGGGGCTGCTGTTTGATTAGCGATTTAATTTGTTCCCCAGGGAACTCATTAAAGCGAACATCAGTAGGTGAACAGCATTCATCTCAAATGAGAAATGGCCGTATGGTTTTCAGGGAAAAGGCTGGTAACAAACAATGCATTCGTCCTGAATAAGCTGGGCATTGTAGTTTTTAGCAGTCAAACAGGAGTGAATAGGGCATTTTAATGCAGCTGTTGTAAACAATCCACCCTGATAAACAACGAAGTCAATAAAGTTGGAGTTGAAACTATCACAACTCCTCATATTTATTTACATGCAGACTTTATGTGGAAACTTTTGACTGCAGGTTCTCGATGAATGTATTTCCCTGTATTACAAAATACTTCAGTACAGAGGTGACCAAAGATTAATCTGGATGGAGGGCCCAAAATAAATGTTTATGTGAAATTACATTTCATTAGAATACAATATATTTGACAGAAAGCTAACATTTTCAATCTAAAATAAAATTTCGGAATAATTAAATCACTACTCTTTAATCTGGGTAAAAGCTATTTTATTGTAGGCTAATGTAATTTAATAGGGAATCTTAACAGCACCACTGTATGCTGCATGTTGTCTTAATACTCATATAATGTTATTTTAATCTGCACAAAATTTACGGTTCGTGGTGATTATGGATTTTACAGCACTTAAGGAGAAGCAGAATAGGCAGAAACCAGTCAAAACCGTCAAATGCAATCTTCTTTGAGAAGCCCATTCACCCTTTTCTTACTGTCCCTTTCTTTAATTCGCTTTTCTAATTTAATGGGCCACGTGTCTCAGGGAATTCACAGACTTTAGCCAAAACTATCCTCTCATCTTCTTTCTCGAACATATCATTTGTTGTCATTATTTACATTTTTACCTTTCCCACAAGCCATTTACAGACTTTAAAGAGGCTGCAGACTTTTCAGCAAAGTATTCCCAAATGACACCTTCTGCTTTTCTTTAACACGACAGTGCATTAACAGGCTTCATCCAGTAGATGTCAGTCCCTCCTTTGTTGTACGTTTCTGTGAACTCTGGGAGCCTGAAGCCTCTCCATAAAACTGCAACTGATGTAGGCCACATACCAAATGTCCAAGCTGATGACGACCTTCACCTTTTTATAAACTAAACTACAAGAGACGAGAATTAAACATATCCAACGTGCTCACTGCTCATCCAGACAGTGCAGGTCAAAGAGAGAATGGCTTGAAAGAGCCTGAAATAGGTTGAGGCCTTCATAGTTTCTATCTAGGCTATGCCCGCTCCCGACGGGTGCTCGGGGATAGCCTGAGGGAAGACCTGAAAAGTGAATCAAAAATGGAATGGGTCGTTTAAATAGGGCAGACGTTCCTTTCGTGCCGTGCTCGTCGGGAGGAGAGGCCCTCAGTGTTTCTCAAGAAGTTGTTCTGCAGTCACATTGGAGCGTGAGGAGCAGGGAGAGGAGTGCATTAAGCTACTTTTACACGATATAAAGGGGGGGGGGGAAAGCTGGTTCGTGGTTAGAACCGATTTATTATTAGCCATTTTATAAAAAGAATTGTCTTTCTGAAACGGAAAGTGGTGTGTTTGAACCGTTATGGGTCAGTTTCCTTGTTGCTTCTCGACTCTTGTTCCAGTCATATCTCAACTAGTATTAGATGGACTGCAATTCGTTTTTGTGCAAAAGTTCATGGTCCTCAGATTGACTGTGACCAATGACTGCGTAGTGAATCCTGCGATTTTTCTCCGAGCGCCACCATGAGATTGGCATTTACGGATTCCAGGAAACTTGGGAGATCACGGGATTCCTTTCCTTTTTGGTGATCTTTAAACATGTTCTTTATCAAAACGTTCCATCCTCAGAATTGACATTTTTTTTCTTTCGTAATTAAGTTACAACCCTTTATTTTAGTTTTGAGCCATTCATATTTCACAGGATTATACCTTAGTAGAACACGGTGCTGTAATGCACCGTTAAAAGCATGAAATAAACAGCAAAAAAGAGTGTAACTAAAGTGCAAATACACAAACATCTGCTGCCCCACTCAAAATGTCCCCCTCAGGGTCACGACCCACCAGCTGAGAACCACTGCATTACTTTACGACCAAATACCAGCAAAACAAACGATTTTTTTCCATCTGCATCAGTACTAAGAAGCACTTTAACACTCGAATCTGAAACGGCTTGTTGAACATTCCTGTCAAGTCGTATCAGCACAATAAACTCCATTTAAAAAGCAGAGAGACATATTTCAAAATACGACACCTGAAACTTCTCTTGTACATAAACACATTTTTATTCAGCCTGATATAGGTTACACATGAAGAAAAAAAAAAAAAAAAAAAATTTAATCAAAAAAAATCAAATTCTAAGAGATCTACTTCCCTTTGTGGCGCTAATGATATGACAGTTTTAAAATCAGCTTCTGATCCCCAGTTGACAGCTTTCGACATCAGCTGCCGTAGGCTGTGAGGAATGAACATAATCACATGCTACGACTGACCTGAGGCTTTGCTTTTATTTATTTTTTTCCTCCTTTCTTCAAAAATAATACAAAAAGAAAACGCGTCCTCTCGGCGGTCGTCGTGTTTTCTCACGTAAATGATATGGAATGTTATCTCGGAAATGCAGGCGCAAAAGAAACCCGTTCTCTGCACCGGTGGAAAACATGATGAAGAACTGAATGTAAAAAATAATAACAATATAAAGAAAACTGGTTCCCAGAACTCTGTTCCCGGGGTGCTACTGTGTGCGAGGCATTAAGAAAAACACCTTCTCGGTCCAAAGTGTGTTCAACAGCAAAAAGTAAGTCAAACCTGCTGCTGTGATTCAGTCCTGTCGCCCTCGAACGTGGACATGGACAGAAACCACAGCCTCGATGCTCTATAGTACAGAAGGTACGTTAAATTTACACTGCTTGCAGATCCGCTTTGGAGTCTTAGTATATTATTAGGACTGGCAGTCAGACACAAAGCAAAGGCTGAGGAGAGAAAAGAGGGGGAGGAGCTTAACATTAAACTAGTGTTAGTCTTATTTTTTTTTTAAACTTATAAATTTCACAAAGTGCAAATTTGTACTTATATTACATTAGAACCAATTTTAGAAATTGTTCAGTATCTACTATATAAATGAAAAATGGTTAATTCCATTTACGCTCAACAAAGCCATAACCAACCCCCCCCCCCCTTCCCCACCCACTCCCATCAGCTAGCCACCCTAATATCTTAAAAAAAAAAAAGAAAGATTTTTTTTTTTTTTTTTTTTTTTTTTTTAAAGAAATCACTTAATACATGCTGCAATGACACCCACCAATTGGTTTGAAACTTGACCAAAGCCTCCATTTTGGCCCCTTGAATCTCTTGCAGTACACTGTTACTGTCAGCGTGCGTTTATAGGTAAAATATATATATATTAATCTATCATTAAATAGTATGCCTCTTGCACAGTCTTGCATGCACTGAAGAGCATTTTGGGCAAGCTGTACAAGGAGGAGAGGCGTGTGGACGGACTTGCTCAGGCTGTAGGCTCCGGGCCAGGTCCAGGCACTCTTTCGCCACCTGTAAACGTGTTATTTTTTTGTTTTTTTTTTGCCCTTTATTCCTTGCAACCACGTCAGTCCAAAAGATGGTTCTCCAGTGTGTTTTTTTTTTTTTTTTGTCAAGTGAGCATTTGTGTGTGCGTGTACACGAGAATGTGCGTGTGTGTGTGTGTGTGTGTGTGTGTGTGGTTTGAAACCCAGTTTCACAAAAGAACTTTGTCGATCACTGAAGTTTTGTTCCAAGCTTTCGTTGTCTGTTCCTAGAAGAAGAAGAAAAAAAAAGAAAAAAGAGAAGTGCGTCACATAACAAGTAAAACATTCACGAAGGCCCGGTGCAGACCTGCCATTAACACGTGTCCATTGTGATCCCATCACAAGTAGTGAGTTCCACGTATGCACCAAAGACACAATGAGCTGAGATCTGATCCGCTCAGAGCCCCGCCCCCCCCTCACACAGTTCACTTATCCACTGCGGCGCAGGGCTCGACCCACTCAACCCCACAAAAATGATGAAGAAAAATCTGCGCCAGAAACAAAATGAGTTCGATCTGGATGATTCAGGTTGAGAAATACAAACTTGAGTTATTAGCTGAGCAAATAACTTTAGTTTTAGAGCTCAGTCACCTCTTTAATTGGCCATGATGAGGTTTTTAAGGGTTAAGTGGTGCAAAGAAAACAAAAAGAACGACTTCTAATAAAGCAGCGTGGGACTCGGGTTTGTGCCGGGTATACCGTGTCACACGATAGCAACGCGGTGAGGATTACCTCCGACCAATCAGTGGTCTGCAGTTTTGTTTACGGTCAGGTTTCAGAAATGATTCAGCTCGGTAAAGAGATACCAAAAAATTAAAAAAATACCAGATACTGTCAACAACTGATGGGAAACCAAAAAAGCCAAGTTGAGCCATACGATGTGGTGGAAAAGCAGCACAAGCCTCTAGAAGTGCCTACATCATCAGAATGTGAAAACTTTCTGCTTTGACCAGGCTTTAATATGATTGTGGATGACGTCACAGTGATCGCATCTTACCTTGCCTCTGATCTGGTCACTGTATACTCAAACCACAAGATGTTGGGGATCAGGCTTGTGTCTCGCACCAGAAAGTACTCTGATATTGGCCTATTGATAGTGAAAAGCAAAAAAAAAAAAAAAAAAGACAGATTAACAGGGAAACCATAATGGAGCAGTTTTATCCATGAATTCAGGCTAAGGATGAGTTGTTCTCCCCTGTGACACCGGAAGGAAGCAGACAAAATGAGAGAACTACTTACCATGCTGCTATTTTGGGGAATAATGGTGTCAGCACCTCTTGTGTGAAAAAGAACCAGACTATACCGATCATACTACCGGCCACACCGCCATAGAAGACCTGGCTCCAGGTGTGATACAACAGGTAGACCCTGAGATTGGGCAACAAAACAACAACATAAACAGTCAGTGGTCAAGAAAACAAATTGTGTTGAGTCGATTAAAAAAAAAAAAAAAAAAAATATATATATATATATATATATAAAAAAAAGGTACAATTATGGCTTCTTTTTTTTCCCCACCATGTGAGCAGGCTGGTTCAACAATATTCAAATGTTCTCATTCACCTCCTCTAACAACTGACCTCCACATGTTTTTAAAACATTTCACAAGGTTCAAAAACATCAGAAAAAAAAAAGAAGCACTTTCATATCTATAGAGGTTATGTATAAATAAAAACCTTTTTAAACGTTTTAATATGCCCTCTGAGCCTATGATATGAAACCAAAACCTCAAAAACACATGAATCAGAAAGCCTGCTCCTGAACGTTAAGGTTCTCGTCTTCTGTATTCACGTTAGGATCCGTCTGGAAAGGTTTGCCGTGCAGATGAAGCTCTTACCTGCTGTACGAGACTGATAAGGCCGTGCCCAACAGGATAATGGACAGTATGTGTCTCCACAGCAGGTCCACACATCGAGCATTGTTCGTTTGATGCATTCTGGGAAAAGAGAGAGAGAGAAAAAGAGATCAGTTAAGAGTTCACACCACAGCATCTACATCATGAATGAAAGAGCAAGAACCAAAAATATGCCCATAATCATGCAGTAATTATAATTCATAGCCTGGAAGAAACTAACAGAAAACTATTTGACTTTGTAGAATAGGCACCCCTCAATCTTCCCCAAACAGGAAGAAAAAAAAAAAAAAAAATGAGCTCACCTTAAATAAAGGAAAAGAAAGAAGTAAACAACAAAGAACCAGATGAGCTGGGAATGACTGGAGGGCATCCCATACTCTGTGTGCACAGTTGTGTGAGCCCCTGCAAGGAGACAACAAAACCAGATATAAACATCGCATTCACAACATGAAGTTCATCCGACATCATCTTAGAAATTTAGAAGCCATTTGGTTTACAAGCAAAGTACCTTATACATAAATATCTGTCCAAGGATGGGTGATGTCATCCATTTGCAGAAGCATTTTCAGGCCAGGAAAACATTTATTTATTTGTTTTCTAATTTCATGACCGTGGGAACCTTTTATCTGCATATTATATCTATAAATGACTTGGTGTGACTAGCGTATCCGTTTTAGATACAGCTTAAGCCTCAGTAACAGAAATACTATTCAAACCAGCACAAATGACCATGACACAAGTTGATAAAGCTCTTTTTGTTGCATTTTTTTTTTTTTTTTTAATTTGGTTTGCAGAACTCAGGAACACCAGCTGCTTATTATAACATCACGCAGTTAAATTAAGACAGCTGAAGTGGAGATGTTCTGTTTCTGAGTGGATACAGTGATATCGGAAGAAGATACTCTGGGTATCTTGGCGGTGTTTTGTCCAGCCCTGAGGAACAGCGGTTCGTTCCCTCACTCACCTGCGCAGGGGCGCGGCTCTCTGAGGATGTGCTTCAGCAGCCAGTTCACGCCTTCGTTCAGGATGAGCCCGCCGAAGAAGGAAATCTGTAAAAAAAAAAACAAGAAATGCCAACGTTAGGGTTCCTGCAAGACCAACAAAAAAAAACGGCTTCACGCCCAGCAGGTCCTGTGCAGGACTCACCGTGTGCAGCTCCCGTTTGAACACTACCAGTGTGACGAATCCCACAAGAACCGCTATGGGCAGGAGACTGATGTAAGCCAGCACTTGTCCCGTCAGATCGCCTAAAAAAAAAAATAATAATAATAATAATAATAATAAAAAACCCAAAGACACAGTCTTGAAGTGAAGACACACGTCACGTAGCCCTGGTGGGAGTGACACTTTGAGGCTCCCAGTGAACCCGGATGGGGGGGCTCCTGAGAGTACAGACAGGAAGCTGGTGTGGAGGAGTAGTTAAACAATCTTCAAACTTTAAAAAAAATACACATTATTTCATCTTTTTTTGGGGGGTCGGACACGTGGCTGCGATGTGGTTTATGGAAGTTGCACTAATCAGTATCAGGCCATGGGGCTAGCAACGTTAGCAACTGTCCTGGCTACAATGCTACACGGGGGGGAGGGGGGGGGGAGATAGGTCGTTACTTGCAAAACGGTCATAAATGCTCGAAATACTATAATTTAGTGAAATAAATCGTGTAGGCGCGTTCGTTAATTGACGAGAGAAAATATCAAATTCGATATTAAAAGACAGCTAACAGGCTAGTTAGCCTTCATTGTGGACATTCAGACAAACTGCGCATGCGGCGCCGTCTCACAATTTGGCAGTCCGGGTTTTACGTTCCCCGCTGCGCACCGAGCTTCAACGGCAGCTCACAATTTGGCAACAGCACACCAACGGCCGTGGCCGTCCAGTAAGCGACAAAAAAAAAAACAACACGCGCGGCTGGAAAAATGACCCCGCAGCTTTGGCGGGGTTAAAAAAAAAAAAAAAGCGGCTTCGACAGTTAAAACAAAAGACGCGGCGTGTACGTACCCTCCGGAAACTCTACGTGTGTCAGAGATATGGACCGCCATCGAGGTGGTGCCGAGCACTGCTCTTCCAACGCCATCTTACCCGGACACAAGCCGGGCGGTCTCAGTTGCGACGCCTCAGACGCGTGCGCAGCCAATGGGGAGCGGAGCTCGGCGTTTAAATGGGACCCGGCAGCGGAGGAGCCGACCAATCACAGCAGCCCTCTGCAGAGGAGACGCTCTGCCCATAGAGAAGAATTATTGAATGAACAAAGAACGCAAAAGTCCGGAGCTCCACATTAAAGCAGCAAACTGCATTCATTAAAAAATAAATAAATTAAAAAAAATGCGTTACGGCTTCTTCATGATAATTTTGTTTAATCATTATGCATTAGGCCTGGACATGGAAGTACTCACCTCCTGGGTCATCAATAAGTCCTGATTGACCATTTTATTAAATTGCTCTGTACCTCTTGGGGATCTGTCACTATCTCAACAAAACACATGTCAGTGATATTGTCATGCATAAATGACAAAAAGCTGCATATTGCCACATTTAAGAATCTGGGATTCAGATAGCCTAATTTTTGGTCATTTTATTTGCCAGAAAACAATGATCAAAAATAGTGATTCATCTTCTGGGATAAGATCAGTGGTGAAAAGTAACTAAGTATTTACTCATGTTTAAATACAGTTTTGAGGTAGTTTATACTTCCACATTTCAAAGGGAAATCTGTGCTCTCTACTCTACTAGATTTATTTGACAGCTTTAGTTACTTTTACAAGAGTAACAACAACCTTTTAAAATAGCCTACAGCTATCCAAGGGTTTTTGACTCCTGAAGTCTTACAAAAAAAACAGTGTATAGTCTGAGTCACATTTAAGATGTCGGATGTCAAAACTTCTCACGTGGTTTTGCTTCATGAAATGTTCAAATGATCCAATAACTTACCAAAAAGTCCAAAACTGAAAACAGATTTGTGAATCAGAACTTTGCTCTCTCTTCTGTTTTCTTTCCCCTCAGATTTCTCTGCTGTCCTTGTGTGTAAAACTTTATAAGTGATTAGCTCCAGTAACAGGAACGTGCTCCTTACACCCTGATGCTTCAGTATTAACAATCTAACGACGTCATATATATCAGTCAGAGGGACCAAACGGGTACTGTTACTTAAATAGTTTTACTAAAAGGTGTCCATGTCATTTTGTCCACCCTACTCGGTAGGATCCAGCCCAATTTAACAGCACCACAAACTGAATCCTCCAAAATGACGATCACCAAGACGTTTCGAAAACACTTTCAACAAAAACTGAGCATTACAACCTTCCAGAAGATTCGAGCATTACCATTTCTGTTTTGCTTTGGTCCACTGACGCTCAGTTTATGTTTGATACAGTCTGTTAACTGTTAATCTGTTCCTTTTTTATTTTTAAAGCTGCAGCAGAACAAATGCTTCGAAACAAAGACTGTTTCTGCCACCTTCTGGACAATTTCACATTACCGACCAACAATTTAGCAACATTAGACGAGCGTAAAGCCCCTTTTTATCCATTTTACTCACTAAATACTCTCTTTCAGGACAAACTATGTTCTTTGCTTTTTGGTCATTTTCGTATTTTACAGTAACAATATGAAAGTGTGATTTTTACTGGAGCATGAAGTACAACAAGTTGTCATCAGTTGGGAAAAGGGATCAAAAACATGTTGATTTAATAAGAAAAAATAACATTTAATATGGAGGATTAAAATAAATTCACAGTTTGTGCTGGCATTGTGATTTAACAATAGAAAAGATAAAAGGCATGAATAGGACACTTGTCATGTACAACAGTGACTTTCAAGAAGAAAAATAAATCTTTCCACATTTTGGCCGTCTGCAATCCTTATTCAACTCTATAATGTACTGAATATACTCTAAGTAGGAGACTACATGCCTAAATTTGAAACTTTCTTAATGATTATAAATTCCTAAATATTTTCTTTAGCTTTTTTTCAAACTGGGATATTTTTTTTAAAACTTACAATAACTATGGGCTGAGTCTGCATCTACATGTTGCATGTTACACTGGTGCATATCAGAGAATCTCCACGGTTAACATGCAAAGGCAGTTCATCTGCTCGGAGAACACAGAGAAAGTAGAACAATCTGTGAACACAGGACTAAAAACATTATTTCCATGACTGCATTTACCTGCATGATACAAACTACAGAGATAAAAACAGGGCAGGGACACGTTTTTAAAAAGCAGATCATCAGGGATCGGACAACACGCAGGTAAAAATGGAGAATGTGAACAATTTAAAGACGGACACTTAAAACAAAACCTTATGATAGCATCCAGAATAAACCGTTTCCCTAATATAGTTTTCTGGGAAAGATAATTGATCTACTGTACAGTGTTTATGTTCTATATTATCAATAATATGTTAGTTCTGTGATGTAGCAAATAATCAAACAGCTTGTACAGCTTCACTCACAAAAAGAAATGGGTCATTGGACATTTCTGCATCGTCTTTCTGCTAAAGTGCAAAATGCTTAAAAACACAAAGCTGCTCATCTGTTGACAAACGAGGAACCAAACCATTTCTTGTAAAAGCTCCATTTACAGTTGTGGAACATAAAACAAATGATCCAACGATACTGACTCCTCACACGGCCCGTGCAGTTTAAAGAGCCCCCAAACAAATTTGAGAGCAGGATTTGGATTATCAATGCCACAAAAAAACACACATTTACATTAAGGAGAAGGACAAAGAGCAGACTTCTGCTAATCGGTGTAATAAACTAAACACAAAATGATTGGACAAATTTATCCCACAAAAGCATAAACACTCTTCTTCCTTTAATAATAAATAATCTTACAGTCTGCTTACCACAAATCTGACTTTACAGTAGTGGTGTTATCCGCGCTAACTTGGCATCTTAGAGCCCCTTCAGCGTCTCTGCGCTCCAACAAGTTAACAGCACGGAGGAAACGGACAGAACTGGAAGGTTGTGATCAGTTGTGGGTAGATTGCAGTCCAACTGTTCATATGCCCTGTTCTTCAATACAGATGTCCATTAGATCAGACAGATTCTTGCTAAGACTACTAGATGGCACTGTTTCATTTGAGGTGTGCTGGGAGAAGATTGAAGGAGGAGCTTGTTTTTAATACAGTAGTGATGGAAAATTTCTCGGCAGTTTTAACACTGACACCAACATTTTTTGTTCTTGTTTTTTTGTACAACCTTATCCTGGGCCTCTTTCCACTGAAGACATTTTTGACTCGTCACCCGTTTAAAAAGCACAGGTTTGAACAAAGACCTGAATGATGACATCACTCCATTGTGTGTCCCCGTAAGCCACGTCAGTCGGTGCACAATATCTGGGCCCCGGCGCACACGAATGGAGTGCAGCAATCAGTGATGTTAAACAGTCCCACTGTGCTTTTCCTGCTCTGACAAGTTAAAGTAACTGGAAAGAGTCCGTTGTGCATGTTGGCTCATTTGTCGCAGCTTACGGGGACACGTAAACACAACAAAGCCACCAATAGGGTGGCAACACGCGTCAAAAATCGAAAGTCAGAAATGTCTGCTCTGTGATAAAGGCTCATTACGCATTTTATATTCATTTCCAGCCAGTGGGCTTTAAAGTTGGAAAAACAAACATCCTCAGGAGGCATTTCACATCAGAAACAGATTTCCATTTCATCTTCATACAAGTTATGTTTGGATAATTTTGCTTAAAACATTTCAGTCATTATTTTCATTTTTCATCAGTGAATTTAGTTTTAGCAAGTTGTACAATTCAAGCATCACACCCAGTTGAAAAACACATTAATTATGAAAATTTGAAAAAAAAAAAAAAATAATAAAGTACTGCAGTCCCCAATATTGATTTCAGGTTGCTTATTGTTCCCTGAGAGCACTCAAGTGAACTGAATGAAGTGTTACACTGTTCAAGATATTTGTTTTCTCACACCTTCCAAGTAATTGTATCCAGGCAGATGTTTTCACACCTGGTATTGTTATTTGTAGTGGGAGTTTCTTTGTGTCATGAAAACTGACAGCATGCATGTCCGAGGGGTGTTTGACTCAGACAAAGAAAAACTTTACAAAACGCAACCATTTCCTCAAGCAAAGTCCACTTTGACTGAGAGGACGACGGCTAATGTTCAAACTGTCGGTCAAAATCTGATTTATGTGTAACTGGAATCTGATCATAAGAAGCAAGTCTGAAGAAAAGTCTTTTTTACAAATTTGTATCAAAACACATCTGTTTGAAATATGATTCAAACGACACTTTTGCTAATTTGTTTGTCTGACTGCTCCGATCTGAGATTTGATTTGGTTTTTTTTTTAGTCTGTGACTTTTGATGCCGCCTGAAGTTCACATGAACAGAAAGCACGCTAGTTTGGAGCCAATCACAGCTGCTGTATCTGGACCACACTGTTCTCTGGACCGCGAGACCGGCCGGTTACATCATCAGCAACTCGGGGCATGAAAGCTTCCTTCATCTGACATTACATCTTTAAAACCTGCCCTGCAGCTTCCACGTTGCCATGTGGTAAACAAGACAACCCATTTCATTACCCTTCACTTTGATTTGTTTATGTCAACTACGACAACTTTCAGGCACAATGTCATTACTGTGGCAACCGATGTGGATAAAACTGAAAAATGCGGGTTGCTACTCGGATACAGACCGTGTCATTTGCCGTATATAATGCGGGTCATCAGTCAGCAAGATTGGACATGCACAAAAAAAAACAACAACAAAAAAAAAAATCAGCTTTGGACTGACAGTTTGAACAAAGTCTGAGGTCAAATACAACTTTGGGAAAACTCAACTTCTGTGTGTTCACGCCAAACACTGATTTTATATAATGCATTTAACACACTCTCTCAGATATGTCACGTTTTAGCCGGCTTGATTAAACCAAAGTGGAAAAAAAGATCTTGGAGATTAAAGAGGATTTAAGGACAAGTAAGGAGACAAACCCTTCCTGTCTTGCATCATGCAGCACCAGTCTTCAGTTGGCCAAAGTTCCCATGAACTACCATTAACAAATATCCTTGTTAATACAAAACATGGAGTAACACAACATTGACTTTCACACCGTTTCTTTTCACATAATGATGAAGACTGTGACATCCCATCTTGTTCACACTCCTCTGATGATCCATGTGAAGTAATCGTTGTCGAAGGTCCAGTTTTCACGTGTTGGGAGTCGGTCAGGTGTGTTTTTTTCAGAAGCATCCCCGTCACCCGACAAGGCAGCGACGAGTCCGCACACGTCTGTGATTACATGACTGCAGCCTGCGTTCTTGATACGCAACGGAGCAGCAACACAAGAGGAGCGGTGGAATCATGTCATCCAAACAGTCTCCCTCGTTGGGACCAGTGACACTGCAGACCTGGTGACAATATATCCTAATGAAAGCAGATGAATACATGAATTACGTTGGTTCTCAGTGTATCACAGCAGCATGACTCAGTTACATCTTAGAGTAGATTAAGCGTTGAGCTGCGACTCCTTTGTCGTTCCCAATGCTTTTTTTTTTGGCCCGTACAAGCCCAGAGAAGCCCTCAGCGGCACCCCGGTCGTCTCAATGGGTCCCGAGAGAGCCCTCTGCGTCTCCGGGCAGGGTCCCGTTGAGCTCCAGGAGGCTATTGATTCCCAGGTAACCCAATAAAATCTCACTCCGGCGGTGGGAAAGGTTCAGGATATCCTCGGCCAAGGAGTGGGAAGAGGTGAAGCGGACCTTGTCGTGGTCAAACATATCCTTAAGGTATTGAACGATTTGTTGCTGCAGGTGGAAGGAGAGAAAGGAATGACAGGAAGTGGTACATAGCACGGCCAGTCGAACATTAAAGGGGAACTAACTACTTAGCCTGTGAAAACTCTGAAGAATCTTGAAAACACATCAGGTTTAGTTTGGAGACTACGAATGTATAACAGAGGCTGTGTTACTTACAGAACAGAAAGACAGAAAGGCTAATGAAAGATGCTATTGAGTAGCACAATGGGATGTAGATTTGATTTTCACTACTCTATTTTTATTTCTCTTTCTGCAAGCCTCTCCACTTTGTGAAAATCCACAACTGTACTTTCGTAAAGTTATTAAAAACTGATTAAAGAAAAAAAATATTCCAAATGAAATTGCCAGAGGCTCCTATATCCGGACTTTTTGAATCTGATTTGAATCACGTCCCAAACATTGGATCCCACTGTTTGCATCTCATTAACTAACTTTATATATGTTATAAATTGGAAGCCCCAAGCCAACATTGAAATAAACCTGACTGCCATCTTTCTCCAGAACCACAGAAGAAATTAGATAACTTATTTTACTGGGTGTATAAAACCGCAGTATAATGTTGTTTATCGAACCTGAAGTGGAAACTCTTCTGCCTGTATGAGTGATTACAAAACACTGTTGACGATGTGCTTACGTCAAAGGCTCTGCTGTAGGCACAGAGAGAATTATCTATTTGAACTCGTTTGGAAACAGCGTGAATGTAACAGACGTTCTTTGATATGTAAAAGTTATGTAGTAAAGCTTTAAGGCTGAGAGCTCCCCATGACAAGGAAACTGAACTTCATATATGAAACCTTTAAATTACAAACTAGTCACAGACCTGCGTTTTAAAATTGTGACAAACTTCTCAGCCCTCTGTGCTCTTACCTTGAAAATGGTGCACACTTCACTTAGGTGCTGCCGGGGGCCCAAAAACCCAAAAGCTAAAACTGGGCTCACGTGTTCTGATATGGCATAGAAGTGGGAGATAAACCCATCAGGAACCTCCGCGGGGCAGTAAGAGAACAAACCGTTAGAATCAAACACGTAAACTTTAAGAACAAAGCAACAACTTTTCAAAGTAGCTCAAACTCACCATGAGGAGACGCCTCTTTGCTTTCAGGACGGACCAGCAAGCCGTGGCCAGAGCCTACCAGAAAAACACAACTCTGTTATTCAAGAAATATCTACTTATTGGTGGCTTAAGAAATTTGTGTATGTGCGCATGTATAAATTAACCGTCTCTTTAAAGCTGTCAGAGAGCCAGCGGTTCCTCAACACAGCAACCACAGAGGAGGGAGGGCTCTCCAGGTCCTCGAACGCATCCATCAAGATGAAGTCCAACACGATGTCGAAAAAGTTCATGCACACAACCTGCAGAGATCCGGACACGAGGACACACACAGGACAGCGGTTACTCTTTATCGCTATGTATTTAGCTGCCGTAGCGTTGCTGTACTTCTGGACAAGGACACACAGAAGAGAAGAGTTCAGGGTCTTTGTACAAGAAATAACAAAATGTAATTTAAATCTTATTAAAAAAAGTATCTTTTTTTTTTTTTAACCACCATGGAGGCTTTTAAAAGTGCAATTCGTTTTTTTTTCTGTATCTATTGCATTCTCAAAACCACACGTGCGCAAAGGTCCCGCAGCTGGTTTCACGCGATCCCACTGATCAACAGTTGGTGGCGGTGATGAGCCGAGAAATGTGGCAATTCACAAATAAAAACTACAAACCTGAAGTCAATCAGACTTTCATGTTTCACTGCACAAACAAAGTCACGGAGTGATTATTGACTGGATTCACATTTACACGCTCGCTGTATACATACAGTATATAAAGTCACTCATACACATGGATTATCATATCTACACGTCGATGTGCCTAAACACAGTCACAAAGGTGTATTTCTTGTACTGCTACAAAAACAAATCTATTTAGTAAGTAAAAACCTGATGATTAATAAAACTAAATGGATTACAAACAAATAATCCCTCGCAGGTTTGTTCTTGTTGGTCACAGATTTAAGGATTTTGCCAACAAAGCCTCTTTGTTGTGTGAAAAAACTTTTCATTGCAAATCAGGCCCCTTTGGTTGCAAGTCAAAAACTTTCGCGACACTGACAGAGAAAATTGGTTTCCTTATCGCAGTGCAAGAACTGTACTTTTACGCCTGCTTTAAAAAGAAATGTTTAGCAATTTATCAATTTCATCATTTCTATCATGACTATTTCTTGGCAGATAAAACAGCCAAACAAACACCCTGAAAGTTTTCTGATGCTTGTTATTTGGCCTCCAATTGTGAACAATATGCCACTGATTACTACGACCAGATCATCAGTGAGCCAGCCAAATGCAGTATGACCCAAAAAACTATCTTTATAGTGAGCAGAGCCGACCCTGCGACAAGAACCTGACATACTGTGACTGAGCCTCCCTGTTCCCATGAATTAAACAGGGGATGAATACTGCATGGCGACAGATCTTATCTGAATAACCTGGTTAAGATCGACAATGTAAACACATTCACACACACACACACACACACACACACACACACACACACACACACACACACACACACACACGATCTAACTAATGTACCTAAATGTAATCATGTTACCAGGCACACGCTGAAGAAGCAGACGAAGACGTGACTTATTAGCATGACACGAATGACAGCGTTACTCACCCCTCTGCCCTCCAGCTCCAGCTTGGTGACGGGCCACGTTTCCTCCCTCTGGGTGTAAAGCAGCATGTCCTCATAGCTCTCCAGGAAGGCTTTGGGACTCTGGGTTAGAGCAAAAAAAAAAAGAAATAATCAGTTAAAGCTGTGTAAATAATGAACAGGGCAAGTTCATGTTTGAGGATTCAGATGAGTCGCGTCTCACCTTGTTTGCTTTTACCATCAACCCGACAATCATCTGCTTCCCGGTCTCCATGAAAAAAGTGCGGTGAGTTTCATCCAACAGCAGGATCTGAAAAAAAAAAAAAGGCATTATAGGTTTTATTTCTGCAGTAATTGTCACGTAGATTTTAGTTAATTTAGACAATATGCATCTGATTTCTTCACAGCGCTGATGTATTTTACAACGCCGCCTTCATGATGCTTTAAAACAACATTCAGCTCCCTTTAAGAGCTCCCTTCAGCTCCAGCTGTGCAACTGTCCACATGTGATGGAAATCAGAGGCTTAAATTTTGATTAAAAAAAAGAAGAAGAAGAAAAGCAGCAGAGACAAACACCCACAATATCATCCATTTTTCAGGTGTAAGGCACACGGTGAGTCACCCGCTCTGATTGCAGCTGCCGTCTTTTTTATCTGACCTTGTAGCTTTTGTGAGGATGAACAAGGAAACCCGACGCGCTGCCTGCGGGTGCTGCTCAAACTGCAGCTGCACAGAGGCAGAAGCAGAAGCTGGGTTTGCTGAAGTTTGAGGAAGGTTTTCTACAGGAGTCTCATTACATGTACAGGATGAGATCAGAGATGATGATTCGAGAAAGAGATACTGCATGTTTGTGCCTCAGATGACCTGATTATACCGGATTTTAACGCCTGGTTCTGAAATCCACTCTGACTGATAATGAGCCACATTTTTCACTTGCATCATCTCTCATCATGTATTCCTGCAATATTTTGCAACTGCAGTGTGTTATTAACTGCTTACAAACTGGAAGATTGGTAATCAGACATAACTGTTGCTTTTAAGTGACTATCATTAAGACAGCTTTCCTGCTCGAAGAGACATCAGCCAAAAGCTTTCTTTTTTTTCACCACTTTTTCACAGCTAACTTAAGAGTTTCACATGTGGGAAAAGTAACCTTACCCTTGCTAGTGTATAACCAAAATAACTGCCATTGCAAGCTACCTTTTGGAGCTTTTGACCAGTAGTACTGCTGCAGTGTGACGCTTTCAAGAGCACAGAGGTGTACATTTTCTTGGTTGTGTTACAATGCACCGTAGAAAGCAGGAGTCACCAGTATGAGAAGAAGAAAATCACTGTAAACAATTGAGATTTTAAACCATATAAAACGTCTTTATAACTGAAGGAGGTTATCAGAATGACTGCTAACAATCTAATAATGAGAACAGTGAGCTGAAACCGACCTGGAATGCTTGTCTCACACAGTGAAGCTTAGCGAGGAAGTCTTGGTCACTGTAACATTCAAGTAATTCAGTCCTGGAAAAAAAAAGAGAGAGAAGTGTGTTAAACTCAACAGAGCCTCAGTCTTTTCTTCTGCTGAACATTTGAGTTAAAATCAAAACACCAGGGATGAAAAAAAATAATTAAAACTTAAAATTCAAGACAATAAACATTACTCCAAATTAAAAGCCAGACTGATCAGATAAATCTTTTGTTTCATTTTTTTTTTTTTTTTAAATACAGAGAAATTTTGCCATTTATATTTCCAGAGGCAGTCTATGGGCATAAAAAGAGAAGACACTCTCACAGGAACTTTTGTGGACCAGAAGAGGAACATTTAAAAGAACAGCGGCGGAAGACCTCAGTGATCCAGCAGGAACATAAAATGAAAGAAGATAATTAATGTAGGAGGGTTAAGGTCATTTAAAGCTTCATAAACAAATAAAATAACTATAAAATCAGTTTTAAAAGATACAGGTGGCCAGTGCAGCGTCTGGGATAATGTGGTCAATTATCTTGGCTCTAGTTAAGTAAGTGAAGTTACTTGAATAAAGACATGACACTTGACAGTTACCTCGGGGACCTGTAGGACACTTTGCCCTCCCGGACCAGAGACAAGGCCTCTTCATAAAGAGCTGCTGGCTTCAGTGGCTGGTAGACCTCCTCCACAGACATGGCATCAAACAGCTGCACATATAAAACACACCTCAGTGCACAGTTCACGTGTACTCGTGTGTGTGTGTGTGCGTGCGTGCGTGCATGCTTGAGTGCTTGATACAAATGACTTGAGAGAGCAGAGGAAAGGAACCGACCTCTGCAGCCGAGAAGAAGGAGTCGTCCGAGGTTACAGTAGTCGCGTCATCGTCTTGCAGTCTGTGGAAACTCTCCACTTGAGGCAAGATAAGAGTTCCTTCACTCTCTGCCAAAGGAACAAGACAAAGTAAGTCCCCATGCGAGATAAAAAAAATAAAATAAAAAAAAAGCGCACGTGTAGAACTGTATGTACAGATTAGAATCAACTTTTATTCTCCTTGATTGATAACCGTTTTTTTTAGGGTCTTCTTCATAAAACTCAAATCTCACCGAAGTCTGCCAGCACACTGTCTGTTGGGATGCTGCTGCCAAAATCCTCCTGGAGGTGGTACGCCCTGTGCAGCAGTGTCTCTAACTTCTCGGCAAACACTTTATTACCGGCTTCAACCTGCAACCGAAAGGAAAAGGTGAATTCAATATTATTTCATAAATAGCTCACATTCAGGATCAGTCTTAAACTATTCTATGTCACCTCGGAGCAAATCAACAACAGGTACAGTGAGTTAAACTCCAGCTACACCATTCAAAAATATTGTATTTCAGTGGTTCTAAACCGGTGGGTCGCAGGGCCATTATGGGTGGGATGCAGATAGTGTGTCCTAAAAAAAAATAAAAAAAAATAAAAATGAAGGGGGGGAGGGAAAGGGCAAACTTTTATTTTGAAGTCTACAGAATTTCTGCTGCTGTGATTTTATTTTGAAGGACAGTGGCGCAGCACACCTGCCGTAGCTGTTTGATGCCAGCGTTGTCACGACAGTTACAACCAAAACGTAAGTCATAACATCAGCAGTTAGCTCTCATTTTATCATTTGTAAAAGTTTGGGATTAGATAAATCTTATTTTTTTAATTTTTTTATTTAATTCAAGATAAATCTGACTTTTTGTTTCATATTTCAAACAGTTCAATTTAGATTTGTGAAATTTTATAAGCATACAGAGTTTAAACCTGTTTGACTTGTAGTTAAATTTAATGCTGACTTGTGGGTCATGAGAATAGACCATCAGAGAACCACTGCGGTACTTGATTTGGAAATAATCCAACCATGCACGAGAGTTTCAAGCCGTCTGTACTGGTAATGATGGTTTGATGGTTACCATGGGGAGGTCGCCGCACGCTGCCCCCTGCAGAGCGAGGCTGTTGTTGCTGGAGGTCGAGTGGGTGTGATGGCGGATGTTCAGCGCCTGTTCCCACTTTTGTAGCGCTTCCTCAAACAGCTCCATTCCTACAAGGAAAAGAGATATAAGACTGAAATAAACTGTCTCTTCGTGAGCTGGAGAATCAAAACTTTGAGGGTAAAAGTTGCAGCAAGTTTTACTTTATTAAAAACAACCTGAGGTAATAAAAGTTCCAGATGAGGATGATGGCTGATTCCACATTGTTCATGCAACATAATCCAATTGCCAAACTACAACACTCTGGGTCCAAAAGTCCAACAATTACACCATTATATCCTCAATTTCGGCAAACATTATTGACAGTCACTAAAAACTCAAGTTGATACTGCTTTTTTTATGCCGTTTTATGATGACGGATAGCATGATAATATCAACAGGATATGGGGAAAAGACATTCGGAAGATGCAAAGATCATACTAAATACCGAATATCATCCTCTTTACTAAGCCAATACAGCCAATATCCATTTGATTTTTTTTTTTTTTTTTTTTTTTTTAAACAGCTGTTAATTATCTGAACAGATAATTGTACTTTTCAACCCGTGGTTCATCTTGGATGATATGTCTCATACAATATCAGAATTTCACACACAGCTTGTATACTACATGTTTTATAAAACCACACGTCATGGTAAATACCAACCCAATAAATAGAGATTCTCTGCATTAGCATCCTCCATTGCCCCTAACTCCTCCACCACAGGCTCTGCCTCCCACGGCATGGATGGATTGGCAGACTGATTCGGGGAGCTTGGGACTCGCATCTATGCCAGACAACAACAAAAAAACACGTCAAAGACAGAACAGGAAAAAGAAAAACTGACGGGACAAGACGAGCAAAAGTGACAAAAACTTGAAAAACTATGAGTCTGAAACTAACAGATGCCAGGCTGTGTGAGGAACTGGAGTGTTTACTGGGAGCCAGGGAGGAAATCCCGCTCATGGTGTCATTGCTCCGTGTGCTGGGACTCATCATCTGTCGACCAGTAAACTGACCTGTCCAATAAAACCACAAACAGAAAAAGATATCTGAGCAGATGCTGGAAGACGCGACATACCACAAAAACAAAGCTATGATTTCAGCACACCTCTCTTTAATGACGAGGGTCTTCCCGTCTTTATCAGCGCCTCCGGTATCCCCACCGTCTTCTGGCCCTCCTTCCCTTGTGTCACCTGCTTCCGTTTTCTTCCTCGCCTTTTCAGCTGATGAGCAGTGAGAGCCAGAGCCACGCTGCCCAGAGCCGTGGCGAACAGTACCTTCTTCAGGTTGGGGGTGAGTTTGAGCTGGGAAAATATGGACTGAGAGCAGGAGAGGAAGGGAGGATACAACCAAACATTAGCTGTCATTAGAAGTACATTTACATATAAATTTTTTTAACTTTTCAGAAGACAGTGATAAGTGATTAATTCAAAGGAAATACTTTGTATTTTTTTTCAAGTGGGGTAGCATGAAGTACATATAATTATTCCTGCAGAGCCCAGTTTGAAGAAACAGGCACATGTATTTTAGCCACCTAAAATAAAACATCAATATTTATATAACTGACATATATTTAGCTTATTTTCATCCCTTTACCTTCCAGTCTAACAGCCCTTTCTAACAGGGGAACTGAAGCATTTATATGGTTCACTTCAAAGCCGCCAGACTCGTTTAAAAAAACACAAAAAAAACAGTGATTTTACCACACAGAATAGTGGCCTCAAATGTTCAGTTTGTTTGTGTTATTGTGGGAATTTGGCAGCGTTTTAACACATCAGTTCACATCCAAACTAACACCACAGTCACACCATGTGACTAAGGTGGCTGAAATACGTGTTGTTGCTGACCCCATTCATAGCATCACACTGCTTAAATTCCATGCCTGCTTTTCCAACTGGGGGACGTGCAACATCCATTGCAGGCAATGCACCGACTACCGATGAGTATCTCGTGCAAACCCCACTTCAAACAATCCAACTATGCGCGCGAGTGTACAAAGCGGTTTACCTGCCCGAACGTGGAATAGAGAAAGACTGGTATCTCTGCGACAGTCATGGCCAAAGCCTGGGCTAGGGACATCCCTTCTGCTCGTTTGACTGACATCTCAGAAACAAAAAAAAAGCCCTCAGGCCACCCGGGGCTCCTTTACATTCACCCACGGTGAAACGACCTCTCTGCGCTGCAATCAGCCAGCTCAGGGCTCGGTGATGAACCATCCGTAGTCTTCCGCTCCTGGACTTCACACCGGTCCGGCGGCCGACTGTAGTTTTAACCTGCGGTGGATAAAAACACAAGATTTGGAAATGACCTTAAGTGTGTGGCAGCCTTCTCTGGTAAGGACGCACAATGATCACCACAGAGTTGTTTGCTCCCACTCAGCTTCGAGAAAGAATGAACTTGTGTAAGTTCACGGCCTAAACCTGGAGAAATCAAGCTGGCATTAACTGTTAAGCAGCAGAGCAACTTGACATCCTGCCAGCTACTTACCTGCAGCAGCTCTCCTGTCTGGTGTGCAGACAGCCTGCCTGCCCCACAGCTGCTCTACATGTCAAGACAGCAGGTGGGAGGTGTGTGTGTGTGTGTGGGGGGGGGGGGGGGGGGGGGGTATGGGGCCTCGGCGTAACAAAACTCTGCAGACTTTTTTTCCCCTCTCTCTGAAGCAAAGCTGTCAAATTCAACTTCGACTCTGGTGTCAACAAAACACATGTTCCAGTTAGACAGGGACAAAGTATTGATGATGAAGGGACTGCTCGTTCAAAAAGAGACTCGGCTATAAGGCGAGGGAGGGAGAAGGCGAGGCTGTGAGCCCCGTTCAAGAAGCCGAGGCCGGGAATCCACCCTGAAACCATTTTTCAACTTTTAGGTAAAAATCCATAACAAGTCTGAGCTCTTTATCTTTTAGGCCGAAATCAGCACTAGCACGCAATGCTAACGTCGGCTAGCTCCTCCGGCTAGCCTAGCTCAGCCTGACCTGTCGTTTCAACATCACGGCGTCACATGTTTACAAGTGACACCGTCTTCAAGCTCTTGTGTCACAGCTCATCCCGCAAGCACCAGCTAATAACATAATCCCTCTTCAGCTACGTACCGTGAGAGTCCGAGGGGTCCGGGAAGGACATTCTCGTGTCACAGTCAGTGAAAGCCGCACAGCAGATTCTTTTTTTTTTTTAATCTCTCGCACCTATAGCGTGTAGGAATACTGAAACAACCTCCCAGCCAATCAGGAGAGGAGTACGGAGGGCTTCTTTTTTTAATCGACCAATCAGAGGAAAGGTAGGAGGGGCGTGAGATTTTAGAATCCAATCAGATCGTAGATTTTTTTTTTTTCTAGATTATCGTCCCGCCCCTTTACCGAGAGACTTTCGGAAAGTTTCGGCGGTGCGTTTATTTGTAAAAACGTAATTAAAACAGCAGGAAAGACACAGAAATTTGTCACAATGTCTGATCTTTTTTGAAGTGATTACGTGCCTAAGGCCCGAGCAATCAAAACAGGCTCTTTCAGGGGTACGTTTGTTTCTGCATAAAAAAAACAAAAAAAAACAACATTTTAGACATTATTTACCAAAAAAAACCCAGCTTTGTTAGATTGCCCGCCTTTGTTGTAGCAATGATACACACAGATACTCTCAAAAAAAAAGCCCGCTAACCATTTGAAATGATGTATTTATTGACAACGGCTTATTAATGAAGTTTTTCTACAGCTTCGTGTAATGGAATGGGGAAATTCCGAGTGTCGCCTGAATGCAGCATTAGCAGACCACAACAATCAGACGACTGTTTCCGGTTTGGGCATCTATATTTCAGACTAAAAGCGCGGTTACCCTCTTAGCGCCACATTATCAGGGGGTTATCGTTGTATAAATGAATTGCATCATCTCAGTTTTAAGTTAAATACTCTTGATTCAACTCTTCTTATGTAACCTACCACTTTAGAGCTTCCTTATACAACAGGTAGTCTTTAACTGCAGTTAATTTTAAATTGCTGCAGATCCATCAGAATGTAATGGCAGAGCATCTCAGTGTAAAGTTAAAATATTATTTAAGTGCATCGACATTTTGTAACATGTGCATGTAACATTTGTATACGTGTGCATTTGTCCTTGCAAATTCTGTAAAAAAACCAAACAAAAAAAAACAACAACCGGTGGTGCTTTTGTTTTGAAACAAACGTCCCGGAAGCCTGTTTTGCGTGGATGAACATTGTGCATTTCACAGGGCAGGTCCTACACTTTATGTAGACTGTATCAAAACTGTGGGTGGAATATCAGACACCTGAACGGATATCGAATGGTTTTTAATCCAAACATGATGCAGATTTAGACATGAATAATGGACTTGTGGTCTGCCAGGCGATGAAAACAGAAGTTACACGGAAAGGAGGAGCATCCTGGATTTGAGAGTTGACCAAGAGAAGCCCGCATCTTTTGACATGAAATCCCTTTGATAAGGACTCAACCATGGCCGGGTCATTAAGTTAACGGGCTGGGGAAAATGAGTGCCGTCAGGTCCTCCGGAGCAGGACTTTCCCAAAGGCCTTGATATGACAGCTCCGGTAAGAACGAGTTATTTTTGATGCAACATGTGTGCTCAGACATTTGTATGGATGTTCAACGTGTGCAACCCTTCGACTCTAACTCCGCTGTCCCACTTTCCTGCGGCTCATGCAGATGCTCCGCTGGCTTTGCCTGCTCAGCCTGAGCCTCCCTCTGTTGTTTTGGTTTGCACATGTGATCACACGGGATGGTCCGTCGCCTGCTGCGCGAAGCTTAGGGCTCAGGGGCTACACGAGGATCAGTCCGGGCAGGATGGACCAGGTGAGGGGGCCCCCAGGGGTCTCACAGATGCATCTTCCAGAGATTTGGCTCCAACTCAGCTCATTGATTCTTGGTGACGTGAAAACTTGGTTTAGATTCATACTCAACATGTCAAATTCCGCTTCTTTTTTTTTTTTTAAAGTTTGCCCTGTTTAACTGTGATTATTTACATTAACATTGGGTGAAGCGGTTTGTTGTGTATAAATATGACAAAGAAGGCTGAAACATGCAAAACATGTCAAACGAGGCCTGAGTTAAACTGATATAATTTGATATTTAAGTCAAATATATTCTGCTAGTGTTTTTGAATTATGATAATGATTTAAAAAAAAACAGGTTACATAGTCACAAGCCCATTCTATACAGAAATCCCACAATATTGCCCAACAGGAGAGGTGTCATTTTACCTACTTTTCTTTTTTACACTGAACCAAACTAAGCTGGCATAACGCTCCACCTCCCCTCAGTGATTTTACATAGCAGGCCAGCTTTCTGGAATCAGAGACTCAACCATGGGGCATGACATGTGCCACAAGATCAGCAATACAGATAATAATAGCGCAACATTTCCATCTTGAGCAGGCTGAGTTAAAGGGGCCATACATTCGTAGATATATAATGCTGGGCAGCATAAAAAACAAGTTATAAACAATGCAATTAATGTTTTTACGTACAAAACCCCCAAACTAACACTGTCTTATCTTGCCTGTTTTTCCTCAACAGTTCCTGAACATGCACTGCAACCAGTGTGCCTTGATCTCCAGCTCCGGTCAGATGCTCGGAGCTGCAGCCGGAGAGGAGATCGACAAAATCGGATGCGTGATCCGGATGAATAATGCGCCCACATCAGGGTTTGAGAAGGACGTTGGGAGCCGCACCAACGTTCGGGTCGTGTCTCACACAAGTGTTCCCCTGTTGGTGAAAAACGAGCAGTATTATTTCCAGCAGTCGGCAAACACCACGTACGTGTTCTGGGGCCCCGAAAGGAACATGAGGCAAGACGGGAAAGGACACATCTTCAATGTCCTCCTGAAAATGGCGAGGAAGTATCCGAACGTCAGAATATACACCGTGACCAGAGACATGGTTCAGTACTGCGACGGCGTGTTTCAGAATGAAACTGGAAAAAACAGGTACAGTGTGGGTTTAACATCCTCACAGTATTATTTAAAAAGCATGAACTGATGTTTTCTTTGTACGTAAAGGAATGAGTTAAGCAGAACAGTAAACAAACAGAGGACAATAAATTACAACTACTAAACCTCGAGTAAACACATAAATAAACCTCCACTACATTCTTCCAAACCTGTTTACACGATGCTGATTAAGCCCGTCTCTGCCAGGTAAACTTCTCTGTATTTCACAGTATTCAGAGTTTTTAAATCTGATGTCTGGTGAGACAATCCCGCCGGCCGGATGAGTGCGTACTGGGCATGCTCCATGGACAGAGCATGTGCGCTACAGACTTCCACTAACCGAACTGTCTAACTTTCGGTTTAGCCCTACGCTACCTTGATTGGGGATAAACTAAATCAATTGTATGGCACTTCTAAACTTTCCAAAAATTATTGTACCAAATGGATCGAATTCTGACAGTGAAATTAATCATTTACCTATAACCGTAGCGATGGAGGCTCCATTACAGTAAAGTGATGTCATTTTCTGAACTTACTAGACTGTAGCTGTTCTATTGTTTGCTTTTACCCACTTAGTCATTATATTCACATTGCTGATTTTGGATCAAAACTCCCATCATGATGTAAATATTTTGTGAAAGCACCAACAGTCATCCCGACAATATAGTCTGAAATTGAATGTTTGGTGTCTCACTCAGGATGAAAACGGGGGCGTTTCTCAGCACCGGATTCTTCACAATGATTCTGGCGATGGACATGTGCGACAGCATCAATGTTTACGGAATGATTGACGGTAACTACTGCAGGTGAGACCTTTATGAACTACACTCAAGCTACATCTTTTTTTTTTTTTTTGTATTAAGTACCATAAATAACCTCTGGATCTTTCCTCCTCCTGACAGTCGAGTCAATCACAGTGTGGTACCTTACCATTACTACGAGCAAAACCGAGTCAGCGAGTGCAGGATGTACAAGGTCCACGAACACACGCAACGCGGCGGCCATCGCTTCATCACCGAGAAGGCCATTTATGCCAAATGGGCGACGCGCCACAAGATGGAGTTCAAACACCCGCCTTGGAGCCTCTGAAGAGTTTAATCCTAAAACTAAGATGTTCCCTCACAGCACAGTGAGGGGATATTTATTATTTTTCTGGTTTTTAGTCTTATTTGTTAAAAATAGTCGTGTTTCTGGAGCAGGTACTTTAACGATTACTGTTGGACTTTTCTTTCTTTTTTTTCTTTTTTTTACCAACTGAGCAATTTATTAAGTAGAAACAGCCACATTTGGTACTTTTCTCATTATATAATCCAAAACAACAGAAACATTATATTTCTGGCAACAACTGTGACAATGTATCACCTTCAGTATTACTGAATATTTCCTTTATATATATTGCCATTAATATGAATACTGCTAAAGCATATTAAGACAAAACTTGGCACTAAAACCAGTTGATACCAAAGCTTACAATTTAAAATTTCTTTATACCTGTGCCTTGACTTTCAGTCTTATTCTGCACAATGTTGTACTCATGCTGCAGTCCGGCCTGTGAAATTTAAAGCTGCTACCTGCACCGTTACCCCACGAGACAGGCAGTGTAATATTTAGGGCTGCAGTTAAAAATTATGTTCATGATTGGTCAAATTTATTGATTACAAATGGTCAGAAAATCAAATGTTAAGCAATTTGTAATCTTAACAGTTTAAGAAAAACATCAAGAACCAGAGCTTTTGACATTCTTGCGTAAAAAAAAAGACTTAAAACAGTTCATCAATCATCAAAAAAATAGCTGGGGAATTTTCTATTGGTGTAATCAACGAATAGTTTCAGCTGTAGTGGTCAGTATTTTGCCTCAAAACATGACAATCCTCTCAGTGAACCGTCAAGTTCAGAGCTCAAGTAAAAACTAGCGTCCAAGGTCACAAAGAAAAACATTTCTAAATGTTGTTTTGTACGTTTAATATTATGCTGATAACCTGCCATGATTGCAACCAGTTACAGTGTTAAAATGTGTGAAATTTCATGTAAACAGTACTGTATTCAGATGTTACCATAGTGGGCTGAGTGCCATTAAACTCGGTGATCGGGCAGTTGTGGCATCAGTGGTTTAACATGGAGCCACACACTCTTTTTCACATACATGACACAGTATGTGCAGTATGTGTGATAAAGTGGGAACCACCCACAGAGCAAACAGTATTGAAATGTAACTGCAGTGGTCCCACGCTTATATTTCCACTGAATAACGGCCAAAGACACAAACATTACATGGAATTTGAATGGTAAAAGAATACCAGCAGATCTGCGTGGTTAGTGTATTTAATATTATGTACTGCTGCTGAGGGAAATGGACACCCACCAGATTTCCTGGAAGGCTGATGCAAACCGTGCACCTACACTGGTGGCTGCGAGGCCGCCGTGAGTCATCCGAAGCTTTTCATGATTTAATTCTGCACACAATTGCAGCCAAAAGCTAAAAAAAAAAAAATGGAGGCGCCTCAGTGTCTTGTTTTAACTTTAAAAGTAATTGGCTCAACACCATGAACATAAACATGACTTATTTGTCCTCGAGACCTCCACTTTAACATTGGTTACCCGTTATATGATGCTTCTTGTTTACGATTAAAAATATAGCGCTGCCTTTGAGTTGCATAATGCTTATTTTGTGACTAATCCCAAAGACTGTAACAGTATTTGCACTACTGAGCAAGTTTATTACTAAAGTGCACATTTTAAAATGTAAATAGTTTGCATTAAATTGTATTATCAATCATGTTTTAGTAACCACAAGTAGCTTACTTGTGTGGTAAGCACTGTAAGGTAAAAACTTGAATGTAAACCTGAATGCAGGTCACATCTGTTGAGAGACAAGCGTCATCATGAATAAATCTGCTGTCAGATGAATCCTGCTTGTGTGTGTTTGGTCTTTGTGTCCATCCCTCTGAAATCACCTGCACATGTGACTTTAGTTAAAGGCTCTACACAGTAACTACTTGATTAAACATCTTCTGGAGCCGGGTAAATGTGTGTAAACTCTACGTGATTGACTCACTTTCTGTTAGCGTTTGTTGTACATGTAAAAGTGGGAAGAAATTTGGCTTTTTTTCAGTCAAAAACTGAGCAAGAAGGCTATCAACCAAAAAGATCTCATTTGTACAGCTTTTTGAAAAAAAATTGTATTTTAAGTTTTAAGGGCATTTTCGCTTACTACAGATTACTTTTGATTTTTAGATTAATTCTAATTCCTATTTTTTTTTAAATACATCAGTTATTTTCAGATACATTTTTTTGTTGTTGTTGATTTAGCTATTAATAATGATGCAATTAAGACATTTGAATACGCTTTGAAAGGGATGTTTTACTGTAACTATCTGTTTTCAGTTTTTAGACTTTTTCTCTCTAATCTTTGATTTTTTTTTTAATAAAGTATTGGACCAAGCATTGAAATCAAAGCATGGAAGATGTTTTGAGGGGTCAAAATCACTGTTTGGTGGAGCTATGTGAGAAATGTGATGTGACCACACTGATTTTTGAAACACGTCACAAGACTTCAAAGTTGGAAACGACTGGTTTTATCTTTAACAATGTGTTGTATTTTAAAGCTTCTTACATTATCTATTGTGTGAAATCTTATTATTAAAAGTAACAAAAAGCTACCAAATAGCCTAAATGGAGTGAAGTATAGAAAGTTTGCCTATTTCCCTCTGAAATGTAGTGGAGTGAAAGTATGGAATAGCATTAAACAGAACTAATAATGTAAAGTACAAATTGTACTTCCATTACTTGAGTAAATGTACATGATATGGTCTACTGTATGTATTGTAGATCTGAGTCTTCTAAAAGTTTACGCAAAACTTTTAATTCAAGATTAAAAGCAAAAGAGAGAAAAATAAGCCCTTATTTGTTTTCTATGTTGGATAAATGAATAAATAAAAAAATAACCATTTTCTTTTTCATTTTCAAAATCTGCAGTCTCATCTAAAAATGAGAACAACCAATATTACAAGCGTTAGTTAGGTCTTTTATATATAAATATATATACAGGTTTAAAAATATGCATTTCAGATTTGTTTTATTCATGAACATTTATTCTATTTTTCAAAACAAAAGTCTTGAGTTTCGATTTTGTTTTGTGCTCTCTAAATGGTTCTCCCGACTTCACGTCTGAGTTTAGTCCCACCAACTTTTGAGCAGCTGGACTCTTCCGTCCGTGCTGCAGTGACAGACGCGGCGATGACGTCACCAAGTGGCGCAGGAAGATGGGGGACGAGGGAGCTGAGGGAGTCCTCAGACCGAGACCACCGACACCATGACCAGGTAAAACCCGGATCAGCTCCGGGGTTTCCGTTAACGCGCTTTCAAAAAAAAGTCGAGCTGGTTAATATCTAAATCCCATCAGCGGGATGTTGATTAAAGACGGGGGGACGTCAGCTGACGGTGTTGACGGAGGGCGGCTGCGCACGAAGCCTGTTGTTGTTTTCTATTTAGTAAAATATATATATTTTTTTTTTCCTTCTGTATCCGCGACGTTAGGATAAAATACACCTAAAGATTGTAGCATATTTCCAAACCTCCTAGTGGCTGTAAATACTCTACATTCTTGAATACAGCTTTGACATGACGCGGTTTTAAATTACATGCGTGTGCGTGTGTTTGTGCGTGTTGGTCCTCCTGTTAGGTACGATGACACAGAGCCACAGCCCGGGTGTCGGTACTGATCAGACAGCATGGGACTCCGGCTCAGTGGCAAGGTAAGACAGACCCACCCGGAAAGGGTGTGGACCTCCGACCCTTCATCATCATCATCATCATCATCGTCATTCGTGCAAAGAGTGCAGTGAAGTACTAATACCACGTTGTGAAAATAATCCACTGTAAGTCTTGCACTCAAAGCCTTACTAATGTACCCAAAGTGCTAGTTACATACAAATGCATTTGGTATGTAAAAAAAATGTCAAATTAGTTTTAGGATCATTTTCACTTCATCGCTGTTAAGTAAATGCAATGCGGTAAAAAGTTGATTCATTCGCTGTGAACTGTAGTGGACTAAAAGTATAAAGGGGCACAAAATTCAGGGACTGTACATATAAAGTGTATAAGTTTGTATTTAAGTAAATGTTCTTGATTACATTCCACCGCCGTTGTTCGCACTGCAGGGACAACAGAGCCACAGGATGGTGATCTTTGCTGCCATCTTCGTCCTGATGACGCTCCTCATCCTGTACGGCTCCAACAGCAGCGCCGACACCATCTACTCTCCCATCCGCGTGGCTATCGGTCACGCTGCCAAGACTACAGACCTGAAGAAATGGGCCGGGAAAGAGGGCTACGTGCCGTTTTACGGCAACAAGGTAGGACCCGCACACATACCTTAAAATGACTGTATTCATGTGAGTAAGACAAGGTTGTAACTGTAAATAGCAGTGGAGGATGTAGCAGAGGGGAAATGGTTCTAATTACTGCCGCACTGAGGAAATATGTTGGCAGAAACTGAAACTAAACCTTACAGGATGTAAGTGAACTGCACGCAGATCAGTCATGTACATCAGCCTGAACTGTGAACACTTTATCAAAAGATACTAAAAAAGAAGTGGGACACCAGAAGAAAACTGCATCCACACTCGGTGTCAGTGAAAGGCAACAACCACGTCCCTCCAGGTCACATCAGCGCGCTGCTGCAGCTTACGTAAGGTGATTAATTTAAAATACTCAGAACAATCACTCAAAAGCAGACAGCGTGATAACGTAGGTGAACTATTCAATCAGTCGGGTGTCCTTTCGAAATAACGCTCTCCTGTTCTGACGCTTTCTGCAGTATCGGCTTGTCGCCATCATATCCGTCATTATACATGAGCTGAAACTGAAGATAAACAACTACATCCCCTTGAATCACAGGGCGCTTTTTCTTTGTAATTTCACTGAAGAAACAGGAAGCCGCAGGTGTATGGTGCAAATACTGTTCGGAGCATGTAAAAAAAAAAAAAAAAAAAAAAAAGAAGCTATTACAAGGAACCGTGGGAGGGTAGAACCACCTACAGACGATCAGTGGGTGACAATCGTAGGAGAAATTTACTCGTAGGAAAAACTGACACGTGTATTCAGACTATGAAAAGCACAACTGGATGTAAAAGGGAGAAAAATGAACTCAGTTTGGCGATGCCAGAAAGGGACAGTGAAAAATGAAGAAAATCAAATGTATTTCTAAGGATTGTTTGTTCTTCGTTAGGGACACTGTTTACTGTGTCACGGATCTTTAAAGATTTAAGGGGGAATAAATAACTGGAACTAGTGATGAGGCTACACAGTTAAAAATGACAATTTGATGCTATTCAAACACTTCTCACTATTCCCGGTTGTGTGAACTTTTTATCATGAACATCTCGACCAAAACTTCACTGCAATTCATCTATTAGTCGTTGGTTGGACCGACGCGTTGTGCTGCTACCGTGTTAAGTTGTAACTAATGATGAAACTCATTTAAATGACTCGATGCTCAAACCAGAAACATGAACTTCTTATTGGCTGCAGTGTTAACTGGTTTTAACCCCGAGTTGATCATTATTTGCAACTTCAACAATTTATATCAGCTAATGTAAATATTGCAAATTTAGCTCTTACAAAATGAATAAAGAATAAGGACGGGTTAACAACTTCACTTAATGTCTATAGACTTGTTGTTTTAACACATTGACTGGTCTCTCCCTCTCAGAGTATGACCCTGCACTGTCAGAACTGCGCCCTGGTGACGAGCTCCAGCCACGTCCTGGGAAGTCGAGCGGGAGAAGAGATCGACGGTACCGAGTGCGTTATCCGCATGAACGACGCCCCCACGTTGGGGTACGGGTCTGACGTGGGGAACCGGACCACTCTGAGGGTTGTCGCTCACTCCAGCGTGTTCAGGGTGGTTCGACGGCCGAATGAGTTCCTGCAACGACCAGACAGCAACCCTGTGATCGTCTTCTGGGGACCCCCGAACAAGATCGGGAAGGAGGCCAAAGGGGCCATTTACAGATTGATCCAGAGAGTCAGCATGACCTACAGCAACTTGTCCTGTTTCAGTATCTCCCAGAGCAAGATGCACAGATTTGACACTCTGTTTCACAGAGAGACGGGACGAGATAGGTGAGTATCAAGGGAGCCGGTATAATGTTAATCATGAATCGCCGTGTGCAAAGTGTGATTAAAAAGTTCAGAGACGGCTCCTGTTGTGCACAAACAGAGTGCAGCAGAGTAATGTGCGCAGAGCAGGGGGAAGCAACAACTGTGATGAGTAAGTATTGCCAAGTTTCGAAAGTTTCGTTCGAAAGCCAACGGCAATGACCCAACGAGCTGGGCGAGATGTTTTTGAGTGGCATTTACGTTTCAAGAGGGGAAGAACGTTACTGTAGAAGACCAAAGAAGACGCGTCGAGTCAGGAGCGCAACCAGATGGGTTTTCTTTGACATATACGGGGTTGTGCTGCGGAAATTCGCCCCCCCGAGGGGTCAGACTGTCAACACCGAGTTCCACTGTGACGTTCTGAGGCGTCTGAGGGAAAACATGGAGCGCAAATGACCCTGAACTGTGAAGTAATGGCACTTTGGTTTTCCAACATTACGACGAGTTCCCCACCCCGCTGTACCAGGCGGATTTGGCTACCTACGACTTCTTTGTGTTCCCCAAAAACATGACACAAAATTTTACGTGTGCTCAAGTTTCGGGTCCATGTTCCAAAAAAACTTATCACAAAAATGCGCGTAGCTCAGGTCACGTAACTTGAAATACTTAATCAGAAAATGTATCGCTCCCCCCCCCCCCTGCAGTTCATGTGCAACATAAACAGTCTCCGAATTTCACCGACCTCCATATCGGCCCCAACATCACATTCACAAACGTTTTTTTTTTCTTCCCCTCTGATCAGGCAAAAATCTCACTCGTGGTTGAGCACAGGTTGGTTCACAATGGTCATATCCATCGAGATATGTGACAACATCAAAGTATACGGGATGGTTCCGCCGAATCACTGTGGGTGAGTATCACCTTACCTCGACTCTTTAAAGCACATCGACCAGTTAATAACCGCGGAGAAACTGACTGTCAACCCAGATAACTGATATTAAAATTTATTTTTTTAAAAATCCCTCTTTTTCCAGAAAAAAACCTGCATCCAAGAAGATGCCCTACCACTACTACAAACCCAGGGGACCTGATGAATGTGTGACGTACATACAGCACGAGAGCAGCCGGAGAGGAAACCACCATCGCTTCATTACGGAGAAACAGGTGTTTGCACGCTGGGCAAAGCAGTACAACGTCACCTTCAGTCATCCCAAATGGTGAAAGGACTGTTGTGAAAACCACAAAGAGATCCCGGCCCTCACAAGAACGCCTGAATGAGCACGACGTATTCATCGTGACTTCCCCAAATGAGACTTTAAAAAAAAAAAAAAAAGCCTTGCAATGAATGACCGCTGTTTTCAGGAACTGCCACGAGGGTGAAAGAGCTTTTGGAAAAACCTAATTGAGGAGATAAATGGGAATGTTTTTCTCATCGATTCGAGAGGTTTCTGAAAAACTATAAACTCCACATTGACTTGTTGGAGCCCTCTGACAAGTGTTTTTGTAAATAGAAAAGAAAATGAATTTGAGAGGATTTTTTTACATGTTTATAATATTTTTGTTATTATGTATTGAAAATGTAGTCATGTTTCCCATGTTGAGAAGGGATTATATCAGTGAGCACATCTAGTTAGCTATAAGTGCCCTACAGCATACACTCTGCAAAGCTCTTATCTCTCCATTACTGAGATCCTGTTCTACAGTTCTTGCAGCCAGAGCTGGTAAATCACTAATCCAATCTACAAACAATCGATACTGTGGCCTTACGACACGGTGCATGAGCAGGATGGTTGGGTACAGTGAAGTTTTACAAATCAAAACAGCACTTTTTCAATATCTCAGCCTGAAGAATATAACATTTTTCTTCATACATTTTCATTTGACATAAACAGTGAGCTGCGTGCATCATTGTTTAAGGTCTTAGCATAAAGCGCACACACATAGAAACTGAACAGAAGTCCAAACTGTGATTTCAATCAGGAAACAGTCCAAAAAAGGTTAAGTTTACGACGCTGCACAGCTTTTGATGCTCGCTGCTGCAGACACATTGTGATTATGGCTCAAAAAGTAGCAGAAAAACAGCTCCAGTTAAGAGATCTTAGTGTTAGATTATTTATGATTTTTTTTTTTTTTTTTTAAGAGATTTCACTGATTTTGGTTTAACGGTGACAAAAACTTGACACCATTATTGGAGCTACTGCAAATTATGCAGCATCAAATTAATGTTAGAAATACCGATATAGCCTCATTTTGAAGATATCAATACTTCACTGTACCATGAATATTTGACTTTTAACCCTGATTACCTCAGTGGTATTGGAGTGCATGCAGCTTAAGTTCAGGAAGTCCACAGAGTGCATCATGGTCGTGTTATGTATCAGTATGTTAATCTTCAGACTGCACGAATTAAAAGTGAAATTTCAGTTAACGCAGAGAAAGGTGTCTTTTGCAAGTAATTCATCTGCATACATACTTTTTTAAAGATGATCAGGAGAGAGGCTCTCAACGTGCTTAGATAGTTATGATCAGAAGCCGGCCCTGATGATTTCTTTGAAATCATTAGTGAACAATGATTAAGAAGAAAATACATGAAGCACATCGACTGTCATGCTACGTAACCGAGATTAAAATGCCTGCTAAAACTACTGAAACAAAAGCGTATAACATTGATATTGTTGTATTTTATATGAAGAACTGTAAATGGAAAACCACAAACAGCTCATTCAGTCTTTACAACACAGCAGGTGGCAGATCAAACTACAGTTTTAGTGATATTTCAGGAGATATAACAAGGTGCACTTCAAACTACAAGTTCCAAAATGATCAATATGAATAATCGAAACGAAAATTTAACATTATCACCTTCATGAAGGGAGGATTTACTGCGGGACTGCTGTATTAGCCTACGTTCATTTTCACGAGCTGGACCTAAAATAAAGCTCTTTCAGGAAGATGTAAAGGCGTCCCCACAGATAACCCAAAAGAAAAGTGCAGGTCCTGTTAAACCTGGAAACCTGTGAAAATGAAATGCAAATATAAGGAGGTAGATACGTGCGTCCAGAAGTAAATCGGAGCTGTTAGGTTCTGTTGTCTACTACCAGAGGTTTTGTTTGTCCGTGCTGCTCGCAACACTTTCTTTCATCGTGCCTTCTGCACCGTTTATCGAAAACGTAATCATATGCTTTTGATAAAAGAATGCAAGCGGTCAGTTTAAGCATGTGGAGAGTATTTGTATTAAAGCATGTACAATTTGTTGACCCATTGAGAAACAAAGACAGTGAAGATGAGATAGCTATGGTTGTGGGCGATGAACAACTTCATGGTAAATCTCCCAGTGTGTCTTTGCTTCATCTCTAATTCATTTTATGAACCATTGGAAACATCTGAAAAGGCAGCTGAGATCTTCGGTCTCAGTCCCGCCATGGTAATAAAGATGGCCTCCTGTTGACGAAAAAAGGGAAATAGTTAAATCAATACAATAATTGGTGAGCAGAGCAGGAAACCTTCAAAGCATTTTTATAGTACAATGTAGTGTCAATTTATCAGATATTGTCTGTGAAAACTCTTCATCCAGGTCGTGTTAAATCTAAATCTTGTCCAAAGGCACACTGGACTTTTCTTTTTTTTTTTAGGTGCTTAGAGATGTTGGATAACTAACGTTCTTCAAATGTTTCTCACCTCTGTTCGAATGATCCTGCTGCCCTGACCGGGACACGTGTTGAGGTAAAGGTCAAATAAACCACTGGGGTCGGTCACATCCAGGTTTTGGTCCGTACCCACACTGCCTTCTAGACCCCGAAGACCTCCGAAAACTACCAGAAGATGCCTAAAAAGTAGAAAAAAAAAAAAAAAAAAAAAAAAAGTGATTCCGTGAGGCTGTATTTAGGTGCAGCGGTGCTTTGAGCACGCTCAGGTTCTCACAATTATAACGTGCTCATGTTTAACAAATCTTTCTACCGTGTTCAGCATGTATGCATACTGACAGTAGTTAGCTGACTTTATCTTACAGGCTCTGGACCTACTTGAATGGCGAAAGTGTGGTTTGGTCGACGCTGCTGCCTCTCTCCGAGGTGCCGATAGTCACATCGTATCCTTCTTTATACGGACTTTCTGCGAAAACTGAACCTGCATCGACAAAAGCAAACAGCGGTCACAGAAAGAAGCCCGGCGGATTCTAACACAACAACTTAGTAGGTTGTTTGGATTTAAAAGGTACAGTGTGTAGGATTTAGAGGGATTGCGTGGCAAAAATGGCACATAAAAATTAGAATTATGTTTTCATTAGTGTCAAATCACCTGGAACTAAGAATTGTGTTTTCAATACCTTAAATTGAGCCTTGTTTGCAATCTAAGACTTTACCACTAGATGCCACTAAATCCAACCTTTCAAAATAACTTTTTTTTTTTTTTAAATGAGGGTAATTCTTTGTGACAGTCTGAGATGTTGCAAATTAATATGAAGCGTATTGTTGACTGTATTCAGAGAATCGGGGAAACCTACTGAGACAAGATGCCAGGCGGACGCTGTAACCCCAGTAAAGACCTCCTTCAGATCTGGGCTTGTGAGGAGGCACAACAACTCCTTTAAACACTTTGCTTTCTGCAGACAGACAGACACAAACACACACTGAACTGATGTTCTACACAATGCGATATAAAACATTTAAAAAAATTATTTTTAAAACCAACTGGAAATAACCTTGAGTCTGCGTCTTATTGAGCTGCACTGTGACTCGGAGTCCAGACTGCAGCTGTTTATCAATGCGAACATCCTGAGGGAGCAGATACACACAGTTTGATCCAAGTTCTCTTATAAATACTAAAAATACAAAAGATGGTAGTGGTTTCCCTAGTAGAGTCATGCTTACCTTTCTCATGCCACAGTTGACTAGTGAACCATGTCCTGGTTTGGACGGCCTGTTGAGCACGATTCCGTCCCGGTAATCAGATTCCTCATCGATCCTCACATGGTGAGCACTGTCTAAAGGGTTTAGCAAACCTAGCACACATACAAAGTTGAAAGTGTATCTTTTTTTTTTTTTGCCTTTACTTTTATAACATGGACCCTAATATGGTATTTACAGCATAAGCAAATGTCACCCTTTGTATTTACATAAAGAAACAGCTGTATTTAATGGAGGTTCATAACAGGTTGCTTTTGTTAGATAATGGAAGAATTTAAAATTTGTGTTCTTATGCTGTGGACATGATTTACAGATACAACAATCCACCTTATGTCAGTTTCTTTGTGATTTTTACAATCATCCGTTTTATCTTCTGAACTGAACCAAGGGCTCAAAGTTAAAAAGAATTCTTAAGTCCCAAAACAAAACACTTATCCATAAAAGTGACCTTTATGGCTCAATATTTGTTAAATTTGCATTAATTATTGCAATTGCTAGACCACACTTTCCCGAAGGGACTGATTTATACAGTTTATCAGAAAAGGCAACAAAACAGAGCGAAATTTCATGTTATAAAAAAAAAGAAAAAAGGGTGAGTTTGGTTGTTCCAAATCAGCAGGACGTTTATGAGTGTAGTTTGAAAACACAATCAACAGTTAGAACTTCTGCAGCAAATGAATGTGTATACATTTAATATCTGGATTATTTCAAATTACCTGCATACAGTAAATCGGGATGCTTTGGGAAAAACCACTTGCGCAGATACCTGGTGGAGAAGAAAAAGATGTCATCTCAATCTGACAAAAATGGAGTAGCGACACTGATGACGGTGGTCTGATCATCTCTGTACTTACTGTGGACATTCCAGGTACTGAAGAACTTTGGCGAGCCGAACACAAGCGTGTCCCTTCTTCCCAATGCCGTTGAATTCGAGGCTCCTGCGGAACAAAGCCAAGAAAATCTTCTCTACTAGATTTCTGATGGTTTTGAACTGAGATTCTCAAACTGTGGTATGTGAGGCTCCACCTGGTGGTGCAACGGGAGCCTCGTTGAAAGCAGTGGCGCAGACATGATACGCAAGTATACAGCATCGACCCACTGAGAAAGCTGCAGGATTTCTCAATTTAAAATGTTTTAAAAAAACGCAAGGATATCGTACAATACTGTTTTTGTGACAGAACATGACAGTGTTTCCAACTCACACGCTTCTGTTGTGAGACACCTGTTAAAGTTTTGCGCTCTCATGTTGCCCAAACGGATCTCATGGCAAATAAGAAGAAACCTCAAAGCTTCTCCTTTATTTAACGGATAGCAACATATTTTTATGCATAGGGTACAAAGTCTGAACATCAGGCTTTTTCCACATTTGAACACCAATATCGCACCGTAAACATTAGAGAGAGCAAAAGAGACACACACACACACACCTTTTTAAAATCACTTAGCACCTTTCATGTATGTTGAGTTTTACCTTTCACGTTTCTCGACAATTTCCCCGATATTACAAACTGAAATGTCCATAAAAATACAAATGTACCCGCAATGAAGACAGCGTGTGACAGATTTCTGTAGTGACACTCATCAAGGAAAAAAGGAGCTTTAGTTTGATGCTTCCAGCTGTTTGTCTTTCCTTCATTTTATCATATTTAATAGCTCCAGCTTCATTCAGCAGTAGGATCCCTTTGAGTGTTTCTAAAGAGAGAGAGCTGCACACATTTGCTGCTGTTAAAGAAATCATCATTGTAAGTGGGCAGAATTTTTATTGTTTAGGAAATGATAAAAAAAAAAAAAGAAACGACTAAAAACATTTTAGGCGCTACAGACAGCTGATTTCAGGTGATTAAAATCATTTACTTGTATGTTTGTGATAAGCGATTTGAAGGATGAACTTTTTTCCCTCTAATACACCACAGCAGCTTTTTTAACGGTCAGTTCACCCAAATTAACCGACTATTAAATAAACTGTTTCAGCCCTTCTGAAGCTGTTGCATTGTTAAATTAGTACAAATAAAATATGTTAGTATTTACTGTGGGGACTTGGGAGATTTGGCTTGGCACACAGCTGTGTGCTGTACAATAAACTGCACCGTTACGATAACTCACTTGACATCTTCGCCTTGTTCGTCAAACACGATGATCTCGTCGATGCAGAAGACGACGCAGGCTCGAGCGATCTGTCCGGCCAGGTACGTACGAAGTTCAACGGTCTGAGCGTTGTCCAGGATAGAACCTGGCAGAGCGACGCTCACCGTGTAAGCCCGACCTGCGAAACACAGGCGACTCATTACAGCACTCGACTCACAGCTATTACGAGGTGACGACAATCTCGGAGATGATGACGATGATGATGATGATGTTACCTTTTTTGTTCTGGCTCTGTTCAACTTCGACTTCCTTTGCAGCATCTTGCATTTTTTGCTTTTCCAATTGTTTGATGAGCTTGGCCTCTTTTCTCTGCTTCTTGGCCTCGTTTACTGTCATTCAGGAAGAATCATTTGTAAGAAAAATGAACACTGCATTTATCTTAGACAGCATTTAGTGGAGGCAATCAATTCATTGTTCCATCGTGACAATTTCTCATGCAGTGCAGCCAAAAATCCTCTCAAAACTGTTTGCGAGTTATGTACATAATATTGTCATTTGTAAAGTTTTGCAAGTTTTTAATATTAGTAACTTGTGAAAATGAGCCAACATTGCGCAGTTCCAGCTAAACATCTGAGTACTTGCTGCATTTCTTCATGTTGGAATTTTATGATTGAAATCATTCTGACTCCAATATTTAAAGCATTTACGTTACAAAAAAAAAAAGTTTCTACATTAAAGCTTAAGTAACAAATATAATCACATGTGAGCGTTAATACTTTTCGATGTATAAATGGGCAAAAATTCTGCATTAATCCCGTTGACAAATATATGGCACAAATTTAACTTAAACACAAGAGATTTACTGAACTGTAGCGTTAATTACACTTAAATAATGCGTTTAAACGAAAACTGAGCGAAATGAAACCAGCTGAGCTGATGGGCATGCAGCTACAGGCTGTTAGCTCCATGCGGCTAGTTGAGCTGTTTACTCACTTTCTGCTTTCTTTTTCTTCCAGTTCACCTTCTCCTCGGGCTTTAAAAAAACGACAACCAGATTACAGGTGGTATAAACGAAGGGACACTTTAGTTTTTTTTAATGTAAAATAAGGCTGTAACAGTACCTGAGAGAACCCGCGTTTGAGTCTTTTCACTGCAGCGTCGGTCGACATTTTTACACGCAGAGACACGTGAGATTTATTTACTTCTAGGTCCACATCCGGATTTCAAAATAAAAGCCTGTGTTGTAAAAAAAAAAAAAAAAAAAAAAAAAAACGCACCCGGACTTAGAGGTACTGCCCTAACTACTTTTAATCACACTATATTTTTTTAACTAGGACCGTAGAATAATACGTGACTGTCAAATTTCCTGTCTTAATTGACTGTCTTAATTTTCCGCTAAAATGAGATGTTGTTGGCACAATTAGTACAGCTCTTAATAACTCTAATTAAACGGGGAAAACCAATGTAGTGGATGCTGTGGATCAAAGTGAACAAGTACAGGACAACAATATATTATAGTGTATATTCAGGCTGAAATAGTTACAGTAAAATGATGTATCATTAAGAAATCAGCAATATTGCACAGATAATAGCACAATTACAAGTTTCAGTGATGGTACATAATGATGAATATAACAATATAAAGTGAGTATGTATACTGAAGTGTACAGAGAGGACTTTTAAAAACTCCAGGACCTTAAAAATGATGTCTTTAGTTACAAAATGTAAAAAGCACAGAGTGGATGGGTACAAACAGAATTTTTCTGGTGTCTCATTTTTGTCACTTGAAGGAAGGTCTTTCACACACTCAAGCCAGCAGGCAGGATGGTTTGCTGTAGTACACTTTGTTTTCCACTAAAACCTACTATTTTTCTCTTGCATCAAGTGTTTTCATTCATATCAAATTAGGGATCAAATCCTTTTACATTAAGTCCCATTGATCTTGCTCGTCAGTATAATTACATTAGGTTGATTAATAAGAGAAACCACAGTTAAGGTTGCAGCTCAAAAGTGTATTTTACTCCCAAATCTATCCAGAAGTGAGACACGTGAAGCAGCAGAAAACAGGAAAGGAACTTTGATCAATGTATTAATATCTTTATTAAGTGTATTGCTTTGTTTGATTCAGGAAAAATATCTCTGCAGTTACATTGCGACAGATGCATAATTTAATTACCGACATAATTCCTTAAAAATTACCCAGACATAGGTCTTCAGTGTTTTCTGAGTTTAAGTGGACGTTGTGTTTGTGTGCCTTTAAGAACCCAACAGGGACGAAGACTTTACTGAGGATGCATACTGAGCCACTTTAAGTAGGCTGGTTAACTCTGGATGGATGGATAATACTTCATATTGTGGGAGATTTTACTTTCTTTGACTCCACTTCCTCAAGATGTCCCCTGCTGCATCCAGCGTGGAGTCCTCCTGTTGGACAAAAATGGTGAGAAAAGTGACAAAGAGCAACTGACATTTATTTCAAGGAATGAAACTGAATTTACCTTGACAAAACAGAATCGGATGTATTTGTCAAACTCTTTGCTGTGCTCTGGACTGTAGAACGCAGACACGGGGATTGTTGCTAAACCCTGCAGAAAAAAAAAGACAAATAAGGTCGGAAATGTTTTTGAAAAATCCCCCCCCAAAAAAAGGGAAGTAAAGTTAAGGATGTTCTCCAAATGCAGTGGTTCAACAAAAAACATTTATCCCACATTTTTTCTTTTATTCAAAACAAACGACACCAAAAACCTCTTAAATCTTTACCTTCTCTTTAACCAGCCATTTAACAAATCTGAAGTCATGAGGTTCATCTTTGGTGCTCTGGTCATTGAGGTCAACATCTGTAAAAACCAAAATAGAAAAATAAAAAAATGATTTAACTGGATAAATCCAGACATGAACAGGTGATTAATGTAGTCAGTTCAGCTGTTTGACCATCACTCACTGACGGAGGAGATGTCTGTGATCATGAAATAGCCTCCCTCTGGCATGATGGGCTTCAAACCCACACTCTCCAGGCACGAGGCCAGCTTCATCCTCTTGTGATGCAGCATCGCCGGCAGCTGCTGGAAGTAGCTCTCCGGAGTCCCAAACAGCTCGTATTCTCTCTCAAACCCGTGAGCGACGGCCTCCTGTGGACGACAAGGATGGATGAAAAGTGGGATCTACTATAGTTTCAAAGGTGTAAAACAAACAAATTAAATAATAACAAAGCAACATTTTTTTTGCTCATTTCCATGTTCTATAAAATCAATTAGACAACAGAACTAAGATTTATTTTTCTAGGTAATTCTTTTAAACACTGATTTTCCCCCTCAAATTAAAAAGCTTTAAAAGGTGAAAAAAAGCAACTGTCTTCCTTGCTGACGATTTCAGTGACATCGTGTCAAATGGAAATGTTCTCAATGAATTGTGAATCATTTCTTTTTTTTACCACAGGTTAGCATTACATTTTTGGAAGCTCTGGGGCCGAGTCTATAATTTAAAAGTGTATGGACTATGACTATAACTGCACCGCACGACTGAATATTTCAAGAGAAGGAACCAAACTTCTTTGGATGTGTGGCACATGTTGTTAGAGACAATAAAGAAGTAATGTCAGTCAGAATAATGAGTTTACCTGAGCAGCTGTTGCACAGTGATAAACAGAGTTCTGATGGATGGTTTTCAAGTGTTTGATGACATGCCCGGAGCTCATGGCCCAGCCAACCTGAAAGGAATAAAAATTAAAAAAAACAAACTCCATCAGGTCATGGTAACGATGTGTAATAAAGAAGAAGACATGACACTGTGTGTGTTACCTTCCATCCTGTCGCACTAAACGTCTTTCCAGCGCTTCCGATGGTGACGGTTCGCTCCCACATCCCAGGAAGGCTGGCTGTCAACAACACAAACATAAACAAAATAACTCCGATAATACAAACTATTTTGTTGTGCTTTCCAATGATCTCTGGCTTTATCTCACCTATCTTTACATGCTTGGCTCCGTCGTACGTGAGCCACTCGTACACCTCATCACTGATGCACAGCAAATCATGTTTGATGCACAGATCAGCAATCATCTGAAGCTCCTCCGTCTTGTAAACCTGTAACAGACACGGATGTATGCTTGTGTCCATAAAAACACACTCGTTATATTGCCTCCCTTTCAAACGGATCCTTGTGCTAAATCAGAGCCCAGCGAAGGCCCCCTCTGACTCAGCTTACCTTGCCCAGTGGGTTGTTGGGAGTGTTGATAACTATGGCTTTTGTGCGTGGAGTGATTTTACTGGCCAGCTCCTCCGCTGAAAGAACCCAGTCTCCACTGGACAGGACGCTGCTGCCCTCTCTCTGGCATCAACAAAAGAAAAAAAAAAAAACATATTCACAGGATCTAAAAATGAAAATTCATTCAATGGTATAATTTTTTTGTCAATAAATGTGAAGGACTCACAGGTCTCAGAGGTACATACACCGCCTTTCCTCCAGCCATCACCACCATCGGCTGGTAGCAGTCGAAGAACGGCTCGACAATTATGACCTAAAAAGACAAATCCCTCTCAGCCCACCTTTCCTTTCCTTTCAAAGTCTTGGCTCTTTTCTGATTTTCTTTGCCCCTAATTATTGGACAACATCTTAACCTGACTTGACTGCTGTTTTCCGTACCTCATCGCCTGCATCCACCAGAGCCTGAAATGCACAGAAGAGAGCCTGATAGGCTCCAACTGTCACCAGGATGTCTTCAAGAGGGTCGATGTCATGTCCCACAATCCTACTGAAGAATTTAGCGAGGCTTTTGACAAGACGGGGATGACCCTGAGGACAGAAATGACATGAAAACACAGTGTTGTGCTCAATATTTGTTCTACATCCATTTGTCCTTAAATTACTTGATAAAAATAACTGAAATCATCCCAACTTCAACTATTAAAATAAGGAGGTGACTATCAGAGAAAATATAAACACGTGCCCTGGAGTGTATTTCCACTTACAAAAGCTCGGGTGTACTGGTGCATTGTGGGTCCTCCGCTCACGGCTTTACAGAAAGCCTCCTGGACAAACTGAGGAGGGGAGAAGTCGGGAAACCCCTGCCCGAGGTTCACCGCCTTGTAGTCCGCTGCCAGCTGAGTGAATTCCACCCTTTTAACGGATAACAGGTCAGACAATGCAATGATGTTAACAGGTTTATCAGTAAGAAATAAACAACTGAAGTTTATGACCAAAAATCATATTCAGCTATGTTACAGGTGCTGTGCCAACATATTAAACAATTCCAGAATGCACAAGTCAGTAAAACAAGAAATCAATTATAATAATAATAAAAAAAACTTCACAATAGATTACTTTTGTTAAAATATATATATATATATATATATATATATATTGTTAAGGTCTATACATGAGCGCAAAACTTTTAGAACTGTGAATGTGTTTCAAAATAATGAGTCAGATCTGAGTCTTTTAAAAGTTTACGCGAAACTTTTAATTCAAGATTAAAAGCAAAAGAGAGAAATATAAGCCCTTATTTGTTTTCTGTGTTGGATAAATGAATAAATAAAAAAATAACCATTTTCATTTTCATTTTCAAAATCTGCAGTCTCAGCTAAAAATGAGAACAACCAATATTACAAGCGTTAGTTAGGTCTTTTTATACCTATATATATATATATATATAGGTTTAAAAATATGCATTTCAGATTTGTTTTATTCATGGACATTTATTCTATCTTTCAAAACAAAAGTCTTGAGTTTCGATTTTGTCTTGGGGCTCAAACAATATCTTCGGTGCATGTTTGACGTTTTGAAAGTGAAACAAAAAAAATAACTGTTTAAAGTCTCAAAAAGTAATGCTATTTATTTTGTTCTTGTTGCACAGCCTGTGATGCCATTTATTTCGCATTTAAGTGTACATGTTTGTGATAATTTAAAAAAAAAAAAAAAGTATCTCCAGTGACTTGGTTGATGGCGGTGTGCACCCCCCCCCCCCCCCCACACCGTGCTCCAACAATCACATGATTACATTAAGATAAACAGGAACCCGATTGGGTCTGTCAGTCCAAACAGGCACCTGAATGCAACACGAAACGTACCCAACTAATACTTCACGACCCCCGTATCAGATATCAAGCAGCACATTTTCCTCTGGAAGTGTCACTGTACGAGTAGTTAACACACTAATCGGATGTTTCTTCTGCTTTTGACCCGTGATTTCCACAACACGGCTGACTGACCTTTCAACATCTCTAATGTCAAAGTCGTCTTCAGCCGATATTATCACTTACCAAACATTTTTATCGACTCCGTCTGTTCTGCACGCGTGAAGCCGCCTGGCCATGATGACCTAAAATAAAATAAAAAAACATTTAAAAAAAAAAAAAAAAATTTAAACACGGCATATGTATAAAACCGTATATTCGGTTTGGTACAGTTTCACCCACCTTATGAGGGTTTCTAACTGAACTCTGACGGATTATAATATAACTCGCGGCCAGATTCCTGATTATTCCCATCAATGGATGATCATCGCCTCTGACAGGACAGGACGGACTTCACTGTCACTGAATACCGACACTAAAGTGCTCTCTGACTCCTGAGACCTTTTTTTATTTTTAAATATCTGTATCAATTTCTAATGGAGATGTGAAGTCCTCCCCTTCAACCTCCTTGTGTTTTCATTTCTACTTCCTGTGTGGGCGGGGCGAGATATTATAATTAGAAACAGCGACACTGACCGTTTACAGCCGACAAAACGCATCCATCAGTGTCAAGTGCAACCGGGTCGGGGGGAAAAAACAAACTAATGTATGTTAGATAATAAGTCTGGGAAAAAAAAACAAAAAACAAAAACGCCAAGCTGTTTCTTTAAATCATAGATATATTTTGTTAAAATAATCAAAACATTTTCACAACAGAAGCTTCCACTTATGTTAAGGTAATGAATGATCACATTTTATTGGCAATAACACACACACACTATATTATAATGGTGAGCATGTACGTAATAATAATAAGTGCACGAACAATACACTTAACATCATGGAAATATCACACGGCCACAGGAAGAGACTGATGGGAGTAAATGATCCTCTCCGTCTCTACACCGAAGCTTTTTTCAAGTCCTCGGGCAGCACCCTGCCCCTCTTCCGCGCCTGGTCCTTCTTCTTCTCCGTTTTGGACTGCTTGCGTCTCTGGAGGTTCTTCCGCCTCTTGTCCTGCCGGTGCTGCATCTTCTCCACGACGATCCCGCTGCGTTTCTCCCAGTTCTTCTTCCTCCGAGCGGTGCCCTTCTCCTTCTTTTTCAAAGAGGTGCGCAGCATTTCCTCGTTGTCTTTGATCTTGATGCCCTCGGCCTTGTAGAGCATGTTGGTCCACTTCATCCTGTTTTCCATCTCGACGGCCTTCCCCTCGTCTTTCTCGCGCAGCTGTTCCACTTTGGCTTTGCGAGCCTCCACGCGGCCGAGCAGCTGCTTGTAGTTCTTCCCCGTCAGCGGCGTGATCTGGCCCTTTACGCGCTGTTGCTTGAGCTTCTTCTTCAGCACTTTGTCCACGTATCCCTCCTCCACCGTCTCCACGTTGTTGAAGACAAACGCGGTCTCGTTTCTTTTGCTCGAGACCGGGACGGGCTGTTCCTCCTCTTTTATCTCAGCCGGGGGCTCTACGCCATTTTTTTCAGCCAGTTTCTTCATCAGGAATTCTTTCTTCTTCCTCTTCCTGCGCTCCCGCTCCAGCTTTCGTTTTGCCCGCTTCGCCTGGACCTCTTCTGACAGCGCATTCTTCGGAGGTCCCTAATAAAAGACGAGTCCACACGATCAGTGTCTAACGAACAACAAATCGAGCGCTATTTATTTACTGGTTTAAGAATTTCACAAGTTCAGTAGAAGTCAAGACTTCCTTACGTTGAACTAAACCTCAAACTCACTCCTCTGGTTTAATGTCTACGATATCTGCAGTTTCAAGTCTTAGACCTGTACTAATACATAATTACCCGACAGCAATCGTTTCGAGATGACATCCGTTATTTCGCACACAATCGTTGTAATTGCTTCCATTAAAAACACGACTCCCGATGGAGAAGGGGTTCGCGTTGGAGCCGGTGTCACTAATACGAAGTACAAAGGAACCGCCTCTGCAGACTGCATACCTGCCCTCTGGACTCTTCAATCTTTTCATGCAGCCTCTTGCGCAGTACATCTACTGTGGAGAAGCCGGAGCTGACATTTCCTCCTTTAAAAGAGGGAAGAAACAAAAAAAAGAACAAAATAAGATCCAGTGATGGGAAAAGAAAATCCTGCATCAACACACTTATACATGTCACGGTACCGTTAGGCTTCTGTGCCGCAGCTCCATTTGCCTTCGGACTCTTCTGTGCCGCCTCCGCTGCAGCAGGCTGAGGTTTCTGTTGACGTTTGGGAGTCTTCTCGTCGTCTTTAAAATGTTTCTTTTTGCACTTTTTCTTCTTCTTTGGAGGACCGTCGTCGCTTTTCCCCTTGTAAGGAACTACAGACAAACACACGTATTCACCATCACGTATATTCAACACAGTTTAGTGCCAAATCGTCATCACAGTTTCCAAACAAGGAACTATTATCATGCAGCTGACTACGTGAGTGAAAATATTTCAGTGCAGATCTGACAAGTTTGCTTTTAAAATGGGGAAAAAAAACCTCATGATCTTATTTCCTTATTTTCTCAGTCAAAAAAAAAAACCCCACCTGACAGCTGACTAAAATAAAGAAAAGAATAAAACCTTCATATTTGTCAATCTTAAATTGTGAAATGTTTAGTCTTTTAGTATGTTTAGTATGCCGGACAGACAGATTTGGATTAGGCAATCATTTGTTTGAATGTTGCATTTCTCAGATAAAGATAGTGAAACATTACCATACGGTCTTTTCTTTGGCTCCTGGTCATGTTGTGAAATTATTTTACTTGCAAGTTTCTGAATGTACGCGTCCCTCGAGGCGAGATCCATGTCGACACAAGAACCGAGCTGCCGCCTTCAATCCGGTTAAACGGTCAACACCGAAGGAAGAAATCCAACCACAACGAAAATCAACACACGCCCGTACACACGTGGGGAGGAACTGACGGGACGGACCGCCGTTAAACCGGAAGTAGTAACACCAAATACAGTCCCCGTCTGAGCAGAAACGTGACAGTTATGTAGCTTTTCACCAGTCGGTTGGCCTTCCTCCATTTTCATGAATGTTTTGACTCAGCATGGCTTCTCTGAAATCACTGATGGCTCTTTCCCGCCGGGTGCTTCAGACGCTGAAAAAACAGGTGAGATATTTGTTTTCTTTGTGTCCGGAAGTGTCATTTTAGTGGATGATGGTTCGACCTGCAGAGATCTGAGTTCCCTTTGTGTTTTTTGTTGTTGTTGTTGTTGTTTTTTTTTGTTGCAGACTCATGTGGTTTACATCCAGAGGACTTTCATCCTGCCCAGACTCTTTAAACGTGCAGACGGTACAAAAGAGTTTATTTTCACGTTAACACTGGACACCGGCATTTGATTTTCACTTCCTGTTCACTTCTCATTATTTATAAATGTCAATGAACGCAGTAATACATAAAACATTAAAAAAAAAATTAAAACAAGCAAAAAAAAAAATTGTGTATAACTGTTTTGTTATTAGAAGCTACGACTAATGTAAATAAAAGGTTTCTTGAAAAAAAAAAAAAAAAGGGGTTGGTGCTAAAAAAATTGTTTTCATCTGTTTCATCCCTTTATTATTCCTTCACTGGATGTTTCACACAGCAGTTAGAATCTATAAATAATCCACTTTGCGCTTGTCTATTGTACTTTTCCAGGCAGGTTCATTAACTGTGGGAGACTCTCCAGTTCCACAGCAGCCAGCGCAGAGAAAGGCGAAGACTCGTTCCTCAAATGGTTCCTGCTGCTCATCCCCGCCACCACCTTCGGCCTCGGCACATGGCAGGTGCTCTTTGACACTTTTTCAAATAAAGAATTCGGATGCGTTTATGTTTTGGTGCCGGATCGACTTTTGTGTCGAACACGTTTTTATTTCTGCGAAGGTGAAAAGGCGTCAGTGGAAAATGGGGCTGATTGACGACCTGAAGCGACTCACTACAGCAGAGCCCGTTCCTCTTCCTCTTGAGTGAGTGAACAGTATATTCATGTAATACACACACACACACACACACACACACACACACACACACACACACAGTCAGGACCAAACAGCAGGTCACACTGATACTGATTGTTCATAGCACCACACTAAATGCAGTTATAGCTGTTCTCAAAGTTTGTTTTTCATCCTACAAGAGATGCAATATAGTTCATAAGAACAACTTGTGTTTGTCTTTTTTGAAAAAAACAACAAAAAACATCTATTTTGCTTGTCATGTTCCTCCCTGGATCGTAGTCCTCATGAGCTGAATGACCTGGAGTACAGAAGGGTGAGAGTGCGCGGACACTACGACCACTCGCGGGAGCTCTACGTTTTGCCCCGCTCACCGGTCGACCCCGAGAAAGAGGCCCGAGAGGCAGGACGGCTGTCCTCAAGCGGAGAGACCGGCGCTAACGTCATCACCCCGTTCCACTGTACAGACCTCGGGTGAGGAGCCTCATAAAACACCACGTCGTAGGTGCCGAGCCGTCTTGCAATATATCTAACACCGATCTCTGCCGTCTGTGTCGCCGAAGCATCACAATCCTGGTGAACAGAGGATACGTCCCACGGCAGAAAATCAGACCGGAGACCAGGATGAAGGGGCAGGTCAGTGTTTCAGACGAGGCTCGTCTTAGATTAGTTCTGGCACGTTAAGACACCAACACGAAAAAAATAAAGACCGACTTATTGTAAGCCTAAAAACTTATCTGGCTTTATGTACCCAGAATTCATGGCAAAACCCATCAGGAACAAGATAGCTTTGTTCAACAGATGAATTTAGACGTCCGTAATCATTATGAAACCTGCTCAAGGTTCCTTTTTATTATCACGCTTCGTTCCGGCTGAGGTCGAACAATAACGCACTACAACCGCTAAGAGTCAGAGCAGCAGTGAGAAAATAAAAATCGTTTTACTCGCAACTGAACAAAAGGTCAACAAAATGTGGGGGACGTCAGGACAAGAAGGTTGTGCCAAATAAAGGAAATAAATACAACAAAACAGGGCCTGACTAAACCTTTGCCTCTGAAACAACAAAAACAAAAGGCTAACTAGCTTCCCTGAATAAAGACTATGCAGTAGAAATACAAGGGGTGGCAGCAACCTATAAGTCTGGTATGACGTGTGCAGGGAACCCCAACTTATCTCCTGCCACATACCTTCTCTGGCAACCAATCAACAAGCAGAGTTGAATTTCAGACGTGGAATCCAATCGCCTCGCTTACACCGAGGAACGGGCAGCACCTGAAACGAATAGGAGGATGTGGCAGGAGAAAGGAAACACCTCCTGGCCTCGCTGAGCACATAACACAGTCTGTTCAGACATATTTACTGAAGTATATATCCCTGCTTTTCTGCAGGTGGAGGGTGAGACGGAGGTGGTGGGAATCGTCAGGTTGACAGAGATCCGCAAACCGTTCGTCCCAAACAACGACGTGGTGAGAAACTGCTGGCATTATCGAGACCTGGAGGCCATGTCCCACGTCACCGGAGCTGAGCCGGTCTTCATAGACGCCGACTTCAGTAAGATCTCATGAACAGCAACGTCCACGATGCTCTTTGACTCGACTACATTATAATCAGATTGATCTACAGCTGGCTCAAACATTCAGTCAGAATGACCTTACAGGCGTGCGGCACTCAGATCAATATAGATGTTACGGTGACTTGAGTTTCTTACATCATGCAGGGAGCACCATTCCTGGTGGACCGGTAGGTGGACAGACCAGAGTCACACTGAGGAATGAACACATGCAGTATGTAGTCACATGGTAGGTGGAGGTTTTTCTTCTGGCATGAATAATCCTATCTTGTACATATATTCACTGTACCGACTCCTTTATTTCTCAGGTACGGCCTGTGTGCAGCTACCTCCTACATGTGGTATGCAAAGTTCATCAAGAAGATGCTGATCTGATTTAAAGCAGTGAAATTGTTGTTGTGATGAATGCTTTTGAAATGTTGTAACGCGACACTCATACATAGCCAGCTGCATATATTCATTAATAAATGTATAAATAGCTTCTGATAATGTGAGAATAAATTAATTTAGCAACTCTACTGGGAAACTATTCATTCGAGTTCTTTTACACTCTAGGATCTAGTGTAAATTCCCTCGTCAGTTTGTCATGTTCATTGTTCATATTAAAGCCTGACCAATACTGGATTTTTGAGGCCGATACAGATATTAGAGTAAAAATTATAATATATGGACTAATATTGGTTCTATTGAAAGGGGGAAAATGATGGGGACATCGTTTACCTTGCGTTCACTGCCACATGTGCTGCAGGCAGTATTGAGTTTTGTAAACTCCGAAGTCTGAGCACATCCTGTTGGGACAAATTCCACGTCGACACCATTTCTAAATTACCTCAAGCATCTTTTTCCTACATTAGACTCACATCGGATATAAATCAAATGTCAGCATCTAATTTACGGAACTCGTAGGTCCCAGAATCACATCACACTATTTTTACAATGAAGTAACAAGTTAAATACTTTTCATCTACATCCTGGTTGCAAACAGGCAGAAGTAATTTAAGTATTTGATTAAACTGAAGAAATTGTTGCCCTGTGAATATTTTCCAGTCACTACTGTGTTGAATGAATCTACAGCTGCAGCTTTGTTCCAAAATATCATATTTAGTTTAAACAGCAATAAAAACAAGAGTCTACTATTAGGACACATATTTTTTTATTCCAAACAATTTAACCAAGCTTGGTTGCCAGTTCCTTGGCCTTTGCCTTCTCCAGTTTGGTGATGCGGGCTGTTGATTTGGGCCCCATGATGCCACCTCCCCAGTGACGACGGATCTGGGAAACAAGTTCACAAAAGGGTTAAAAAGGTGTCATTTGTTTTGTGATAAATATGTAATTTGTAAAAATGTGGGGAGCAAAAGAGTCAACTCTGATAGTCACCTCTTCATATCTGTCATTGTAGTTGGTCTTGATGGCCTCCACGAGCTTGGCAAGTGCTCCTTTATCCTCACTTGGGAGAGAAAAAGAAAGCAGAGCCAGTTAATACAGTGCTTCGACTTTATAGAGATGAGGCATTAAAAAAAAAAAAACTTTTATGAGAGCACTTTGAGCAACCGTGCAGCACACGTAACCGTCTTGTTTCTGACAATCCAGTTAAATTCACTCCATGGTCTAGTATTATAATGGCTAAATGGAACAGTTTGACATTTAAAATGAGAATCTCTGCTTCAGAAACTTCAATATAAAACACTGGTCTTAAAAAAAAAAAAAAAAAAAAAAAAGGATAATGTAAGAATTTCAAGATGTGAACTAAAGGTAAAAGGTTGCTGCACTGAAAGTCAAATGTATAATCACAGCTCGGTTTATGTGCGAACTTACGGGTTCGTCTGTGTGAAGGCAACTGAAGTGCACGTCTTTCTGTGCACCAGTCTGCCCAGTCTAGCCTTGCTCTTGACGATGCAGTATGGGACGCCCATCTTGCGGCACAGCGCGGGCAGGAAAACAACAAGCTAAACAAAAAAAGAAGCAGGAGGAAGTATTAGTATTTCAGAAACATTTACAACTGAACGTAACAAGCAAAAACAAATGTGGAATCTGACCAAGAGGTGTGATGTCCACAATATTCATTGTTCAGACTTATATTTACTTTAGTGGTCTCTGCTCAGGGTTAAAAAGCTCGTGTTTTGATCCACACAGATGATTCAGGTGAAGAAATTCAGACATCATTGCCAGAGACCACTTTCTACTCTGAACTGGACAAAAATGCAGCACAAATAATGCACAAATCTCACCTCAATTGGATCCACATCGTGGGCAATGATGACCAGCTGGGCCTTCTTGCTCTCCACCAGGGAGGTGACGGTGTTCACACCTGCAGAGAAGAGGAAATTGAAGCTGACTTTTGATCTGCCAACACACTGCCCAGAAATCTCCCTTTGATATTTTTGGCCGATGCTCAGGGTTAAAAAGCTCAAAAAGCATCACTGCAAGTTTCAGTTGAAAGAAATTCAGATCATCATTGCATTCAGGCCAAGTCTGATAAACCTCAACTAACAAATCAGAAAGGAAGTGTCTCAACAACACTTTGTGTGGGACACATGAAATCATACATTCGGTTCACAAATCAATATCCTAAACAATACAGCTCTTTAAGATACTGGCTCTTAATTTTTCTGTAGCGCTCACCTGCACGGAGGACGGGAGGCCTCTTGGTCGGGGTGTCTCCCTTTCCAGCCGCCTTCTGCTCAGCACGAGCCAGCAGCCTCTGCCTCTTCTCCTGCTTGGTCTCTGGCCTGTACTTGTGGGCCAGCTTGAACAGCTGTGTGGCTGAGAAGGAACACATTTTTGAAAATTAAAACAAACTGCGGCCACACGCTCGGGTTATTCTTAAGCAGCACAGGCTAAACAGTATTTCAAGCAATGCATCAGTGATCTTGGTGGGAATAGTCAGCACAACTGATCAGATAGCAAATATCCTTTAACATCATTTGCAAAGTCACAAAAGGTACTGTTAAGAGCCAACTTTGAAATACTCAAGTCTTTCTTCTTCAGGCTGCACTTGCTGCTAAAAACTTGTGAACCTTACCAGTCTGGCGGTCCAGAGCCTGGGTGAACTGGTTGATCGCAGGGGGAACCTTCAGGCGCTTGTAGAGGATGGAGCGCTGCCTCTGCAGGCGGATATACCGAGGCCATTTCACAAAGCGTGTGAGATCACGCTTAGGCTGAATATCCTGGCCTGTAATAAACAAGAAATGTTCAGTATGACATCAAAGAGGCACAGTCATCTTTTCCTTTTTTTTAATTTATCTAATGTGCATCAGCGATCTTGGTGGAAGTTGTCATCAGTGGTATTCAGATAGCAAATATTGTATACATCATTTGCACCATTACGGTCCCCAGCTCCCCCCCAAACGCCGCTTACGGCTACTTACCGATGCCAAAGTTCTTTGGCCTCTTCTCGAACAGGGGGTTAACGACTTTCTTGGCCTCATGTTTCTTGGCCACAGAAGGGGCCGGTGCCACCTTCTTCCCCTTAGCCTTCTTTCCCTTAGGCTGTGAAGAATAAAAACAGAAATTAAAAGAAAAGACATAATCGAGCTTCGAACTCTCAAGTCATCTTAAATACCTCTGCTAAATCACTTCAAGCTGAATTTACGTTGATAAATCTCTGCACTACATCAATTTACCTTCTTTTTTTTTTTTTTTTTAGCATCCACTGTAACACGTGCAGATTATACCTGTCCATTACCTATTTCTACCAATACACAGCAACAGATTAGTACCTCGGTCGTAGAGGTAAAAACTACCCCCCCCCCCCCCAAAAAAAATCACCATGTTGCTGCACTGCTGATGAAAGCATGGCCTCGTATTTACTTTAGTGGTCTCGGCTCAGGGTTAAAAAGCTCGTGTTTTGATCCACACAAGAGGATTCAGGTGAAGAAATTCAGAACATCATTGCCAGAGACCACTTTTCTTTTTTTTTTTACTCTGAATTAAGACCCAAAATGCAGCAAAATAAAATTAAAAAAAAGTACAAATCTCACCTCGACTGGAGCCACACATTGTGGGCAATGATATTAAGACTAGCTGGGCCTTCCGTAGGCCATACAAACCGAGTTACAGCTGTTTGCGATCAACTTAAAACACTTAAGAAATATATTCTAACGAGGTCTACATGTGACGTCACCGCTCGAGGCCCATTCACGTCACGCTAACCCGGACACGCTTTGAAAAACACCGCTCGATAACGCGTTTCCACGGTACTTCCATTTCGGGTCACCTTCTTAAAATTGAAACCGAGAAGTTAAGCACCAAAACATTAAAAGCGACACGCGTTAAAGCGAAGCCGCGACTTTTTTTTTTTTGAAAATCAAGCACGTTGGCTTTAGCTTCCGCACAAGCTCGTACTAGGCTACACACTCTTGCTCACTTTTGTCCCCCCAAGTTTCAGCCACAAACGAGAAGACATCGAAGCGCAATATCGACGTTACATCCGTCGGTAGGCTTCGAGGAATTCATAGGAGAACTCTGCGGTGTAAAAAAATAAGCACGAAGACGAGGATGCGTACAGATACAGAAGCTTGAGGTGTTGCTCAAAAGGAACAGCTTGGTACCCACCATGTCGGTTCAGGCAGAAAGGAAGACCGAGGCATTCTGGGTACCCTAAATACCGCGAGGCTTGCAGCGGGATTACGTGACTTCCGTTGACCATATCTGAGATCAGATTGTGGCGCTCCTTGCCCGCTCTGGCTCCGTGGATTTAACATTGAGGAAACTGACCCAGAATCTGTGCTACGTATGTAGTCTAAATACACCTCGTACGTCATTCTCAATGGACTAGACGTTTTTTTTTTTTTAGTTTTTTATTTTATTTTCCACTACTTTAATACTCCAAATACACTCTAAACACACAGATTTGTCTTTTCTATAGAGTTTATTATTTTACACAGTAAATTATTACCAATTTTCCCATAATTGCAGTCAGAGACACGAGATACGTTTTGTAAATATTTTTCAAATGTAACAAGTTTGTATCTTCACCTATCTATTTCTATGAATTTTACTATCAATTTCAGCAAACCTAAAAAATAAATAAATATATATATTACTAAATATTCACTAAATAAGTACGTCACTTAATACGTCACTTCCGTCAACAGGGAATTTTTCTTCCATAGAAACGAAATACAAATTCTATCTATCGATGTAGTCGAAATTATTATCTTACAAAATTAAACACATAACTATCGTGGAAAAAAAAAAAATATATATATAAAAATGTCTTTCATCTTTTACTGCCCTCTTCAGACGGTGGGCTGGGTTTACAGACCGACGTGTCTCCTCCAGCCTGCGTCGCGCCGCGCCGTGCCGGGCCGTGCTGCAGATGGGGAGGGGGGGAGGATGCGAGGTTGTTCGGGGTTGGTGGGCCGGCTCGCGTCCTCGGTGTCTCGCCAGCTCGCTGTCACCTGCCCCGGTATTCAAAAACGCGGATGGTTTCCACGAAGATGGAGAACGGCGATTCGTCCTCGCGGCAGCTGCTCGTGTTGGTAAATAAAGAGCCGCTGGTGTTGTTGTTGTCGTCGCCGCGGCCGGGAGATGATCTCTGAGCTGTCGTCGGTAAACAGGAGGCCCTTCACGTTGCAAAAGCTGTCAGCTCCTGTGGACACGTCTGGAGTGGCTATTGTGGAAAAAAAAAAAAAAAGGTAGTCTAACTAATGCAGGTGTGTCAACACATGGCACGGGACACTTAGACGTGTGTGTGTGTGTTGTTGTTTTTTTCTGTGCGTGCAGACCGTGTTGGGAATATGAAACTAGCGTTAGCTACAGCAGCCTCTCCTTTGAATGACTGCAGCTGTGTTATTGCTGCTCTGACACAGTGACAGACGTCCTGTCCTCCACCTGAAGAGAAGCAGCAGCTATGGCTGAGCAGGACCTCTGTCCTCACCTGGACTCCATCGGCGAGGTGACCAAGGAGGACCTCCTCCACAAATCCAAGGTGGGCTCTCGTTCATCCACAGCTGCCTGATGCAGTGGAGGGAATTTAAAACACTATCTGGGGGTTAACGTTTGCCCCGAGTGTCTAAAATATCGAGGTATTTACAAAAGTATTGCATAAAGATAGATAGATAAGACTTGATTAATCCCACAGTGGGGGACATTTAACCATCACAGCAGCATAGAAACACAGTTAGGGAAAAAAAAGAAAAGAAAAGCTGCACATAAAAGAAATTACAAATACTTATACAATAAAATAAGATACAAATATTTTTGTTTAGAAAAGGTAAGGCCAATGAATAAATACACACACACAAACTATATACACAAAAAATAAATAAATAATTGGGAAGCATAAGATTCAAACGCAATAACGCAACTTGTGTCAACAGGAGTAAATAAAGAAAATCATCTGTAAACGTGGGAGAAAACAGAAGCCAGCAACTATTTACACTTTTATTTATTTTGTAATAGCGTTCTTATACGTGTAATGCATTAGTTAATAGATGGATTAAAAACCTCATCACTGAAGGGGATGTAATTAAAATGAATTCAAATAAAGTGATAACATGATGTAGAATACTGGCTTAAATTTGGGACAATTTTTGCCCTTTAACGACTGTTTTTTTTAGATGTCTTGAGGCATTTTTTTTTGCCCTTTGACCCTCCTAATGTCCCACGCTGGTTGACGTGAAAGATGTCCCGGTCTGGTAACAGGCTGTGTGTGCTGCGGCCTGCACGCTCTTTAAGGCCACAGTCGTATGACTGATGATCACACTGCAATAATGACGTGAGCTTGAATCTATTCTAAGCTCTGTTACGTTGTCTTGCTTATTGTGTTGCTTGTGAGTGAGCCTTAATGCGTGTGCACGTTTCACTCTCTTCTTTTTCTATTAATACTCTCTTCCTCTCTCTGCAGGGAACTTGCCAGTCGTGTGGAGCCGGCGGCCCGAACCTGTGGGCCTGTCTGCAGGTAAATTCAGGACTCAAATCCCGTTTTTAAATATTCATAATTATTATTTGGCCGGTTTACTTTGCGTATCTCAGATAAAGGATGACTGCTGCACTTACCGTACATCATTTGATATTAGAATGGCAGGTGAACGATTAATAATTCACAAGGTGGAACCTAAATGTAATTATAAACGCAGCAGCGCTGAAACTCAGGCACACAAGAAAGTTCATTGATTGATTTTTGCGTTTTGAACGACAATGACTAACAATGTGACTTCTTTACAAGACGAGAGGAGGATGTAAAAGCTGTAAGATGTTTTCTCACACGGTGTTTGTTCTGCAGAATGAATGCCCATACGTCGGTTGTGGAGAGTCCTACTCGGATCACAGCACGCTGCACGCTCAGGTGAAAACCCTCACAAACTAAATAAACCTGCTCGCCCTGTTTTTTCCTCTCGTCGGCAGCCTGCCTCGACATGGCACGTTAATTAATTAAAAGCCGACTCCGCTGAATGACCGAATGTTTTCTTCAGTCCAAGAAGCACAACCTGACGGTGAACCTGACGACGTTCAGGATCTGGTGTTACGTGTGTGAGCGGGAGGTGTTCCTGGAGCACAGGCCCGCCCTGGTGCCCGTACCCACCGCCCCCCACCACTGTACAGCCTCGGAGCAGGTGCGACTTCAGCCCGGCTTGCCTCCTCATTTTCTGTCCGGCCTTACTTGGTGAATCTGTACTCATAACATCTGTGGATCATTTCACTAGGAACCGGCTCCCCAGCCGGTCAGTCACCCGCTAAAAGCAGTACCAATAGCAGTGGCAGAAGAGGAGGGTTCAGAATCAGACGAGGACGAGCTCAAACCCAGAGGTACGCTGTCAACATTTCTTTTGACAAACTACTTGCATCCAAATCACACGAGGCTGTTGTGTTATTAAAAGTACAGAAAATCTTTCAAACATTTGAAACCCAACAATGTTTCTTTTAATCTTAATAATGATAATTAACTCTTGGTGGTGTCAGTTTATAACTAAATTGTGTAGTTTGAACGTTTTCTGGGAACATCAAGTTTTTTTAGTTTTTTTTTTTTAAATTTTATTTGCAGGCTTGACTGGCATGAAAAATATTGGAAACTCCTGCTACATGAATGCAGCTCTTCAAGCCCTGTCCAACTGGTGAGAGCTCACTTCCTCTCATTACATTTGGCCCAATTATCAGGGATGTCATTTTTTTTTTTTTTTTTTTTTATTCCCTCTGCTCCACCACCAGCCCTCCTCTCACTCAGTTCTTCCTGGACTGCAGTGGACTGGTCCGGACCGATAAGAAGCCGGCTCTGTGTAAGAGCTACCAGAAACTCATCTCGGAGCTCTGGCATAAAAAACGGTAATAAACAAAGTGATCTTAAGCTACTTTAAAACCACTTTCTAAATGGCATGGCTTTACAATTTGCATAAAATGAGACGACTAAAACCTAATCACGTTAAAATATCTTCTAATTCAATCTCTCTCCGGGCTGCTGCCCTCTCAGGCCCAGCTACGTCGTCCCTACCAGCCTGTCTCACGGCATCAAACTAGTAAACCCTATGTTTCGTGGTTACGCTCAGCAGGTAGGGGCAAGCAGCCAGCAGGTAACTACACCTGGCATCACTCAACAGCAGTTTAACACCAACTATCCCTTTGTTTTCATGCTGTGACCCCCCCACCCCCTCCGTGCGTTGTTCCTCACACACACACACACACACACACACACACGTGTTATACATAACCGTAGGATTTGATCTGAGTTGCTGACCCATGTCTGTGTTTTAGAGGGTCGGTTCACAGTTCTTCAGGTCTGCGTTAAAACAACTGTCAGGTCGTGATTAAATAAAAAACGGATCTGAACAGCTAGTATGAACAGAGTGAACGAAAACAGCAAGAAAAAAATGTTGGAGTATTCTTACAGGCACCTTAATGTTGTTTTAAGAAAAAGTTTGAAAAATTGTGAACCCGACCTTCCAGGGATACTTCAGTTTTCCAGGGAATTTTTACTATTTTTTTTTTTAATTTTTTTTTATAACCAGATAAAGTCATTGATGCCTTTCCACGTCTTTCTGTGGAAAACTGGTGGAACAAACTGTAGGAGAATATAACTGTTTATATTAGTCCAGCTATTAGCTTAGCATAAACACTGAAAGCAGGAAGCCACAACTTGTCTTTCATACACGTCAGGTTTTGTACAAACTCGTGTATCAAGGAATAAATAATGTGTTAATTAATGAGATTCAGAGGTGGCCAGATAATGTTACGTTCTGACGGAGCTAAATTAGCTGTTTCCATTGTCCAAACTAAGCCAAGTTAATTTAAGCTGGGCTAAGCTGAGCAGCTTTTGGGAGGCTACTTTATGTGCCGACATCTGCCGTATAAATGATTATGAATACATAATGAACATATGGATAAATAGTAAACTATAAACGGAGTTTACTTTCACAAATCTGGCTCTTGATTTAAGATTGAGTTTATATGATGCCATATCTCCATTCGACATACAGACACGATACTCACAAGGCGTTAAAACTAATATTTGAGTATACAGATATGAGCATTAAAAACATTTACCACACACGTTTAAAAGCCATCTCTGACTTTATCTTGCTATTCAGCAGTAAGGAAACTAGTAAACTTCTATCGATCGTCAAATTTCACTCTAGTTGTCTGATTTTTGAGACAAAAAAAATTCCCCAGATACTGAATTATTTTTGTAATGCAGTTTAAAAATGTTTTTTTTACTTGATTCTTGCTGAGTGCATGATTGATTTGTTTGTTAGAAACAAGATTTGTTTTTGTCATGGTTTACAAGATGTCCTTGTAGCTAATGTAAAAAAAAAAAAAGATGCTTTTTTAAAGACGCACATCACGTCTCGTACATGATATTTCTTATTCGATTTCCTTCTTAGTTACCACACATTTATTTATTATCTGTTTGCATGTATCCCAATTCTCTGCAAAACTCCTGTCGCTGTGATCATCCTATTCATGCATGCTCCTTTTGTTTTTCTGTTTTCCCCACTGCAGGACACTCAGGAGTTCCTGCGCTGTCTGATGGACCAGTTACACGAAGAGCTGAAGGAGCCTCTGACAGAGTGCAGCATGAGCAGCGAGGGGAGTGACGGCGAGGAGAGGAGAGACGGAGACCGCTCACCTTCGGAGGACGAATTCCTGTCCTGCGACTCCAGCTCCAGCAGCGACCGGGGAGAGGGGGGAGGAGTCGGTGAAGGCGAGCTGCTCATGCAGGATGAGTGCGACGGGGTCAGGCCACCGGCGGCGGGAATTGTGGGCGTCGGCGCGGTGATCTCGGAGAAGGAGAGGCTGAAGGAAAGAAGGGTGTCTGGCTCACCCCTCCGTGGCGGCTCGCAAGAGATGGATGAGGACGCCGATGTAGACACGGCAGCTGAAGATGGGGTTCCTCAGAGAGGGGAGGAAGAGGAGTTATCACCAACCCCAAACACTGAGGTTCAAAGCCAGGAGAACAACCAGACGTCTAACACAGGGCAAGGACAAGTTCAGAGCAACACCACATCAGGTACAGCAGGATTACCATTTTTTTTTTAGTTTCATATATTTGATCATTAAAGTGTGAATTTCGTGCCTGTAATGTGCTTCTTTCCAGAACCAGACAATGAAGCATCGATGACCCAGACCCAGCCCCAGCCTCAGCCTCAGCCCCAGTCGACTCCCTGCAGTCCTGTACGAACCCTTCAGGAGCTGCATCCCAAACTGTCCTCCAGTCCGCCACGCTCCAGCCCCCTCCGCTCTGCAGGACCCGCATACTCCCTCAAAAAAGGTATGTAAACATCTGGGGCCGTTCTCAAACACTAGTTTCTCCTCATGACAAAAATCTAAGAACATTCTTACAATTCTTACTTTTTCTAAGATTTTCCTCTTGAAGTCGAGTGTACATCTTTGTAAAGATAAAACTTATTAACAAAGCATCTTAGCCCTTAAGAGAACTCCAAAGGAGAACAAAACTGTTTGGAGGACTTTTTAGAGGCCTAAGAATTCCTTAAGGTGAGGAGAAAATTGCAGAAGTACAACGAGGTCGGAGAAATTCTCAGGACACTGAATTCTCAAGAATTCCTCAAACGCTGAATGACTGAGTTAACAAAACGATGCAGATTAGATCGTGCGGGGATGATATTTGTGGTTGATTTCAAGAGACGCTCACCTCTCCCACTCAATAACGGCAAACATCAATGTGATCGCAGCACTGTGATATTTGGCAACTGGAAAAACACAACAGTGCAGCAGTAATAATTCACACCTGTTGCAATCTTCCATCAGCAGAAGGTAACAAACAAAAACAGCACTTTCACAGCCTCATATTGGGAGGCAGTACATTTCATTTCCACTGGATGTCACTGTCGATTCTGTGCAATTACTATAAAGACTGCATTTTTCTTTTTAACCACCAGAGTCCACCACATTCCTCACTTGGAGCTCCCTGAGAGGATTTTCATTAACACTCAATACTTCAGGTGTCTGTGTTAATGATGCTCTGTGTGTCAAGTCAGTGCAGGTCAGGAGTCTGTCCTCTAGAATAACATCTTCGCCCTCATGTGTCGTCCAGCTCAGCTGCTGCTCAGTGTCAGGAAGAAGAAACAGTCCCACTATCGCAGCGTGATCTCTGACATCTTCGACGGCTCCATCCTCAGTCTGGTCCAGTGTTTAACCTGCGACAGGGTGAGATGTGATTCACATGTTTTAACACAATCACAATCTGTAAACATGTACAATTACTTTAAAGAAAATCTAGAATATTTATGGTCAAAGTAGAATTAATAGAAAATGTGATGTGTAATTATTTCAGACTATTTTAGATGATTAGAATATTCAAAATATGCAAAAATTTAAATATTCACAATTCAAACCTTGGATTAACTGACATTTGGTTTGTAAATGTTTATTTTGATCTTTTACACATTTTTACAATCTCTTGAAAACCTAGAAGTTAAATGCTTTATTAGTCTAAAAAAATACATTGTTTAATTGATAGGGGCATGCTGTCTAAACTAGTTGTCTGAATGTGGGACAGGTCTCGACTACAGTGGAAACCTTCCAGGATTTATCCCTGCCTATTCCTGGCAAAGAGGACTTGGCAAAACTGCACTCGTCCATCCATCAGAACCTGCCGGTCAAGACGGGAGTGTGTCCGGACACCTACGGCTCGCAGGGCTGGATCTCCTACATCATGGACTCCATACGCCGGTCAGTGGACCACGTTTAAGCGTCATAAGCGAAAGAGGATGTGCGCGTGATTTGAAGGCATGAATTCAGTAAAATCTTGGCGTGGTACTATGCTGATGTCACCGATGCAGGATATTAAGATGCAGGTCACTTCGTGTACTTACAACAACTGCTGAATTGGCAAATAAAACTAAAACAAATTCTGACTTGCAGGGACCGTCTTTGTAACTTGTGCTGTTTAGGGGAAGGAGCCTGACTCATGCTATCACTCAGTTCTCAGGAAAGAGAGATACCACAACTGATTACCTTTAAATGAGTCCACACATTCCTTTTAATTAAAAACTTATCTACATCCTTCCATCATGGTTTGTTTCCATCCCATCAGAGCTAAAATCTCTGTTATTTCTCAATGATGATAAAACTCTGTGGTTCATGCAGCGAGAGCCTTAAGGTCTTCCAGGACTGATGGGTTGGCGAGATGAGATCTGCTCATAAGAGCTCTGAAATGCTTTGCAAAGTGCTCCAGGACAACCTTTTTTTTTTTTTTTTCTTTTTCTTTTTTAAAGAGCTGAGCCACCGGGCGACCTGGCAGAAGTGATGTCGCATTTTTAAAGGTCCTCAGAGGGTTTGTGAGTGGAGCAGAAGATATAAATACCCGTGTTAGCGGAGCACTCGGTTACCCCTCGCTTTATACGAGTTAACCGTTTTCTAGTAATAGAAGATGACTTGACACAGTTTGTTAGACATAAAAGTAGACTCACTTTATTCACAATTTGCATAATCTGCCTTCGTAGGACACAGGTCTTAGCTTGCTATTGACTTATCTTACAGTTTCTAATAGTTATCTAAAAGCAACTACAATTGCTTGAGGCTGTTTGAAATTAAAAGTGACTGAGTTAATCTGAGCAAGTACCCGAGTTTAAAAACTGTTTTAATCCGTGTTTGATATTAACAATAGATCAAATGATTGTGTAGTGTTAAAAGGAGTCAAAGGTGGTCTCTGGTGAAGAACCTGCAGAAAAATGATCCGTTCCTGCATTTTTCCACAGTTCTACTGAACTGTTTTTTTTATGGCCTCCAACGTTGCCGTTTTGGTTCAGTCTCATCAGCGTAGTTTCCAGCAAAATGTCTAAAAACAAAAAAAACTACCCGCTGATCACTTAACAGCAGAAAGAAGAGGTTAGCCCCATGTTAATGGAGCATCTAGCTGCTAAAGAGACAGATGTTCCCTTCAGGAATTGGTGTAGACCAAAACAAAGCTAAAAGGAGAGCAAATAAATTCTAATGCTGCCGTGTTCCTGCTGGATGTGTAAATAGACAAGGGCTTGCTTACATGTTCACTATAAGAAAGAGAGGGGTGTCTGCGACCTAGTTCAGGCAGTAACTCGAGCTGCTCCACTCTGCTTCTCCAAAAACATCAATCAAACGAACACACCTTCCTAGTTTAGCGGTCTGTTTAAACTGCAGAGATTTCCCATCTCACCTCTGCCTGTTAACAACACCGCTGCGGGTACATTCAGGCTCCGGGAGGTTGACAATATTTGCTTATCATTTCTCTGATCACATCTGCTTGGAGTGATGAGGCCGCAGCCTAGATGCCAACTATGTTTTGCGGCCGTTATGAAAAATTTCAAAGAAGAATTGTCTGACTGAACCTAAACTTCACCATCAGGCCCATCCTTCCGTCTCCAATTCACTCTTTTCTGCACGAGAGCCAGTCTGAAGAAATGGGTTCCCCAGTGGGCTCACTTTAGTGGCAAGAGTACTCCACTCAAGATCAGACCACCCAAGGAGCAAACCTTTCAGGACACTGTAAAATCAGTTGTACAGAGACTGAAAGTTGTCTTTTTTCTTCCCCCCTCAGAAGCTAATGTCACCGCAGGCAGCGTTGCTTTTAGGGTCACTTTTTCCAAAAATACCGGATACTATCCACAACGTTTGCCCGATTGAAAAACCAAAAGAAGTCGAGCCATACCATGTGGTGGGAAAGATGCTTTAACCATTACAAGTTACTGATTCACATGAAGGTCACATTTTTCCAGTATATGATCCAGGTCAGGATACAGACTAACTAGCATTGTAATGATTACATACGTTTGTGTCGTGCCTTTGAACAGGTTTGTAGTCTCGTGTATCCCCACTTGGTTTTGGGGGCCCATGGTGACTCTAGAAGACTGCCTGGCTGCCTTTTTTGCTGCAGATGAACTCAAAGGTGAACAATAATGTGATATTCGCCTTTAATAAGAGTGTGTCCAAGCGTATGTTGGAAAATGTGTGTCCTCATTCACATTCATTCTTTTCTCAGGAGACAACATGTACAGCTGTGAGCGATGTAAAAAGTCAGTATGCATGATTAATATAGGTTTAATGCAATAAAATAAGTCAATTTTAACAAGGATGTTTTTCATCTGCATTTCTTTTTACCCGATGTTTTGTTTTCTGCAGGTTGAGAAATGGTGTCAAATACTGCAAAGTGCTTAAACTTCCAGAGGTACAGTTTTTTTTTTTTTTTTTTTTTTTAAATTTCGCTGCAGATAAGAAGTGTAGTTTCGGTTGTGGTCGGCTACATACACTTTTTTTTTTTTTTTTTTTTTTTAAATAGATTCTGTGCATTCACCTGAAACGTTTCCGGCACGAAGTCATGTATTCGTTCAAGATCAGCAGCCACGTGTCCTTTCCGTTGGAGGGTCTCGATATGCGACCTTTCCTGGCCAAAGAGAGTCCATCCCAAGTCACCACCTACGACCTGCTGTCAGTCATTTGCCACCACGGCACGGCAGGAAGTACGAGTTTATTCATTTCCTACAGAAAAGGACAATTCAGGATGTTATTTCTTTCCTTTTTTCTGTTAATATAGCTCCCAAGTTCTCTGTTCAATCCTACGTGTGTGGGGGTGGGAGGTGGGGGCGATCATCTCTCCATTAAAATGTCTTTTCATTGTTGCAGGTGGACACTACATAGCTTACTGTCAGAATGTGATCAACGGCCAGTGGTACGAGTTTGACGATCAGTACGTGACCGAAGTCCATGAGACGGTGGTGCAGAACGCAGAGGCTTATGTCTTGTTCTATAGGTGAACAAAGGAGAACCCCCATTTACTCCGTATCTGCACCGATTTATTCCAAACGTTGTGACTGACTGTGCGTCTTCTGCAGGAAAAGCAGCGAGGAGTCGGTGAGAGAGAGGCAGAAGGTGGTGGCTCTGGCCAACATGAAGGAGCCCAGCCTGCTGCAGTTTTACATCTCCAGAGAATGGCTGAACAAATTCAACACCTTCACCGAGCCGGGACCCATCAGCAATCACACGTTTCTGTGTCAGCACGGAGGTAGGTGTGTGTGTGTGGTGATTCTGTCTTTTCTTTAAAATATTTTGTACGTTATAATGACCCCTTACACAGTATAACTGAGAAAACAAACACTTCCCCCTAAAGGGAAATTCCACTGAGTATACATATAAGGGTCAGCTTACTAGTCAGTCATTTACAATTCAGCCTGTGGAAACGGTTTTATTTCTGCGGTTCTGGAGGACTATTGTCAAGTTTGAATTTCAAACACCAACTTTTGAACAAGTTCCTTGAAAATGTTATACGTTACCGGAAAAATGCCAAGAATCACATTATTAATTCCCCAAGAGCAGAAGTAGTTTGTGACGTTATTTTCAGCACAGCTCACTTAAAAGGTGCCTCTAAATATTTCCAAAGTCTGCACAACCAAAATATTGTATATTTAACGCACAAAGAAATAAACAGCGAGACTTTGCAGTTTACCATCAGAGAGTATTTACTGACTGTCAGAAGGCAACATTAGTTTAGCGTTGGTGGCTGATTTCATGCAGCACTTCAGAGAAACCTCATCCTGTGCTGAAGGCTTACTGATCAAATGTGGGCAGAGTTATGGGTGGCTCACTGATATTCAAGAAAACACAGCCTGTATTTAAGACAACCTTTCAGCCAATAACAGCTAACACGTCGTGCAACAATCTGTAGACAAGATATTGATTTCAACAGGCAAATTTTTTTTTAACCCCCCCCCCCCTCCCCATTGAATTAAATAATGAGCTTACATTACTGTAACATTTTAAGTAATGCCAAATGCTGCAAACAAGAACTGTGCAGCAAAGAGATGCTTTTGAGTTGCATTATTTTAACTATAACTTCCGGTGTTTTTGTAATGTGATCAATATTTGGGACTAAAAGTCAGAGGGTCTTGGATCTCTTTTGACAAGTCTGCTGTTAATCTGCCTCTAGCTCATCTTCACCTTTAATGAAAATGCAGTATTACATTTCTGGAATACCCCTTTAAAAAACAAAAACACAGCTATTAAATGAGCATAAAAATCTGTGGGAAAATGTTCAGCGTTAATCACTGGAGATTTCTTGCCATGTGGACAAATCATTGCATTCAACTTACTCACAGCGGCCAAAAAATTTTTTTTCCCCCCACATGATCACATTCACATGTGCTACCTAATGGACGGCGGTGCTGAAGGGAGGTTACTGGCCTCTAGACATTTCAACTTCCAAGACCGAACCGTTTTATTCTCAACCCTTCCAAAAAAAAAAACAAAGCACAGCTGTGTTATTTCCACATAAAACTCTATTAACTGTGTTTTGTTGGGCTTTTTTTTTTTTTTTTTTTTTTTTAATGATAGCTGGCCACTTTATACGTTTTTATTAGAAAAAACCTGGCTGTATGGTTTTTGAGAGACACAGACTATTATTGTTCAAGAGGATGACAATAAAAGGGTGGATTTTGTGTAGGAAGGGGAAAACGAAAGCTGCCATAGTTGTTCGTACTAGTGTCCAGTTCAGGCCAGAAAAGTTTCCATTAACCTCGACATATTTTATCTCTGTACAGGGATCCCTCCTAATAAATACCACTACATAGACGACCTGGTTGTGATTGTCCCCCAGAACGTGTGGGAGTACCTTTACAACAGGTAAACACGCAACATCCTTTCAGTGAATAACATGGCGTCATAATATTATTGTCACAACTGAGCAGGAGGAAGGAGTCAAACACACGACTCAGACACAAGGATTTAAGACAAGTGAAGAGAGAGAGAGAGAAACAAAAACCCCCCAAAAAACAACCTTTACTTACAAAAATTGGTACAGCAAAGTCCAGGCCATGGAGCAAAGAAACCGGGAGAGGAACCAATCACAGGTATCAACTTGATGTGGTTATGACTTTCACTTGATAACTAGGAGCGACTGAAGGGAGGTATTTATACTGACTGGGTGATTGTTAAGTGACAGCAGCTAGGGCTGATTGGAGAACTGTGAGCAGGTGAGGTGGAGAGAGAGAGAGAGAGAGGATGAAACACAAACTAAACTTAAAATACACACACAGACCAAAATCATGACAATTATTGGTTATTTGCTTCCATCTGATTTTATAACTTCCTAAAAAAAAGGACCCTAAACCAAAGAGATGGTGTCTTGTCTCGTCACACTTAACCCCGCTAAGGAACCACTGGTTCAGAGCTCAAGTGAATGTGAAAAAACATTTATATACCGACCCTCTAATTACAAGTTGGCAGCTACTTGCCAACACGTTCCCCACAACAACTTTATGACGTGACAAAACGTCACTGGTGATAAAAGATCGATTATGAACGCTCTCAAGTCAAAACATTTCAATTTCAATTTTTTTTTTTTAATACGTTGCTGCTAAAAGTTGTCATCTGTAAAGTAAAAACGTTTGAGCTTAAGGAAAGCCAAAAAAAAAAAAACACCAGATGAGCAGTTATAAGTCAGCTAGCTTGATAACTGAATTCTGGCTACTTGATCCCGTCACAATACATTGGATGGCAGCATCCCCTGAACTGGACATATTTATCTCTACAATGATCCCATAAACCACGGCCTTAGTTGAATGCTCATTTATAATTTCCATGTGGGTTCGTCACTATAAATATTCTCGTCGTACCTTTCTGTTAAATGTTGGTGTTTCTGTCTTCAGTTTTGGAGGCGGCCCGGCAGTCAACCACCTGTACATGTGTGCCATCTGTCAAGTGGAGATCGAAGCTCTGGCTAAACGCAGAAAAATGGAAATAGACACCTTTATCAAGGTAAACACCTCAACTCTGTGCTTAAATACTGTATCTTTACGCTTCGTGCTGAATGCTAAATGAGCTTTTTTTTCTTTTTCTTGTCTGTAGCTGAATAAAGAGTTTCAGGCCGAGGAGGCTCCAACAGTGATCCTGTGCATCAGCATGCAGTGGTTCAGAGAGTGGGAGAGCTTCGTGAAGGGCAAAGACAACGGTACGACCCTGCAGTTAGATAGAAACAGCAGTGCATTCGAGTTATTTTTCTCTATGCAAAATACCTTCCATCTGTTTTCTCAGAGCCACCTGGTCCCATCGACAACAGTAAAATAGGTATTATGAAAGGAGGACACATACAACTGAAGCAAGGTAAACCTCAGGACTGGTTGAGAAAGACGTTAAAGGTGGAAATAAAGAAAACAGACGGTCAGTTTGTGTTTTTTCTGGCCTCAGGTGCAGACTACGGTCAGATCTCAGAAGAAACGTGGCAGTACTTGTTGGGTATTTATGCCGGAGGACCTGAGATCGCAGTGAGACAGACGGTGGTGCCGGCTGACCCTGACAGCCTCCACGGAGAGAGGAAGATTGAGGCAGAGACAAGAGCACTTTGAGATAAAGAGAGGTTGGATTTTTCTGTCATGTGTTTGAATGTGTAACAACTTCCTGGAAGCCGTGGTCTTGAAACATGAAACATTTCCAGCCATTTCGCTTACGCTGACCACATGAAGTCATAAATTCCTTCTGGCCAGCAAAAAGTCAGATTCCCACACATGTGGCCAACACTAATGGAGGCTAATAAACGGTTGTAAATCTGGAGATCTGGAGATAGCGAGCCCATTTGGGGGTCTGTTGGTTCTCAACTTGTTTCTCAACTCTCACTATCCGCAGGTCTTCTGATTCCCCTTTCCACTCCTGCCCTCACAGGACGCTGAGGAATTTGCACCGTGGTGAAGAAGCCCCATCGTGAGCACTTTGTAAATGTAGCAGCGTATTATCCCGAAGCCATGTCACACGAGGAGGAAACGGTACCTAAATATCACGTAGTTTATTTATTGGATAACTCTGATCCTCAGTGTTAAGGTGTTTAAAAAAAAAAAAAAAAAAGAAAAGAAAAAAAAGATGTCATGTCACATCTCTGGAGCTGTTTTTGGTAGCTATGGTGTCTCAGTGGCCGCTGTCGTGGCTCCTCGGTGTCATGTATGGCCGAACCGGCTGTGGCAGAGCGGACGGCTGCCGGTGTGAAGCTGCTGGAGAACAGAGCTGCGGTTTCATGTTTAGTTTGAGGACTTCTTCATCGGAAGGAAGCAACAACCAAGAGACATTAATGAGCTTTCTGTTGTATGCCTGTTTACTAGATACTTAGCAACGAGTTCAGACACGAGGTGAGAAGTCTCAAATAAATACAACTCTTGCACCTCCAACCTTAAATCCACAGTGCACTGAGCCCTCAGGAATGGAAGATTTTTTTTGTTTGTTTAAGCCTGTGAAATGATGAATGAACCATAAAAACAATGCCGGGTTCATTTTAAACTACAAACAAAGCATGTGTGCGTCTGAAAACACCAGTTCAAACTGCATGCAACTACAACCTTTTTTTGGACCAGGAAAGACATTTCACTGACAGGATGCTGAGGTTGTTTTTTGTTGTTGTTGTTTTTTTGCTCAAACAGACAATTTATCTGTTAATGTGCTCAAAATTATTGAAATATCAACTCGTTCCTGTTTAGTTTTGCAAGCACTATCACTAAATAGGCATAAGGGCATATATAAATATGAATAATATTAACAAAACAGAGAAATGGACATCGGCACAAGTCATAGAGGTTGAAAGCAGGAGAGAAGATCACATATCAGAGGTGATAAGAGAATCAAAGTATCATAACTGGCATTTCTGATAAGAGCTCACAGTATGTTAGTAATTCTTCAGGAGCATCACAGTGTAAATGACCTTTTATGTCAGTCTTTGGTAGATACCTGTAATTTCAAATAGACCAGTAATGCAGTAATTATTAAACCAGGAGAGGACAGTATTAAATGAGACACATTTTGTTTTACCATGTAACATTTTAGCATGAGTGAAATAATTTGCTGGCTTCATAAACATTTTGCATTACATGCTAAAACTCAAACCTGTTACAGCAGTGAGGTCATTTCTGATACTATTTGAATGAAATTGTATATTTTTTTCAATTTCTGCATAATTTATTAATTGCGCATGTGTTGTTATCAGGTCCCCCCCCCCAAAAAAATCCAAATGATACACTCTGAGGTATTTGTTTGTAAAAATATGCGTGCATCTGTAGATTTGCTTTACTTTGGAAGACACAGTTTAAAAGCGGATGTAAAATACACTAATCTAATCAAGATACCATGTCTCGTTCACTCAAACTATGTTCTGGATGTAAAGGAATTGAGGAATTAAACCGTTTTCCTGAGTCCTAACCAAAGCGTGTGTTGAAAAAACTCGATTCAGATCCGAGTACTGACCTCTGTAAGCAGCCAATACAGAGATGCTCAGAGCAATTGTTTGTTGTAATTAAGTTTATTAAAAGAAAAAAAAAAAAGTTTTTTTTCTAAATTGTGCAATTCATTTTACAGCATCATCAATGTAAGAAAAATGATTAAGGGTCAAATCTGGGAGACATGGCAGAGCCACTCCAAGTTTAGCCAAATTAGAGTCTTCCTCTATCTCATTGTAGACAAATCACACGCTCGCCTTTTTTTTTTTTTTTCCGCACACATCTGCATCGCAAAGTCTGCCACCAAATTTTAAGCAGTTAAGGGCCTAGCATTATTTGACCATCTTCTCCTGTCTACCTTTAATATTATACATAGACTAGTTTACTAATTATTATCAATAAATAACAATTTTGAAAGCCAAAAATAGGAACTGAAATTGAATTATTGTATTTAGGTTTAATTAGTATTAAATGAAAAAGCCTTAATTTCTCATCGGTTTACATTTAATGTTTGATTACATTAAAATCCCCATGATGCATAAAGTACCAATGCACAGTTAATACATTGTTTTGAAATGTTTTATAGGTTACTGGTAATCATTAAGAGAGCAATTAAAGTCAAACAGTCATCCTACCTGGGAATACAGTGCCTTCAAGCCCCTGCTGTATACACCCACAGTGCTTTTTTGTTAGGGTGGAAAAATGTACATCTTAGAAATCATTTCAATTTCCGATTTTCAGAGACGTCATATAAATTCCCAGCATTCATCCGCATTGACTCTAAAAAGGTCTATTTAGCAGTGTACCATTGAATTTCCCTTCTGTATTTCATGGTTACATCAATCAGAAAAGGCGAAGCTCATTAATCATAATGTCATATCTTGTTTGTTTAATCCGTAAAAAAAAAAGGTCATCCTAAAAACGACAAGTTGCGAACCGAAGCTAACGGCCTGCTGAAGGCAGAGGGTAACTCCCAAAATGTCAAATTACTCCTTAAAAGATGTACACAAATATTCTACATAGATTCAAATGAGCTTATTTTGTTAAGATATGAGCTATTCAGTTTAAGTATGACAATAAACGATGCCAGTATGCATAAGCAGAGGCCCTGAAACAGGAAACACCTCTATAGAAAACAAGATGACCAAATGGACCATCTGTTGTAGATGGCGGCGCTCGTTTCACTCTTTAAAACTTTGTGAGGAAAAGCCAGAAGACGACCTTGCAATGTGTGTTTTCTTTTGTTTTTGTTGTTGTCAAAATTTCTCGCTCACAGTGGTTTCCCGTCCTTCTCGGACGAGGACATTAAATGTCACCGAACGACCCGAATCTGCTTTTTGAGACTTGTAGTTACCATTCGCAGGACCAAAATGTTTAAAAACTAAATGAAGCCATTATCAATATCATTAATGTCACCTGTTCACCTGTAATTTTCCCGACAGACACGCCATCATGTCCGCTGCTGTGTTTGGTGACTGTATTTTGTCTCAATAATCCACATCTCCCTGTTTTCTTTCTTTCTTTCTTTTTTTTTTACACTGTTCATCCTTTTTAATAAGAAAGGTCACTAATTTATCTATTTATTTTCTCGTGTAAGTTTTTCTTTTCACAAATTTCCAGACTGTGTCTATAAAAGATCATATTTACACTACGGTGGTATGTGTACTATATTTAGATACTTTTTGGGAAAGTGTTTGCAATGAAATAAAAGACAAATCTGTGCAATCTTACCTCTATTATCAACGAGATAATGGGCAGCTGTTACACGTAGTACCGTTTGAACAGCTGACAGTAAAGACTCGGGCAGTGCGGCTTATTATAGTGCAGCGTTATGAGAACCGTGGGTGGTAATTACTTATTCATCCCCACCTGTGAGCTTGTTTGCTTGTGTTACAACTCGTAGCTATGCGTGTGAGATTTCCATTTTCACTGGCAAGTACAAGCATTGCTGTGGTCGGACGGTAAATCAGAAAAAGATCACGACACGCAGCTAGGATTTTATTGACTGGCGTTTTCCCTGTATTTTATAGTGTGCGGCTCTTGTGGTCACGACAGTGGTGATGCTTCGATAACATGGGACTTTAGTGGTTGACCTCAATTCAGTAGGATGTCTTAATGTCTGTGTAACTGATGTAATTACGTGACTGGTTTAATGATTAAAATTGCCTGGTCTTGGATTTCAACTTGGGTTTTTTTCCATCTTTTCCAAATCCAGCTAAAGAAAGACGTCAATGCTCTTGGATAAATATTGTAAACCTCACTGAGGATTGTTAAAGGGTTAAAGGTTCCTTCTCATGGATGGTACTACTCTGCCCGTGGAAACGGATATGATAATTGTTTACTGACATTTTATAAAGCTAAAAAAGGTCTTGCGTGGTTCTGGATTATATTTGTTAAATCATAGAAAATCTCCCCGGTGATGTCATAGTGATGTAATTTGTTTTTTCTTGGCATAGGAGCAACACGGTTGTGTAAAGGATGCGTTGCAACACAGGGGCTCGCTGTTAAAAGGGAGTGTGAATTTTTTTTTTTAACCATTATTTCCTTTTTTTTCCTGAGACTAAGGAGAGAAAACTATAGCACTCTTTAATTTTTCTGTTAAATACACAACTACAGTTACAACACAGTTAGCTTCCTGCAAAGTCTACTAATGGGGAAATAGCTAGCCTGATTCTGTCCAAAGCTACAGAAGAAAATCTTCCTACGAGCACCTTTAAAGCTCACTAATGAACACATGATCTCTTTCTTTGATACGTACAAAACCAGACAGATATGCAAAAACATACTACTGCCAAAGCCAGGCTGGCTGCTTCTCCTGCTTTCTGTTTTTATGTCTATTAATGTCTTCAAGTTGTATGATTTCTATTTTGCTTTATGTTTTAATAATTTTTCAGTCCAGTTAACGGTTTGTTAACTCTCTTATGGACTGGAATAATCAATAGCATTTCCATCCAGTTTCTTCTATAGATCAGCACTGACTAAAAAAAAATCTTCTAAACAAGCATATTAATAACGTTTGATCCAGACTGAAATGGAGATTCCTTTCCTTTCTGTTTTAAAACTGTCCTTTGTGAGCTCCTGAACACGATGCAGTTCAATCTCACTCAATCGCTGAAGTTTCCCTTTAAAAGACAAAATAGACGGTGTACAGTGAGTGTAAATAAATTAAAGTAGTATTATCTAAATGAGTCACCACTTTCTTGGCACGATGTCAGCAGCATCACTGCTCATCTGGAGTAAAAACGTTGATCAAAAGGGAGTTAAGATGATATATAATCAATCCTTGAATGTATTTTTAACTTGTTTTCTGCTGAAAAAAAAAAAGGATCAGAGAGAGAGAGAGAGAGAGAGAAAAATGGTTCATCTGTTTCAATCTGAGAAAAAGACCAACTGTTACGTGAGGAAATGTGATGTCATCCCAAAATGCCATACGTATGCTGAGCTGTGATCGAGCCCAGACAGACGGAGGCAGACGGGGAGGGAAACACACCGGGCTGCTGCTGAGACGAGACGCTGCACATACGACTGAGCATTCGTGCAGACGGGCGAGCCGACAGGAGAGCTGCAGGTAGGAGCCAAAAACAAAACTGTTTTAGAGCACTGATTTCTGTATATCTATATATAAACACACACACACACACACACACACACACACACACACAAACATGCAGCTGCAGCATCCATCCGCATCGCATCCTCACTGGCGTGTTTTCTGCACTGCCTGTGTGTCTCAGCGTGAACACACACACACACAGCTTTGACAGGGCTCTTGATCGCTGACATGAAGGTTACATTGACGCCGAGATACTACAGCAGGTACAGGATGCGCGTCACGAGACAACCGGACGTACTGATGAACGATTAAATGTCTTATTGGAGTAGCTGTCCGGACAACCGAACATTCAATCCACGACACAGCGACAGATCAGGACGGCAGGAGAGTCTCGTGGCTTGCCTTTAAGAGGATCCTCCCGGCTGTGCCCACCACTCACCGGGACGACGGGACGGGTGTGGCACGTAGCGGCCGACCACACTCGTCCCCACCATTCAAGTCATCGCCACACCTGCTGGTGGCTCTCTGTGCACCAGCCGCCGGCTCTGGAAGATGAAGGTCAGACAGCAGATTTGGGAGGGCAGGTCGGGATCTGCATGAATCAAGAGGAAAAAAAAAACAAAAACGAGCCGTCATGCGTGGAAATATCTGTGACAATATGAGAGGAGCTTCTTTCTCCTCGAGGATGAAAATCAGAGTCTGCTGTGGCTCTGACTGTTTTTAATAATGTTGCGTCAGAGCAGGCACCTGGTATTTGTGGGTTTTCATCACAGTGGGATGTTATTCAAAGATGACTCTTGCGAAAGTGATCTCCCTTGTTTACTCCTACATTTGTAATATTCCAGATTATGAACACTCGAGTGGTTCCCCCCCCGTTTCACCTCGCTGGTTACCGGTTTGCAGCTGCGCTCACAGCACTCCTAATAATCCTAATAATCTGCGTTTGTAATTTAGCGAAAAGTTAAAGCGGTTGTTCTTAGACTCATAGAGCAACAACAGCTGATTCAAAGCTCTCACTTTATCTGTAAGTTTTTGATTTGAAACTTTTTTACTGATTTTTTTTTTTAAGCTCTTTATTGGCTTGTACCAGCCTGCTTGTTTTACATGTTACATTTTACATTTACATGTCACCCTTCAGGTCATCTGGCATGAGTCTTTTAGGTGTTTCATAGTGGTGGACAAAAAAAAACAAAAAAAATCTTCTGAAAGCAGCTGAAAATATCTTACAAGCCTGCATGGCTTTTCATTTTAATGTCCTGTCGCCTTGATTTATTTGATCCTTCAATTTTGTTTTATTGTATTGATGTTTTAAAATGTTGTGGTCCCTCTTAACTATTTTATTTATCGTCTTTTTAATCTATGTCATTGGTTTTATGTTCATTTGTATTACCTATTTGCGTTGCATTCTCAAATAGTTTTACTGTTTATAGTTGTATGATTATCACATAAAGTTTGATTAATTTATTTATACAGCGGTAAACAAGGGAACAATGTTTTGTCCTCTAACTCGCCTTTTAAAAGTGAACATTTACTGAATATATAGCATTCTGCTGCTGACTAACCTCCTCTCTTATTTCTGCGTGCAGGCATTTATAATATCTTCAGTGGCAGCTCTGCTCCATCAAGCGGAGGAGAAGTTCACCAACTTCAGCAAGTAGCCCACATATGAACGCTCTGGTATGAGCAGGCCCTGCGGTCGTTTAAAGGCCAAACCAAAGTGCTGCGCACTGTCAGAGGAGCTGTTTCTTCAGAGAGAAGAGCCCCACTGGACGGACTGCTGCTGCACTCCGATTCAACTCCTCTATTTGTGAACTCTTTTGTGGTTTTGTTGCAAAAGCGACCCCTGTAAATATTTACATGCCGCGTCTGGCAGCTGAGAGAGACGGAGAACCAACCGAGAGAGATCGTGCCTTGACTCTTTGCTTCGCGGTTACCCTGCAGGCAAAGCTGGATGTGACACCGATGTGGGTTTTTTTTTTTTTTGATCGCTGAAAACAAATAATTTGAGGAGTGGTTGCACGTCTTCTTTCGGGGGAAACTTTGTGCCGCACCGCCCTTTCCCTGCTTGTAAATTGCTTTTCTGCCTTTTAAGGAAACGAATCTCGTACACATCTAAGGAAACTCTTTCTCACGGGCATTTGCACTCACTCAGTTTTACGCTCCGTCGTCAGACTGTAAAACTCCGGTTTCCCCTTCAGAACACATAAATAGAATAAATACGTTCACATATATTTAATAATCTTACATTTATTTTACATTGCTCATCCTTTGTTTATAATAATAGTGACATTAGTCTACGAGTATGAAAAAGAAAACACACAGTGTCCTTATGAAATAGGATAAATTGAGTGCAGCCAAGACAGAATAAAAATATATAAAATCTAAAAAGAAATGACTGAATAAAAGAATACAAGATGATTAAAATCCATTTTATGAAAATTCATCTTTAAAGAATCTCAATATTTGTTTTGCTATGTTGGTAGTTTTTCTTATATTCTGCCTGTAAATATATAAAATACGTGTCGCGGTGTATAAAACAGCAATAGTTATTAAGAGTTATAACATGCAAATACAAAATTCACTCCCTATTGCAGTATAAACATATTGGACCTCAGTCAAAGGTGTATCCTACTTCCTGTCCTCACCCGCCACACATGCGGGCGAATGAGTAAGGACGAGTGCGCGTGCTGACACGTAGGTTAGTCTGTGGCGTACCTGTCGTCTACCTGTCGAATCTGTTGGCACGCACCATGGGCTGCGCCATGTGTTCGCAGCTGGTTGACATGTGGACCGTGAGGGTGAGCGGGACCGGCCGCCGGGCCGTGGAGCTCACCGCCTACCCCGGCACGCTGCGGGGAGGCTACCACCGAGTCACGGGCCTCCACTACATGTCGTCCTTCTCCGACGCCGAGGACTGCTGCGACGACACCAGCTCGGGCAGCTCGCTCACGCTGGACTGGCTGGCACAAGGGGCGGACGGCTGACGGGGGCGTTACCATACAAACATGTGAATAAATATGATGAAATAACACCGGACCGCGTGGTGTGTTTGCGAAAAAAAAAAAAAAAAAAAAAACCATTCGGTGATGTTTAGCGTTTTTGTTGGAAGTCGTGTCCTTTTTTTATTAGAAAGTATTCCGACATTTAAGCCTCCCGAACAGCCGGAGACATTGGATTTTCTCGTTCTTGTGATCGCGTTATTTCGGCAACATCTTGAGGGAATTTTCTTCGAATTTGGCTCAAACGTTCACTGTTAACAAGGATGATTCGATTTAGGGGGGGGGGGGGGTCAAAGGTCAAGGGGACTGTGATCTCATGTCTGTCCCATCCTTCTCATTTATCTTTTTTCTTTTAATTTGGCCCATATTTTTATTTGGTGCCAAGGATAAACTGATTAGAGTTTGGTGGTCAAAGGTCAAAGGTCAAGGTGACGGTGATCTCCCATCTGTTCCATCCGGATTATGATGGAAAACGTTTCTTATTTCAGCAAACAACCTCGCGGACCCCCCCCCCCCCTAAATGAAGTATGATCACCACAGTACACAAAAGACATGTCGGCAGCAGAGGTCAAACAGTCTGATTTGAGCCTCCGTTTCATCCTTCAGTGTCTCTTTTCGGATGTCTCGTGTCTCATTGCGATGATTTGATTTTTAATTTTAAACCAGAAAACAGTTACTTCATAAAAAAAATTAAAAAAAAATGTTCTCTAATTCACGAGTTCCAAAAGAATCCTCATGAATCCACCTTCCAGTTCACTTTTATTTTTTATTTTTTTGTATTTATTCATACATAAGTTACACTTTGAGTGGCTTCTTTTTTTTCTTTTTTTACTTGTTACACATATTTCCACATATTTACTTCTATCTAAACAAAATTGTCCTCCAGCTCTGCGCGTCACAATTTTGCCTCGGGGTACGTTTTTTTTTTTGTTTGTTTTTAAACTTGCAAAAGGTTTGTCACTCATTAGTGGGAAACGGAAAAATCCTTGAGTGCAACACATTTCCATCGCTCAACCTGTCATCTCCATCTTTGGGAGTGGGTGGAGCAGACGATACAAAAGCACTTCCACTCCGGGACTCCACTCCAGCAGCGTTAAAGCACGCACCGAGCCGCGGTCCCGTCTTCTCCTTTTTGTTTTTCTTACTTTGTATTATCAAACCAACGATGGCGGTCATGATTAGAAACGAAGTTTTCTCCTGCTTTGTTTTCTACGGCGTGCTCCTGGTGATCAAAATGTACATCATAGCGATCATAACGGGGCAAGTGAGGCTGCGTAAAAAGGTGAGTGACTCACACGATGTTTTTTTGTTGTTGTTGTTGTTGTTGTTTTTTTTAAAGCGGAAAAGGCATCTTTAATTTAATACCAGCACTGGATTTATTTACTTTCACTGATGCAAACTTCTTCTTTTTTTTTTCCTACCCTGAAAGGCTTTCACTAACCCCGAGGACGCGCTGAGACATGGAGGTGTGGAGTTTTACAGAGCGGATCCATACGTGGAAAGATGCCGTCGGTGAGTGGGCAAGTTTCAACTGTCACGACGTGTTTTTACGAATATAATTTTAAAAAAAACAACAAAAAAAATGCGCCTGAAGAAAAAGTGCACGGCTGCCCAGCTGGGAAAAGACCCAAGAATATTTGATTAATTGTTGTTTTTTTTTGTTTGTTTGTTTTTTTTAAACGGATGCATTCATGTCTAAGCTGTATTTTATTAGTACTTTTTTTTTTGAGTATAACTAGTATAACTAAATATTTAGTCTCCATGGTGACCTCACTTTTGGTGTAATAGAAGCAAAAAGTGACATTAAATGAAAAATATGAAGCATACATCCGGCCGCTGACAGCTTCATAATATCTCTACATTATTGCACTGCAGTTTTTTTTGTGTTTTTTTTACAGTAAGATGATGAACTAATTAGGAATAATTAGTCGTAGCTTATACCGAAAGTGTGAGTGAATTGGTTTTATTGGAGCTTTTTGTGGCTCCTTCTGCAGATTTTTATTTTTTTTTTATTTTATTTTTTTTTTTTTTGCAGACCTTCTGCAAAAGAACAAGAATCTGCAACTAAGAAATTAAAACGCACAGATCGTGTTTATCCGAAGTGGAATTTTTTTTTTTCCATTGAAATTGAAGTCGTCTGTTAAGTGTTTTCCTCCATTGATTTTGCCAGCCTGCAGGAGATGTGCCTGACTGCTTTGTTTTGACTTGTCAAGGAAATGATCTGTGACAGGAGCCAGAGCACACGTTCCTCTGCCAGTATAAAAAAACAAACAAAAACCCCCCCAAAACATCTGTCTGTTGTGAAATAATCAGGAACTTGCGAGAAACAACTTTGCAATGGGAGAAAGTCCTGGTATATTGAAAAAAACAACAAAAAAACAACATCTGGCTGGGCAATTCATATGAATTACAACAACATGTGCAAATAGTCTGCGAGCCCAGTCGCCGCTTTAAAACGGCTAGAATGGCAGGTTTCCCAGAATGACGTTGATAAAAGATTGCGAAGCTGATTAGTGAGCCGGCTGGCAGAAAGGGGAAAGTTACAGACTTCCTCTGTGGTATGATGCATGAGATGAGATGAGATGAGCCAGAGATTGCAGAGTCCACAGTGTTACCTCAGCGAGGACTTTCAGTCGGAGGAAACGACAATTCACAATTTTGAGTCACAGACACGACCGGGAATCACTTTTAATCATCACTTTCCCTGCAACGCAGAAAACTGAGTCACTAAATTACAGTCAATTGAAGACAGACGTGTATTTCGGCATTCACGGGTTGACTCTTTCTTCTTTTTTTTTCACACCCCCACCCCCTCCATGTAGAGCTCACCTCAACGACCTGGAGAACATCCTGCCCTTCCTCTTCATCGGCGCCATCTACTCCCTGACTGGACCGTCGCTGCCCACGGCCCGCCTCCACTTCCTGGTCTTCTTCTTGGGCCGGATACTGCACACCGTCGCCTACCTGTTGGAGCTGCGGGCGCCGACCCGCTCCCTGGCCTACACTGTGGCACAGATACCTTGCGTTTCCATGGCCGTGCAAATCCTCATGGCCGTCGCGGCGTACGCCTAGGCGTCCCGGGGAACTGAGGGACTGAGCTTAGGGGGTGGTGTTTTGGTCTAAAGATGGCTGTGATTTATCAGAGAAAGAAGGAGGAGGCCTCTTAGAGGGGTGGGGTGGTTGGGGGGGCCTCCTGGAAAAGACGGGAATGTCAAAGGGTGTGCAATACCAGGTGTTTGATTTCACCAGTGCTACGATTCTGTCAGTATTTCTATTGATCTATTTACAAAGCTGAAATGTGACCAGGTCTTAAAAAGATATTTGAAGTTGACGTCATATACTGTATTGTGTATTTAACATGCAAATGAAGGTTGTTGGACTCTAAAACTCACTGACGGACAGTTGTAGACGTTTAGCATTAACTCACTGTGGAATATTTTCCAGCACTGCACAGTACGTCGACCTCTGACCCACTTTTTGTGTGTGTGTGTGTGTGTGTGTGTTTACATACAACACAGACCATCAGTGTGTTTTTTATTTGTGTGTCCTCATTCATGTGTTTCCTGTATGGATAAATCAAATGTTAACACAACAGATGGAGCTGCTGTGTTAACATTTGTTCAGGTACAAATGTTCAACAAAAGCGTAATAGTGGATCCTGGCGATGATGACCGATGAGGCGGTGAATGTTTTAATACCGTCTGCAGTGAGAAACAACCTCCGTAGCACGATCTTCTCATATTGTAATTTCATCTGTGAAAACGTATTTTGAGGCTGTTTTTTTTTTTTTTTTTAAAGGTTTCTAATGATAATTTATTCATCAACTTAATGTATATAGTTGTGGTTTTTTTTTTAACTCACGGATATTTTTTTTTGTTTTCTTTTGTAGGCAATAAAAACAATTCACAACCAAGAAGGCGCAACATTGAATTGAATACGAGTTCACATGTAGATTTCATGCTCTTTTGCGTTGTGTATGCCCGGTGCTGCTGCAGAGACGGTGTGTTCTGCGGTTGAGGGGAGGGGACAGGACGGGGGGGGGGGAGGGGGGGGGGCCGGGGGGCCGGGGGGCCCCACTTTGTGGGAGTGAGATGAACCAGAAGTCCGCGGCAGAGTTCCAGCATTCCTCCACCTGTTATGTAAGACCTTTGGCTTGTGCTGCGTTCGCTTGTCCTACCCCCGAGGGGGGGAGGGAGAGGGAGGGGGGAACACTGGGAAGCCGAATAGACGCATTTTTACAGTGTGCAGGCAGTACAGTGCTCAGTCAAGCATTCAAAGAAACGGAACATAAATTACAGTATTCGTGGCTGCAGGACGTCGTCTTCGTTTGAAGCAACGTTTCTTTTTTTTCCTAGTTGTAAAAAAAAAAAAGAAGAAAAAAAAAAAAGATATAATCCCAGTAATACCATTTCCAGTGATTTTCCCAATGAGCGATGATGATTAATCTTGAATATACAGAGCTGCAGTGTTTCGTGATTGCAGAGGTCTTTTTTTTTTTTTCTTCTTTTTCAATATACAAAAGAAATACAACAATCCGTGACAAGGTGGGAGTGTTGGGAAAATCCTTTGCTTTTACTGAATGAGCTTCAACAATACATATAATCTGGGTGAAACACAACACTGCAATGCAAAGGACAGGGGTGTGTCTATCCTGCGTTATGCGTCATCTCTGAGGTCGTCTAAACGTGCCTTTGCCTCCAGGGGTAAAAGGAAATAAGGCTCATGGCCTCCTTCTTATACCGCTGACACACCATAAAAAAAAAAAAAAAAAGTTATTTTTTTGTACCTTTTCATGAGTGTTTTTCCCTTTTTTTTTTTTTTTTTTTTAAAAGATAATATGAGTTGAAAACTCGTACAAAAGCTTTGTTTTGGTTGGCCCCGGCTGCTCCCCGTTTATGTTGGACTGCCTGGTCTATTGTTCAGGGGTTGGAGGCTCATGTCAGGGAGAGACAGAGAGGGCAGCATTTAACTTCAGTCAGCAAGAAACTGGACATAAATCTTTGGTTTAGTGATTTAATATGAATATATATACCTCCATCTTGTGGCCAAAAAAAAGCACTAAACAGTCAAGTTTTTCCAGATTTCACTCTCTTGAGATCAAATTGTGAGGCCTCCTCCCCGTGTAATCCCACTTGAGCTGTTCATTGGCCAAATGGCAGCACAGGTGATTGTTAGTTACACTGTGGCTTTGTTTTTGTATAATTACAGTAAATACCAGGCGATTACAGCAGCAGACGTACTTTTATTTGATAGAAATTAGGAAGTGAAAACTGTTTTTTTTTTTTTTTACTCCCGTTTGTGTTTTTTTTTCCCACATTTTTATTTCTAGAGAATTGTTCTTGTTACACCATCAAATGCTATCGTGGCTAAATACTACCAGCTGCTGTAGATTTGTTAATTTATTTAACGGCTCAAAGCCCGATGCGGAATGTAAAACCACCATCAAAATGTTTTGTTCAATTATGTTTAACAAAAAAAAAAAAATATTACACTATCTCGGCTATAATTTGTTTTTAACAGCTGTATGCTAAGTACTAATGTTAAACATTACACCTGACGTTAACATGTTAGCCTGAAAAAAGTAAACTTTTTCTTACATCATTTTTTTAGTGAGAAACATTTGTGATTTGAAGTCCAATTTTTTTTTTTTTAAAGGGTTTTATTTTAACTTCATTTTAAGTTAATGGGAAGCCAGTGGAAGTTTTTTTTGTTTGCTACACTGATTAGTCCAAAATCAATTAGCAACTCTGTTGGTGGCCCTTCAAACATTTCCCTTTGTAAGATTTGCGTGGTAAAACAACAGCATAACAAGCTACACAGCTCAAATTTCATAAATATTTATTACATATCAATGAACAGAATCAACTACTTTCACAGCAGTGGTCTACAGCACTTGTTTAAAATAACTGCTCAAATAATATTAATAATAATAACAATATAGTTCAGTTTCATTTGAGGCCACATTTGATACACAAACATTTACAAGTAGTACTTGGCATTAAAAACGATGGCGATACAATATTTTAAGACACTTGGTGTTTTTTTTGTTAATTTTCTTTCATTTTGATATCACAGAGAGGTTTAGCAACAGTCCAAACAGTAAATATAGATCCAAATACAAAAAAAAACAAAAACGAAACAAACAACAAAAAAAACCAGTGAAAATGCCAAGGGGAGGTAGAAACAAAGAGTACTCGACAGAAACACAGGAGAAGGAAGGAAAAGGACGTACGAGGGAGAAGCTGCGTTCCCCCGGTCACCCACGCTCATTTTAGAGTAATAAACACCAGAGTACCTTTGTAAAACTCCCCACTTCATTTTTCTTTTTCCCTTTTTCCGAGTTGTGTTATAGTGTTGGAAGGTTTCGCTATAAGGCAGGCAGGAGAGTAGAGGGAAGGCGTGGGAGGAAAAAGGGAGGAAGAGGAGGCTCATGCAAGATCTGAAGGCTGCTGTGTTGTAAAAAAAACAAAAAAAAACCCCACACACCGTACAGAGGTGCTTTCATCCCCACATGAACACAGTCAGAACCCACCACTCCCAGTCTGTCGCCTCACCGAGCTTTCCACTAAGCTTTCCCCCCTTTGGTTTTACCGACTGACGCTCTCGGCGTTTCCCCCGTTTCATGCGAGATTCAGCGTTCGCGCTGACGAGACGGGGACTGATTTAAATTAGTGATTTGAACTCGACGACATTCGTCGAACGCCAAACTTTTCGAGTTCTGCGCCTCTGAGCTGCTGCTGTCGCTCGCTCGTCACCGGGACGCGGCACGCTGTGAGCTTTTGATCCTGCCGGTGAGTCAATTGCAGGTGATCGCTTCCACCCGGCCTCGTGTGCTGCAGCGCTGATGAGCCACGCGGGGCCCCGGTGGGAGAGAGCCACAGAAAAAAAAACCTAAAACAAAAACAACAACCTGGACTGACGCCGTGTTTTTGTCGTTTTTAAGCGCGTGTTTTTGTAATTGTTTGGGGCGCTCCACTGATTTTACACAGAAAGTTCACTTTACGCGTCATACGGACAAAAATGCTTTCTAAGTGTAAAATCATATTTCATCATATGGGATGATGGTTAATGACTTAACAGAGCCGTGCAATTAGAGGATTACAATATTGTGCATTCCCAATATATCGCCACGTGTATTTAAGTTTGGTTTGAATCATACTGAATATCAGCCTTTAGCCGATGGGAATTATTCTTATTTGGTATTTTTTTTTGGGCCCTTATCGAAGTGCCAATTTGGATACTGTAGTTTTGTAGTTGTAGTTAACTCTGATATGACGTGAAAGCAGCATTACATTTTTTTTTAAGTAGAAGTGTGAGGTTTGAAAGAAGTGGACATTTAAGAGGCAGCGAGGGTTTTATGAAAGACCTCCGCATTATGGAAAATTCGGGATATGACAGTTATTTTTGAAGCTGGGCTCATATTCTGAGACAAAAAAATAAATAAATTGAAAAACAGTTTAAAAAAAAAAAATCTGTCTGCCGAGTCTTCCAACTTTGTGGATTGAGCTCAAATTTGCACAATAAAATAAAAGTTAAGAGGCGAGCTGAAACGAGCAGATTTAAAAGTTCCTCCACCCATTTTGCACGAAGGACAACCAGTAAAAAGTTGATCTAATATTGGAAATAACTACTGTCAGTATCTGACCTCAATCCTTTCAGCTAAGGAACGTGCCGGGTAACTGATTAATTAAAGTGTGTTGTTTTTCATCAGACTCGAGGACATCAGGGTAAAAACCAGCTGGACTTCTGGGTCCTGAAGACCAGAAAAGAGTGCTGAATTCCTAAAAACTAACAATACGTCACTATTAGGCTCGTGAGCACGCTAGCTTCGGCTGCCTAAATCATTTAATTTAATGTCAGTATACTGTATTTTATTTGTCTAAAATTAAAAGGTTTTGTCGACAACTCCCTTTCTGTACCATCAAACACATCAACCTTGTAAAAGAGGCCCCCGACGCTTTTGCTTTAAGCCGTTATATTTGGTATTATGTCGCGGACCTCATTGTTTCCAGAGGAGCTATTTTAGTGGCGAAGAAGAAACACAACACTTGTGCAGGAAAAGTCAGGTCATGCAGATTTAAAGTTGACTGTTTTTTTTTTTTTTTTAAATTAAACAAAATGTTTCGCGTTTGTGGCTTCGAGAGAATTCATCCAGACCGACGGGGGGGAGGGGGAGGGGGATGGGGTGGGGTCGCAGGTCACCACTGTAATCTAATGCGGACTACAATCATGGCTGCTACTGTCAGACACCACAATATACGGCGGCCGTTCGATGTGGCGTTCAATGGGAAATGCTGAAAAATGGCACTTGTGGGAGACTTTGCCTGCAGCCCCGTCTACCTGTTTTGCTGCGCACGAGGAGAAGAATGAGGACTAAAATGTGCAGGGAGCATAAAACATCATACTTTCAGTAAATATGGGAATAAAACTGTTTTTTTTTTTTTTTAATAATATATCTATAAATATGCATCACAGGCCGGACGGGCACATACGCATGTGTGCATCTTCATGTACAAACAGATGTACACATACATATGCATATCATACAACATTTGAAAGTGGAGTGGAATTAATCACATAATATACAACACATATTAACGCTCCAGCAACTTCAGAGGGGACGGTGGACGCGGGGGGGGGGCGGGGGGAACAAACGCGCACGGGGACACGTCTCCTAAACCCCCGCTGCACCCATCACGTCCGATGAACGGGGGGAGACCACGAAAGATTCCCGGATATAAACAAACAAAAAACGAGACGAGATAAAAAGGAATTTCGACAAACAAATTAAAAAGCAAACCAACCAACCAACCAAACCCCCCCCCCCCCCGCCCCTCCCCCCCCCAAACAATAACGGTGACAGTACAGGAGTGGGGCGGGCGGAGAAGTGCGCGACGGGATTGTCTTCACTTTAGGTCCAGGACGTCTTCTTCGAAGGACGTGGCGAGCGCGAAGGCGCTGGCGAGCGGCGGGCTCTCCGCCAGCAGCACCGCCTTCTCCGGTTCGGCCTCCGAGCTGGACGAGCAGTGCAGCTGGACGTCCAGGTCGGCCTCGATGGACTCTGATGACAACCTGTTGAGCACAAAACGATGCGTCACGACCTCCGACGTCGCCGAACCGTTAAAAAAAACAACAAAAAACGCCGCTGCTGCTGTCGCGTTACCGTCACCTGTCACTGTTGGTGGACGTCAGCGCTCGAGGTTTGGGCTGCTCCTCCTCCGCGGCCTTCTTGCTCATCTTTCTCTGCTTGACCGACCCGCTGTCCGGCTTCCCACTCGGCTCCTCGGTCAAACCTTCGTGCGCACGAGGGTGATATTAGTTCAAACATTTGGGAATTTCGCTTGTTCTGCCTTTTCTAACGAGCGTCAGGCGAGAACATCGAGAACATCGACACCAACGCGTTTGCAGCCGCCCCGATTAAAATGGAGCGACAGTCTGCCAGCAGGTTCGCTCAGCATGAATATCGGAAACGGTTAACCTCGCCCCGTCCTGAGTTCACAAAATTTGACTACCAACACCTGTTAAAACTCTATAATCTATAATAATGTTGTAGCTTGTTTAATCTGTAAAACAGGGTTTTGGCGGGAGTTTTTGAGCGGGAACTTTTCTTGGACAGAAGTAGTACCTTCCTCAAGTTGTCTCCTGCTTTCCAGCCAAACAATACGAGCGTGTATGACTCCGATCAGACGGCCGGGAAGTGGGAACGTTTTCCCTTCGGGAACCTCCGGCTCCGAGAGCGTTCACAAACAGGCAACGTGGCGACTCCTAGAAAACGTGCTGTATTTCTTCCTTTCAAGCACAAACGCTGCCACGTCAAGTGACGTCAGATTTCTTCTCTGAACTCTCGGAAAACGTCCTCGTGGGATATTCCCGAGTTCGACGGGCATTCGGATGTAAATTTCCTACTTGGAGGTCGAAACGTTTTCACTTTCCAGTTGGTTCCCGAACGCACCACGATGTCTTTAATTAGAGAGCTTCGGAAATGCTGGCAGCCAGATTTTTTGCACCTTCAGACGGAGGCAAGGCCGGCTGTTTCTCAACCTGCCCCGCAACCCGATATGTGGCGTACAGATATATAACAGAGGTATAAATGAGTGGCCAAATGTCAAACTATTACTTTAACACGGAGTAAATGAGTTATTCTTTACCGAGGAGCTCCTTCCGCGTGCGGCTGGCGATCTCCTTGATCTCCATGCGGGACAAGGACAGCGAGTGCGTGGCGGAGATGAGGGGAGTCGGGGGCACCATGGCGGGCGACGGCGTCGTCAGCACCTTGTTGACCAGAGGGGACTTCAGGGGTCTTTCGATGCTGCGGCCCACCAGGTTGCACAGGGGGATCTTGAAGATGTGCTTGCATGCTGCTTCACCTGGGACGGAGAGCGGGATGGAAAAACAACGGGAAGCACGTGAGGAGTCAGGAAAGTAAAGAGGAAAGGAGGAAGGTGACGAGAGAGGACGTGAAACGAGAGAGAGAGAAAAAAAAAAAGAGCCCAGATGGCAACAGGATGTCAGAAAAAAAGACACATAATGTAAAGAAAAAGACGAACGTGTGATGAAAAATGTATGAAACTCCGGCCTGAAGCACCGCTGTTGTTTTCTTTGCGAGTTTCAGCTCATTAGCTACAAAAATGCATATTTTTTTTTTAAGACTTTCCACTCAGCCACTGAACATTTTGTCCACAATGTATTTTGCTTTTTGTCAATATTATTTTGCTGCTGCGTGGCAACGCAGTTGAGTACAAACCATATTCTTCAGCTACATGAGCCGAGTGTCGATGTGAAGCTGGTTAGCTTCGCTTTACATAAAGACAGGAAGTAGGGAAATGGCTAATAAACCAATGATGAATTGGCTTTTGATCATTTATTTCTGTACAAAAACCTGAGCAGAAAAATCAACCCCGTGTGACTTTATTAGAGGTTTTCTAGCCCCAGTTTGTTCCTTTCATGTATTAACATTAGCTACGTTTCTTCAGCTGTTCTGGTGGTATTTTCAGAATAAAATGGTTTTAAAAGTATTTAAAGCCTGGCTTTTATTAATTAATTAATAACTTATATCAATTCTCTAAACTGTGAAAGTAGAATTTCATACAAACGGATGCTTGGAATCAAAGAAACTGATCTAAAATGGGAAATAGTCAGCAGTAATGTGGAGTATTTATAAATAGTATTCTATGAACTAAAATACGCAAATTGACCGTTTTTGTGACATTTTATAGACCTCCACACACAAAAGACAGGATAAAACTGTAGATATTCAAATTAGGCCACTCTAAAGTGATTAATAGTCCCATTTATTGAAATAGCATGCGATACTAAATTCAATTCTCCTTACAACAAAGATGTAATGTAATATAACTGTTCAGTAGCCATTTACAGCAGAGATTCTGCAGCTTAAAGTCTGTTTGGGACACATGAAATGGATGTTTGGAGTTTCTCAATCTGCCCACAAAGCTGCAGCGTGCCAACCTGAAGTTCCTAATCGTGCCATCGGGGAGCAGCAGCGGAGTTCAGCAGCCACTCGCTGCTCCGCCGAGGCGGGCCGGTGATAACCAGGGTGAGAATGAATCAAAGTGGAGGCTGTGCTGCACAAAGAGGACCGCCTCATCGGAAATGTCAGCAGGTGAGAGGGGAGTGAAGAGCCGGTGGGGGAGAGGGGGGGTCACTGCACAGAGGGTCACTGCACAGAGGGTCACTGCTGATGTTTGACAGGTACACAGTGTTAGCGGCGTTACAGAGCCGCTCTCATGTACCTGCCCCTGTCACATGGCAAAAACAAAATAATAATAATAAAAAAAAAGACAAAATGCAGGAAAGCATGCAGTTATCTGGAATATATAATCATGGAGATCGATATATTCCACATGCGTTTCTGGTCCAGGGGAAGTGTCACACTCCATCACACCGGCAATTCAATCACACAGTGTCGGGGATGTTTTCAGCATTAATTAAAGTCCAATTCTTTGTCGGTGTGTGTGTGTGTGTGCGTGCGTGCGCGTGTGTTAGATGGTGGCCGGCAGCCGCATCAGTATCAGCATCTTGTTCACATTACTGATGCGATTACATCAGATGAAAACCTCCCAGAGGAGCAAATGCAGGCGGACGCACAGGCAGGTAGAGGATGGGATTTTTGTCAGCAGCCCTTCAACCTTTCTCCCCTCCTCTCCCTCCACCCACCATCAGACTGTGGCACCGCCGTTTGGACTCCCACTTTGGATCGAAGAGAGGGCTGACAAAAGTCTCCATGGCGACAGTGCAATCTGTAAATCATGCTGCGGCAGAAGTGTCTTCCCTCCTTCCCTTTTTCTCCCCTCTCTCCCCATCCCTCCCCGAGCCTCCCTGTACACAACCCCTCCCTTCCCTCCTGCATACCTTCTCTTCGTCGTCTCCTCCTCTTCCTCCTCCTGTAATTTTTAAACCCTCTTGTGCCTTGATTGACATTATCATCTCTGTCACACTTTTCACTTTTGCACCCTCCCCCCCTTTTTTTTTTTTTTTTTTTTTCTTCCAATGCTTGAATTAGTTGAGACAGAAATGGGGGATGGGGAAGACATAATGTTCACTTAACATTCAACTAGCGTTCAAGTCAACATGCCGCCTCGGAGCAGACGGGGTGATACACTCTGGGAGCACGTGCGTGTTAGTGGGGCAGCATTATGAGTCAGTTTGTCATGAGCCGAGGACGAGTAGCGGGGAGAGTCCTGCAGTACCTTCAGCATCCTTAGACATGTACAGGGAAAGCTTGGTACCATAGGGGATCCGTATAGAATCTGAACCAGGGATGAAGAAGAAGGTTACACAGACTGAACTCACACAGTAACGTACATTCAGGCGTGCACACACACACACACACAGTAGGTTCTCCGTTAGGGTCGAAGGACTCCCACGTGATGCAGAATTAAACGCGTAACCAGCTAAAAAAAAAAACAGGAAAAGAAAACGAGAATCCCTCGGAGAGAAATGATTGCCCAAACCAGCTTAAAAGCATAAATCCTGTGTCCTCGGCTAATTGCGGAGGCAACAGCCCCTGTTAGCCTTAATGGTACCTGTAAATACCGGCTGCCCTCAGGAAAACACTGCCTTAACGGAGCGACAGCGGGTACCCAGCCATTTTAATAATTGTCCTTCACTGCAGCCACACGTGGAGACTGAGTGGTCAAATATACAATGAAAGACGGAGGGGAGAGTGGAGGTGGGAGGGGCTCATATTGATCCTTAATCATCCCTGAAAGCGTCCCCTGCCTCTGAGGACCGTGTGGTGCTGGGAGACGTATGGCTAATTAGCCTGTTGCTCGTCCACTAATCGCTCATTGTAGATTGAATTTCTACCTTTGTTGCAATCATAGTACTCGATTTACTTAAGTATTGGATGAAAATCAATTTACAGATACTTGGAAGTTGCCCAAGACGCATAATTCATCACAGTGGACATTTTGCTGCCTTGATTTTTTGTTTTGTTATCTTGATATTGCATTAAAGTCACATCATCTTAATGCCTGTTTTGAAACCTGGTGTGTTCGAGGATTCTTCAAAATCGGAGAGTTGCCCAACAACAATCCTTTAAAGAAGCAGTGTGGAGGATTTAGTGGCATCTAGTGGTGAGGTTGCAGATTGCAATTAACTGAACCTCTCCCCTCACCAATCCTCCTCGGCTGTGAAACGTTCAGGGCACCTCTCTACACCCAGTGTTTGGTCTGTCCCTTCTGGGCTTCTGTACAAACACGGTGGCTTCCTTTGACGAGGACCTTCTCCCTATGTAGATACGATTGCTGGTTTTGGCCCATTTCTTGTGATATTCTTTACATTAAGTAAAACATATAAGCCTTATTCTTTCGATGGACAGAACATGTTTCATTTTCACAGTGTTTATTACTTCATCTGTCCCATGTTAAGATTTCATGTTGACATCACTCATCAAAGCACTGCTCATCTCCAGTAAACTCTTACATATCAGTGGTTCCTTGAACACACCAGCAGGCTAAGTGATCCAGGCTTGTTATAGCAAATTGAAAAGAGACGATTAAAAAAAGGCAATGAATTCGTCACAGTGATGGATTTTCTTTCTTTGTCTCAGCTTTCGGGAACATTAAAGTCGTTGCAAAAAAGATTTTCATATCTTATTGAAATAAATGGAAGCGAATGACTGTTCAGAAGGCTGGAGATAAATGTGAAATCTTATGCTTTGAAAATGGTCAGTTATAATGAAATAAAAGTGACATTTGTAGGTAATAAACTGAAATATTTAAAACTCTCTGGAGGGTTACATAAATTAAAAAAAAGTAAAGAGAGGAGACTTGTTTCCCGTCCAGCCAACAATGAAGGCATTTTTATATTTGTCATGAGACTAAACTCGGTGTGAAAAGATGAGGTAATAGTCATGGGAGAGATAAATACAATAAAACATCTTCCAATAGAAAACTACACATGATTAAACTGTCGGAAACTAACCGCAAGCCCGGAGGAGAGAGAGCCGTTCTGCTGAGACAACTTTATGTAAATATGTGTCGAGCTCTGGGCTACGAGAGCGTCACAAAGTCAAACAAGGTCTGCAGGCAACGTTGACATCTAAAAACTTGAAATATCGGCGCTGTAATCCAAAGATCCTTCGGTTCCTTCGCTTACCGTCACCGAGCGGCGAGGGGAACACGGGCATCTCGTAGCCGGTGGGCGTCTGCGGGGAACTCTGGGAGCTGGTGTCTCTGGAGCTGCAGTTGGAGGCCGAGCTCACCGGAGCCGACGAAACAAAATAGATGTCCGACTGCGGGAGGAAAAAAAAAAACCAAAAACAGAAGCACACAGAGAGGGGAAGGAGTCAATGCAGAGGTGGTGAACACGTGGAGAAGTCAGGAAGTAATTAGAGGAAAACAGAGAGGATCGAGGCAGCGGCTGAAACATGGAAAGGAGATATAAAGAGACTGATGGCAGGGGCACTGTGTTCTGCCTTAAATCATCCATGTGTATAAATTATAAGTGTATTATTGCTTTGTAGCCATGCAGATTGCCAGCCATATTTCCCACCGGGGTAATAAAGATTGATTGAAATGAGAGAGCTGAGATGGCTACTTCCACAACGCAGTGAAGCCTTCTAACACCCAAAACATTCAGACTGGTGATGCACAAATTTTCTGCACCTGAACGCCTCATTTCCGACAGCAGTTTGAGATCATAAAATATAAAAAAAATAAAAGTATTGGACGTGATATTATGTTGACAATCATGCTGACCCGTGAAGCAGACAGCTGTAGCTCCGGGACCACCGCTGTGTACACGAGGTTGCCGTTGACCACCAGTCTGATCTCAATGGAGTCCGTAGTGAAGGCCAGGATGTACGGAAACGCACAAACTGCGAAGACAACCCGAGGACATGAAAAACAAAACAAACGATCGAAAAGGAGCCGCTGCAACAAGACACGATCAAGCCTGAGTGGAAAAACAAATTATGTAAAAGGTTTGTTAAATTTGTTCCGACTCCCACAAACATGAGGCATTTAATAGTTTCACCCAGAATGGCATTTCAAAATGTCAGCATTAGCGAGAGTGACAAGAATCCAGCTGAGCTTCTCTCCTTAGGGCTGCAGATGCTTCTCTTCTCCTCTGCTTGGTGTAAAATGTGCAACAAGGTGGAAGCAGCCAGTAGCACAGTGCGGTCGAGTAAAAATAATAATAATATATTAAAAAACAAAAAAAACCAACTCAGACAAACCATCTGATAGGAAGAGAAGTGAATAAAAGATATTTTAACTTGCCAGACAAAAAGCAAAGAGGGGGACAGAGGGAAACCACTAAGATGGAATATGAAAGGGACAAAATCTAAACCAGCCTTATTGTTTTTGCGAGAGTTCAGCGCAAGAAGCTGAAAAATTTAATATTATTTTGTTATATAGTACTGTTGTTATGTTAGCTCCACAATCCTTGGAGGGAAGTATTTTAGCACCTAAACGTCCCGCTATACGTTCACCAGGTAGGTGTTTACTTTGTCTGTCTGCTGTTTGACACAGAAAAAAAACTAAAACAACGAGCTAAAAGACGCTAAGACGTAGTACAGGGGTGTTTTTACTTTTTCCTTGTGATCACTTTTTATTGTTTAACTTACCGAAGTAACGACAAACGATAGTGTTAAGATGTTAAAAAAAAAAAAAAAAAGACGGTAAAGAATAGACAGAACAGTAGAAACCCTCCCCAGTAGCACATCACCCATGTAAACTACAGCATGTTTAATATCTTTGGTTTGAGTAAATCACCTTTATCTGTTGGCACTGTTTCAAAGATTTAGTGTTTGCTGGTCCAAATATGATGAAAACCTCAACAATTTGCATGACATGTGCTCAAGACTATATTTAATTTATTGTTAATATAACATTTCTGATTAGAGTATCTTTAACTGTGGATTTCAAATTGCGGTTCTCCAATTGTTATTACTGTGCATTGCTTGATTTATTGTGTGTGTGTGTGTGTGTGTGTGTGTGTGTGTGTGTGTGTGTGGTTCCATTATAGATGCAAAGTGGCTGAAAACTGCAGCATTTTGTCATCAACAGGGTCGGGGTCACATGTGTCATACCAATTCTTTTCATCTCCTTCTGCGCTAATTATGAACCGCACAATCAAAAGACACAAACACACAAGCCAGTTGGACGCTTGTGGTTACACATGGTGTTTCCATGGCGACAGCAAGCTCTGGCCAGGCCAGCAGCATGGCCAGGGTGGGGCACGGGCGCTGTTGCCGTGGTAACCTACCGATAGCATTGGGCATCTGGTTCCAGCTGAAGTGGAAATCGGAGGCGTTGGACTGGATCATCGGAGTGGAGCCGTTAAACGGACAAACTTTCTTATAGGAACAAATGTCTGCGAAAGAGAAACGGGTTCAGATTTTAAATTACAGTTTTGCTGTTGTTTGTTGCTCATTGTATTACTCGTACATATAAAACATGCACACATAAGGTGAAGTAGATGGCTGCATTTTCAAAGTCTTATCTCAGACTCTTAATATTCTGCTGCAGTCTGTGCTGTGATTTTCATTCCAGTGGCAGAAGGGGAAAATACGTTGAGGCTCAGCTTCGACAGTGGAGACAGAGACCTGAATCATATAACATCGACGGGAGACTCACAGTTGTAACACAGCAGCAGACCTGCCTCCCCGTCTTCATACACATCAATGGCTGCTACAAAATTTACCTGTGGGCAAAGACGAGTCAGTTTTAGAGAAACCATTTCGACAAGATCGAAAGGTCAGAGATGAGAGATTAACAAATAATGTCAGGTCACAAGCCCTCGAGGTAATAAAAGAGATACACTGTGTGCCAGTTACAGGTTGTTATGTATTTTGGTTCCTCTCTGAAAGGAGAATGGTTGAAGCAGAATAAGATGGTCTATTGGAACAGCTGTTCGTCCTCCAGCCTACTCATTCACTTCTCCTCCCTCTCCTCGCCCAGCTGGTGGCTCTGAATGACAATGTGTTGATTCACTCAAGCAGCCAGGTAATCAGCAGGTAAATAAAGCGACTAACTGGGACCACTGAAGGTTTCAGTTCTGCTCAGCTTCAATGATCACACACACACACACACACACACACACACACACACACAAAAACAACAACACACATATAGAAATAAAAGGGAAAACCAGCGTAGGTTTGCATGCGTGTGCACATGTGCCTCACCCTGTTGGCGTCTACATGATGTAGCCGGTAGGCATCTCCAGTGCTCTCATTGATCAGGTCAAACTGATGCTTGTAGGCCACGCAAATCATATTGTCGTTTTCCCCCGTCGGACCATCCACCAGCGCCATCACCACCGGCGGGTCACACAGACAGATCTCCTGATGGGTGGGGGGAAGCCACACATTACTGTTATTATTACACTCCTGTTATACTTCTTTTATTATGCACTTCTGTTTGGTAGATGATCACACTCTAAGCCCTGGAACTACAGCTCCCATAATGCTCAAAGACTGATGTAGAAGTAGACGTAGCTTCTAGGTCTGAAAAATAATACCACTCAGGGCCACTAGGGGTTGTCTCCAAAAAGCCTGCGGCTCCATAGACTCCCATTCAACTTCTCTCATGAAATACCGAGTCAATACATTCTTTCCACAAGTTTTTATGGTGCAGTTAGTTAAAGGCACTCCTTCTTATTAGTTTTCTGGCGGTCCATCTGAAAATAATCTGGTATTATTTAGGAATTGGTCTTCAAAAAGCTGTGGTCTTGAGGGAGGGGGGGGGCTTGTCTGTTTGATTGACAGGCCTGTGGGTAATCAGGTTACAGCTATCGGTGAGTGGGAGTTAGTATCGTCGGGTTTCCAATCAGATTGAGTCAGATCGACCGCTCGCTCCCACCCAGCTCGTCCAAATTTGGTCACTGCTGCCTCCGACAGTCAAAATCCAAACTCGAGGCTTCAAACGATCGTTCACAAACCAACAGGTGACGCTACAATGTTTTTAAGCCTGTGTCACCATTAAAAATGTGCTGAATCAGCTATCAGGAGCTCCTTTTCCAATGTAACGCTGGATGTACAGACAACTGTCACTGGATTTACTTCAATACCAAAAAAAAACCCCAAAAAGTATCATGATTCTCAGTTAAGTTCTGGAATCATAAGGAGTGTCTTTTTCTGATTTCTAAGCAGATTTATGTTTGATGTATTGACTATAAACAACCGAGATAATGATATCCCCAGAGAGGGTAAGTCACACTGAATCTGAAAATATTTGTATCATATTTGACTGAGTGTGACTGTGGGAACTTGAGTGGCATTTTTGACACAAATTGGGGCAACTGAAGTTCTTCAAAACCCCTTTCATTGGCTCCACGAGTTCCCTCATACTTCTACAGTATCATATATGAGCAGTTCACTGCTTTGTGATGTGTAAGTGGGCCTATAGAGAAAAAGGTTAAAAATCGATGATCCTGTTTATCTGAAAAAGCACCTTTAAAAGTGAATTAATTAATCGTTCCATTTAATCATTCAATCTTTTCTTAGTTCTTTCGTACCCGGATGTACTGAAACTCCTCCACCGGCGAGTCCGCTCCGCTGGCAATGGCGCTGAAGCCTTCGAAACGCGGATGCTTCCTGGTAATGAGGAGGAGTTTGTTCCTGATGGCTGCTACTATCCTCAGCTCCGAGCCGTGGTGGGTGTTGATGGAGTACAGATGACAACCTGGGACAAGGAGGAGGACAGTGGAGACAGAGAGTACACATTGGACATGTGCCGTAGATGCTGTCCTCTGGCGTAATCTGATCAATGCACTCAGCTCAGACAGCTGGCGTGACACCGGCGGTGGGTCAAACACTGTGTTTGTGCTGCAAATAGGATGTTCAAAAAGGTTGCACTTCAGGCTGATTAGATGTTTTTCTTTCCTATCAAATATTAATAAGACGTGTTAACGAGGTCGTTTTACTAATATGTTCAGTTAATCTCTCTTTCAAAGCTGACGAGACAAAAATGTGTTTGGTTTTGGTGCTCAGAATAATATTTCAAACATCTATTTGATGGATTTACTTCTTTCAACAACACAAATACCATTTTATTTCCAGTTTTTTGACTTGGGTTTCATGAAGGAGTTTTAAAAATGACACTAGAATCCAAAGAATTGGAGCAAGTTGAAAGAGACTTGTTTTATGCTAAATATAAAGCTGGAGTCAGCAGGTGGTTCGCTGAGCTTGGCACAAAGACAGGAAACATGAAAAAACAGCAAGCCTCGCTCTCTGCAAAGGCTTAAAAAGAAAAGTCTCTCAAACTCTCTAATTAACAGATCGTATTGTGTTTGTTAAATCTGCACAGAAACCAAAGTTTATAAGTGAAGAGTTGGATTTTAAGTGCTGCAGTCTTCATGATAACCTCCTGGCTTTGGCCTGATATTTATCGCATTGATATGAGAGCAATTATCGACAAATTATTTCATTTTCTTCTTCAGCTTTAAGCTCACAAACTACGGGGACTTTAACAGTTTTTCGGTTGAGTTTAGCTGTTCATTTACTACGTGACATTTAGAGAAAGCAGTACATTACATCACTCACAACTCCAGGAATGTAAATTAAGTCCAAGATTTCCACTGCGGTCTCTGATGTAAAGAGAACAGGGTTTTCTTCTAAACTTTGTCTTTTTAGTATAAAATTCCTGCTTGTTTTCACAGACAGTGTTTCTTCATTGAGTTACTTTCAAAGAATAGTGACGAAAAGAGGAAATTTTATACAAAAAAACCCCAGAAACTTAAGAGGATATCCATTTGATTTGTCTAACGCAGACAGTGGAGGTTTCATATTAGCTTCAAATAAGCTTTGGGATGTAATTTTGCAATTAATTTTTAATTGCCGGTATTAACAGGAGTAATTATAGCGAGCAAAATCTGTCTCTGTGTTCAGGTGGGCGACTGACAGGCTTTGAACTCCCTATCTCAGCTGAATTAGAGCCCGTGTTTATAGCTTACAGTGTATTTTGCTTGTTTGTTTGCAGACTGTAAAACACCGTGTACTTCCTTGCAGGCCTTGTGCTGTACCTTTCGTTTTCTCCAGTTTATTCTCCCGGCTGTCACACTTGGTTCTGACGAGCTGCCGCTCCTCCAGGCCTCTCTTGATCGTGCTGAGTCTGAACACATAAAGCCGAGCGTCCTTCCCTGGAAACAAAACAACTCTGTTTGTGTGCGCGAAGGTAACTCTTAATTTACTAACTCTCTCTTATTTTTTGTAATTTTTTTTTTAGCATCCTCCCACGACCAGACAATGATGTCGTAGCGCGGGAGGATTTACTCGAAGGCTTCTTAAGGCTTGTGCGCTCTCGGAGGTTTCATCAAAGCCCACACACACACACAGTCGTGACAAATGTTTGCGCCGCCATCCCATAATCACCATCAAAACCAAGTCAACCCTGTTTGTCAATATTAGGGTTAGCTAATCAACTGCAGGGTAATTAATTACATGCTCTTCTGGTCGAAGCAAACATGAGACAAATCCTCCTGCTGCTGGTTTATACACAGACACTCCCTGTTTATACTGGGTGTGCGTGTTTTTTAAAATGCAGGTCTGTACAGTTCATTTTTATCTGTCTGCTTCTCCATCAGTCCGCTTCACTCGCAGACGTTGTGGTCCTGCAGGAAAAACAGACACACACTCTAAAATGTACACACACACACACACACACACACTTCAGGGATTGGTTGGTTGCCCATAGGTCAGCTTCCTTAGATCACACTGAGAGATCAATGTGAGGAGTGGAGCAGTGGAGGTGGAAAGGGTAAGTGTGTACTCGAACGACACAGAGAGAGAAGACGGCAATGAAATAAGGGAGACGGACGGGAATGATGAGAGAGAGACGATGTGCTGTAAATACTGCTCTGAGTCGATGAGAGGACAACGGAGGAAGGCACCACCTCTGATGTGAAGGGAGGAAGGCAGCGAGTCTTCCTCGGGGTGTTTAAGGCCTACCTTTGTCGGCTCGGGTGATGAGCAGGTCCTGAGGCTCGACAACGTGCATCTGCTTCACCACCATGGTTTTGTCGAACACCTGCACCGGAGGCAGCGTCTGTGTCTCTGTGATATAAAACACAGAGTAAAAAAAAAAAAAAAAAAAAAAGAGAGAATCTTCAGAGAAAGAAAAGGGGTTATCGATCGCGTGTCACTCACCGCCGCTGGTCGACGCCGGATCAGGGCCTGAAACGTGGACAACATCATTATCACCACCATGTTAGCTGTTGGCCTTGACATTCTGCACAGTATTGAGCGGATGTGGATGGGCGGCTTTTATATTAGGATGACCTCACCGTCCAGCAGCATGACCCCCGCCGCGTCGGTGGCGACCAGCAGAGACTGCCCGAAGGAGTCGGAGCACACGATCTCATAGGGGAAAGTGCTGCAGAACGACTGGGACTCCCACGGCTGCAGGACACACACACACACACACACATTAGAATTACTACTTAAAAAAGAAAACTGCATGCTGAAACAGGACAGAATGCAGCTATAAAGTTAAGAAAATACAAGCCTAAACAATAAAGGTTATACATTTGTCAATTTAACCATCTTGTATGTATGTATCATATATACTGCAGGTTGGCTAATCAATCACAATAAGTACAATGGTGCCAAATACATTTGAGGTTGTGACACTTATGACACGTATGAGACACTTCTTTGGTAAAATTTCCCCTTGGGGATTAATAAAGCAAGAAAGCAAGAAAGAAAGCAAGCAAGCAAGAAAGCAAGAAAGATCTCTCTCTATCTCTCCATCTATCTAACCTCTGATTATTGATCATCATCTGGAATGTTTATCTAAAAATAAAAAATATTGCTTCTATATTGATTCTTAAACTACAAATATGGCCTTAAAACCCAGTATCAGTTGCCCTCTACTTGATTCCCTGAATTGTTTTGTAAACATTTTAAATATTGGATAATTTTTTCATTTGATTTGTTTAAAGAAATTAACATTTTCAGACTCTGCAACAGATCAAACGACTTGATCGGATGTTAAAATGAAGGTTTTGTGCCGTTCGATGTCTCACCTCTTTCCTGCACAGTCCTGTGGTAACGAGGCTCGTCGGAGCGTCTCCTCTCACGATGGTCTTCAGCTTCAGAGCCTGCAGAAGAAACGGCATCAAACATGACGCACTACGCACACACCTCTGGATTCTAACATGCTTCTGGCTAACAGTGGCAGAAGAAGAAGTATAATCTCTTCAATTTTTCCGGTATGTTGAGCACACAGGAATCTGACCTCCACATTTAACCCATCTGTGAGGGGTGGAACTAACAGACACACACTCGGAGCGGCGGGGGGGTTGGGTGGCTTGTTTGAGGGCACATCAGTTGTGGATGTTGAGAGAGAAGACGACGCTGTTCAATCACTCCCGTCACCCACGTTTTTTAACGCTGGAGGGAATCGGAGCCTTCGTTATAAAACTCACTTCTCAATCTCCAGGCTGCGAAGCATCACAGAATTCAAAAGTACAAATTATGCACTAAAATTGCCCCCATGTGACTAATCTTGTATTTATATTGTTAGATGGTTTACACTGATGCAATGATGTGTAAGCAGCATGCTGTTGCTGCAGCAAATATATATATATTCTGTACACTGTTTCCTTGTTACTTAGTTGTTTACCAATGTAGGTCGGGCTCCTTCAAAGGGTCACATGATATATTGGAGGCGTTGTTAGAGGGTATACAAATAAAAGTGTATTTTTAAGATATTGTCTCTGGTCTATTTTTTTTTAATTTTTTATATTTGATCGTTTAAAGGTTTTCTAAAGTAGAAATTTAGAGGATGAGCAATTGGTTGAGCATTTAAACAATTTCTGGATATTAAAAATCCTGGATCCTGCATGGGATACAATAAGCATGGGCCTGAGCTTCTTGAACTACACAGCTTGTATTCCATTATTAATATTTACTTGGCCTGCCATGTTGTTTCCTTTGTTTTTCATGCATATTGAGGCGCTGAGAACTGTGACAGATGGCTCATCAAGGTGGAAATGATCCATCATAATACATTAAAGGTGAGGTTGTTTCAGAACTCAAATAGAATGCAGTGTGTACAAATGTTCCAGCAGCAGCCGTCTGATCAGCCTGAAGCCTCACACTCAGCCACTGGCATTTACATATCTGCATAAGCAGGCAATCTGGAGGTAATGAATTGCAAACTGGACAGTCTGGAAAACGTGGTGGAGAGGAGAACACTGAACAAACTCTTATCCATATCGGATAATCCTGAACACCGTCTCCATCAGACTCATCCGCTGTCACAAGGACCGATACAGGAGATCATTCCTGCCCACTGAAATCAGACTGTACAATAACTCACCTCTGGCCACATCCATCCGACATCATCATTAACACCGTTGCACTGTTTTTAATTGTTAATTTAGTTTAATACAATTTTTTTCTTATTCTATTTTATCGTATATACTGTGCATGTTTTATAGTTATACCTTTACTATCTCTATTTTCATTCTGTACTTTTTATTGCTTTTGCCTTATCTTCCATGCTGCTGTAACGACAAAATGTCCCCTTGGGGGATCAATAAAGTATATCTATCTATGAAATCAATACCATCCAACAGTACACAAAACACCCAAGAGGACATGAAATCATTGTGTATTACGTGGTTCACACAATGAGCAGAAGCACTGAGTCGGTTTAGTTGAGGACAAACGCCTCGTCTCTACAAAACTGGATAATCAATGACTCGACACATCTGCCTTCCATTGTTTTCATGCTTTACAGCGCAGCGACTCCTCGGCTTTGTGTTTACGAGCAGAGAGCGACGGGGATGAGGTAGAAAACACAAACAGCTACACGAGGAACAAGGGTCAGCAAATGAAGATAACAAACAGAGGAGACAAGAGAGACAGAAGTACTGAGAGGCATAAACAGCTTCTTTTTTTTTTAAGTGTGAATTTAAAACAAAGAGACTTCGATAACCTTTCCTCTAACAGTTGTTCTCACAAAGTGTGGCGGTGAAGACAAAGACCTATTAAGAGTTTATTTACAATGTACACAGGTTGTTTAGCTCAGCGGCTTTATTCTGGGTTCAGAAATCTAGTAATGGAGCTACAAGAAAGACCTGTCGTCATGTTTGTAAAGTGACTAGTAATCAGTCAGGGATGAGGAAAGCATGGATGACCATCAGGATCATTAATAAATTTCCCCAATATTAAAAGCTTTACATGCTCAAACGCTACCTTATTTTGTATTTCGTTTGTGAGGGTGACTTGTGATTATTTGCATTTTTATTTGCAAGACTTTTCTCACAGACACATTAAGTAATGGAAGTCTGAAACTCCATCAGGTATCACAACAGGCTAGAAATCTGCTCAAAAATATCCATTATCTCCCAGAATCTGGAAACAAATTATTTCCTAAATGCCAGAAGTCGTTAAGTTCAACACCACAAATGGTGCTTTGTAAACTTTTGTTTTCTTCTTAAACTTTGGTGCTGTCGAATTATGATTTTCTCTTTTTGTTTTAAGACTTTGGTGCTGTAAAATCAGGATTACATCAGGTGTAATGACGATTACATCAGCCCGATAACGACTACAGCGCCGTGGATCAGAGACCTCGTCTGTCATTATTATTCCATCTTCATCCTCCTGCAAGCAGGTGTGTGCTTCACTTCATTTTTAAAAGACTCTATCAGGGCAGACGGTTATAGATCTTCCTCACACAGGAGAGAGGCTTGTTTTTAAAGATGTCTGTAGCTTCTCAAACATAGGAGCCAAATCACTACATTTATATTATTCACAAAAAGAAAGAAAGAAAGAAAGAAAGAAAGAAAGAAGGGAGGGAAAAAAGAAGGTGAGAAGGAAGGAAGAAAGGAAAGGAAATAAGGAGGAAGGAATTTTTAGGAAATTATCCTGAAATTTTCCAGGAAATTACACAATGAAAACACGGGACATGTAATATAGTCTTACCACAAATTAAACTACAGCTGTGAAATGCACTGGTGCCTGCGGATAAGTGTATTTTTCAGCACGGACAGGAAATCCATGTAACGTGTCTTACTGTGAATTAAGCCCAAGATTACAACTTAAATCAAAGTGTTCTCTGCCAAAGACGTTGATATAAAGCCGTGTCACAGCGTCCATGGATAATAATCATCCATAAAATACATCCTCTGTCATTTGTGATGGAATTATATGACTCCATAGACTGTGATGTAATCTGTACGCTGAACATCAAAATGAAGCTTCTGCATTTTGCACTATGAAGTTTGAAAATGTTTTATGTTTAATTTTGGTTTTGATGCTCAACATTAAGCAATTCATAAACATGATGATTTTCTGTCAGGATACTCTCATCTATTTTTACATGGAACATCCCAACAGATCTTAAATTAACAGTGTTGGATATGCCGTTTTTAGTCAAACCTACATTCTACTTTCTTTTATTCCTTATATATTTTTCCTTACACTGCTGTACAGACAAAAAAAATGGACTTTATGAAACAGTATATACATAATGAAACAGTTTTTTATGTCAATGACACAATAAAAATGGGCTGAAACTGTAACATCAGATTCGGAAATGTTTACACAAACAAAATCAACTGTGTTACAAAAGAATCGTTCTTTAAACTGTTAAAGAGAAGTACACCCATTTCCATTCTTTAACTATTTTTATGTTGAAGTATTGAACCCTGCTGATCTACCAGAACAGACTTGAATCATATGTACATATGTTTGCATTGATACCTTTGTCACATGTCAATCCGGGTAATGATTAAGATTCTAAATCTAAATATCACAATGTCTGGTAATAAATTAAATCTGGGTTTTGGCCAATCTTTTTCAAGATGAGCCAACTTGTTTCAAGTAGAAGCCGAAACCTAATCCACCAGAATTATTTCTCTTGTTTCTTTGCCTTCATTTTTTAGTGTGCTAAAATTAAGAATTCAAAGTTCCTAAATTAAGAATTTGTTACCAATATTTAGTTTCACTTGTTTCCTTGCTGCAGCAAGTCTGATCTCAAGTAAACTGAAGTAAAAACCAGCATTAACTACTTATATGGGGAGGCTGTGGCTCAGTCGATAGAGTGGGTTCCACACTAATCGGAAGGTTGGTGATTCGATCCCCAGCTCCTCCTGTCCACATGCCCAAGTGTCCTTGAGCAAGACACTGAATCCTACATTGCTCCCGATGGTGTACCATCGGTGTGTTGTAAGTCGCTTCGGACAAAAGCGTCAGCGAAATGAAATGTAATATTTCAAAACTCTGATCAGAGTTTATTATTTAGATTGGAACCATTTTATTTGAAGATTTCTTGTCAAGTAAAACTACTTAGCTGCATGGACAGATCATTTCACGAGCATTAAGTCATCATCTTCTCAAATTCAGTGTTCTTTTCTTGTATTTTGGCCAAGTTGTTTTGCGGTGTGCTGTTTGTGTGTGCACATGTAAGTGTTGTGCTTGTTGTTTGTGTGTTATCACCTGTCCTATCCTGACAAACTCGGCCTGCCGCGCCTCCTCCTTCTTGCGTGCCGACTTTGGAGACTCGGGCAGCACGTCGCTGAAGGACCGTCGGTTTAACATGTTCTGGGGAGAAAAGGGAACCTAAATGTGGAACACACAAAATGTGCACACACACACACGCACGCACGCACACAGAGACACACACGGAGAGAAAAAGAAAGCACAAAAGGGGTCTTAGAGATAGACCCTGGCAGGGGGGGGGAAGAACAGCAGCAGTGAAACAGCTAGAACCGAGTTGTGTTAGGAGCAACAGTGAAAGGAGGGGACAAAAAAGAAAAAAAACAAGGGAAAATAAGAACAAAAGTGATGTGAGGAGGGAGAGCCCTGCTGAGAAAGTCAGCATTGCAGTGGTATCCAGTCGGTGTGGTGCAGTATGCGGAGGCTGCAGTGGAATACAGCAGAACACAGCAGCAGGTGCCAGTGACTGAAGTGACAAGGAGGAGTCAAGAAAAGACAAACGTCCATCCAATACAGGACAAGTCTCGACACTCGAGCGGAGGTCAGAAAGTGCTGCGGTACCTTGTGCAGGTCGGGCATGAGGTCTTGGTAGAGCGAGCGGATCAACATGTCGAGAGTCCGCTGGCGCTTCTGGGCGAACGTCGGCGTCTCCAGTGTGGCTTTCTCTCCATTGATTACTGTAGAGAGATGAGGACGGTATCAGCGTATGATGCAGATTTGTTGACATAATCTGATGCATGATTTGTTTTCATGTTTTTCTCACATTTGACTAATAAAAAGTCCCTGAATTCTTGGTGATCAGTAAATACAGGCGGAGACGGGAGAGGGGGTCCAAACAGTGGAACGCTCTCCTCTGAGAAAATCTTCAACCTGTGACAGACAGCAGATAAATAACGGACTTTATTTTACTCCAATAATAAATGAGTGGCAGATCGAGTTAATTCAGCAACTCCTTTTTTTTTTTAATTTTTTTTTTAATTTTTTTTTAAATAAAGCATGTAGTAGCTGTTTTTTGGGGATGGAAAGTAAAAAAAAAAAAAAAAAAAAAATCACAATACAATATAAACCAAACACTATCAACCAAAATCTACTCACCTGTAACTGTCATTCTGGCTATTATACCTAACTAATGCAAAAATATCTGGAAGTGAAAGTAAAGGAAACATGAATTAAACTGGAAACACAGTAGCAGATATATTTCAGCGTGGACATCTTCTGATGCGATATCTGTTGAACAGAGGCTCTGCTGAACGTGGCCCGTGTCGCTGACAGCCACTTAATTTCTCTGACAGTCGTTGTCCATGTGAAGGATACGGGTGAAGTGCGAGCGGATCATAGACGGCTTAAAGGACGACGACGCGTCGTCCCCCTCCTGGAATACTATGGTAACGATGTCGTTTCCAATGTGCCTCTTCCTCTCCACCTGGCAGAGAAGGAAAACCATATAGAAAAACAAAGAGGATGAAAAAACATCTTAACCTCAGTACTCTGTGATCCACGTGTGGCTGGGATTATCTTTTACCAAATCAGCAAGACGAACTACAACTACATCACACAGTACGTTTGATCTGCTCTAACTCCTGCGGGGGAAAGAATCCTGTGGGAAATATTCGGCTGTTTGGCTGCAAAATGCTCCAGTTAGTTGCTGACTTTGCCGGGAGGGCTAGATTTAAGTAGGTTTGTTTAAGCTTTTTCACTAAAACAGCTGCCTGCAATGTCTAAAACACACTGATGAGAGCAGAGAGAGTAAATCCAGACAGTAAAACTTTGGGCCACAAAAAGGAAACTATCCAATGTTGACATAAAAATCTTAATTATAACAAGATAGATGGCCACTGCATTGTAGGCCACATAATGATGTCATTTGATCAATCCAAACACCAAAATATTCAATTTACTGTGATTTTTTTTTTTAATATCAAGTATTGAATTCTCACATTTCAAAACCTTCAATCTCAAGTATTTGGGAAATTTTGCTTAAAACATGATGCAAATGCTGAATTGTCTTTCAGAATACGGTGGCCTCTGGATTTTCTTTGGATGGCCGGACTGATTGACTGGCAAACTGATGCACCTCTAATTTAATGACCACATTTAAACACGGAGAAGAAAAACCTGTTCAATCTTTGGCGACGGAGATTTTTGTTAAGGCCGCAGTTGAGTCACACGGCTACAAAATCCCCTGCACAATCATTATATTAATTTATCTAGAAATTAACTCTGCAACTTCACCAATTCAACTCAACTGACTTTATGCTGCACAAACACCCACGTGTGATGCTGTTTGTGGTATAAATGCAGCTCTTGTCACTCAGGTGGATGGGAGGCACGCAACACACCATCCGCCAAATGCAGCACAGACTGTTCCTTATCATTGCCCGCCTGAATGCCTTTTTATTTTTTGTATCTTGAGAAGAAATCCAATTACGTGTCAGATCTGCTCAGTACCAGCCTTTGAAATCACTAATATTAGTATTACAGAATGACACGTCCTCGTCTTTTCCTTCTCCTCTTAAAGTGACTGCGTCTGCCAAGTTACCTGCAATCGTACTGGCTTCCTGTAAGTGCGCCGTTAGAGTGGGATCTTTCGTCTAAATGACAGAGCTGAAGGAAGACCTGTGTTCAATGCACATTTAAAGTTTCTGAAATTTCTCTGACAAGTATATTTCTTAAGGAGGAGCACATTATACAAAAAGTAGAGAGAAATAAGGGAGAAGTGCAGTATTTATCTGAACTGTTGTTTTTAATGGTTTAAGTGCACAGTCTAAAGCACACAATGCAAGTGCGTTCAGGGCATGTCTCAATCCACTTTTGCAGGTTTGAAGGTAGATAATTTGAGTGCAAAGTAAGATGCATGGTTCAAAAGGGTCACGACCGTCATCTCCCATTCACTTTAAGGACCAGGTCTGCTTACACCTCGGCAGATTTGCTTTTATAATGGTGGATTTTCCAGGTAGGCAGGTTTGCACCACACTTCATTTTAAGACCAACACAGGACATTGGTGCTCAGATGGGCCCAAGTAAATCCGATATTTAAACAAAGTGAGCTGTGGACAGGAAATTGACAACCGAGTCCGTATGGCACAAATAAAAGACTTTTGTGTCGTGCTTCGACCTGCTTTGCTCCGGATGTACGACAGAGTCCTAAGAGTCTACAGCGGTCCTCGCACCTCTGTGAGGCTGTACACAACGGTGCTTTGAGTTAAATGAGCCTAACCCATGCTCACAATGACAATACAAACTTACTGATGTTCAACAGGTATTATGGTTAGTATGTTAGCAGGGGTATGAGTACGCTAGTATTTAACTAAACACAAAGCACAGCAGAACTTTCTGTGCATGTTGTTGATTTTGGTGGCAAATTGAAGCAATTGGATGAATTGTTATTCGACCTGATAATGGTCTGCGCTTATGGCATATAGTCCTGTCTCAAAGCACTCTACAGCTCGCCACACACACACACACACACACACACACACACCTGCCCTGCAAGGTGCTCGCCTGCCATCGGCAGCAAATTGGGGTTCACAGTCTTCCCTAAGGACACTTCAGCATGTGGACAGGGGGACACGGGGATCGAACTGCAGCCTTATAATTAGTGGGCAACCATCGACCATCTGAGCCACAGGTCGTGTAGCTAGACAACACAAAAGGAAGTAAAACCCATATAAAAATAGAAAAGAAGTCCAGCCACACCTGCTGTTTGTTCTCTTTAGAGTAGGGTAACATGGTGGACACATGGAACATGAGCTCATGGCCTTGATACACGGTGTAGATGGACTTGATTCCTGTAGTGTCGTCTGCAGACACAAAACACAACAACACAAAGAAGAAAGAAATTAGCACACTTTGGTCCCCTCTGCTGTAAAGTGCACCTGATATGATGATGAGCAGATAGGAGTCTTACTCTTGGTGTCTAGCCCTCCACGGTAACCGGCCCATCCCTGCAGTGTAATGGTGTCACCCAGCAGATTGAGAAACTTGTCGAATTTCTCGCTCCCCGTCTCTATAACGAACACAGAACTTTCAATCGGCAAATGTCTCCCATTGCAGGACATACAGTGATATGTTGGGAAATGTGCGCATCCCTTTTCTTGCAGAGAATTAGGTAAGACAACACTCTCATGTTTGTATGCAGGTGATTAGCTTAGCTTAGCATATAGACTGGAAACTGCTAGCAGGCCTCCGTCTGTGGGGTTATATTGTGGACTTCTTCGCTGAGATATTAAATGTTAATTCTCTGCAAGAATGCAAATAAGTGAGTTTCTCGAAAAAAAAATTCCCTTTAAAAGCTTCGAGAAAACTTTGTGTGGAGTGATTTACCGTTGCTAAACATCTCGTCATCTGTGAGCTGTCCATCTTTGGCATACAGTACACCAAACTTAAAGTTGACAGAACCCTACAAAATGATAGCTGGGTTAAAATTTTGAAACAATTAACAGTTCGAACATTCATTTTTTAAAGAAAGATAAAAATAGTATGTCAAATATGTCAAAAGATTAAAAAAATGGTATTTAAAAGTGCAAAATATAAATGATCTAACTTAAAGACAAGATTAATAGCATGCATCAGAGCAATAAATACAAATAAAGATAACACTTGAAGTACAATAGTGGTTGTATATATAGTCCTCATACACAAATAAAGAATCAGTCATGTAGGTTTCTGTTATGGTCTGTTATATGAAGGTGATTAGAAAGGTAAACTAAAGAAACCCCGACAATAAAATTTAAAAGTTAAAAAACGTCTTTAATCACAGGAAAAGCCTCGAACCTCAAAAATAAATCCAGGATCACCTCAAAAAGCATCAGACAAATAATCTGAACTGAACCGTGAACTCATTTCATACCTCCTGTTCCTCCAACACCAGCAGATCCTGCAGAAAGAAAGACAGAACGACCATCATTCACACTGAGCAGCACTGCAGCTGCAGATGACGCAGCCTGAGGACATTATAAAGTTTAGGTGTCGCTGATCAGACCTGGCATGAAATTGACCAGTGTTATGTTTCATTAACCGCGGGGGCCCGTTGTTCTTGTGTCACTCTCACCTTCTGAATCTCCGGGTTGAGGATCTCCCTGGGGCCTTTCTCAAACCGGTCCATGTTCATTGCACTATAAGGGGAGCAGGAGTAGCAGGAAAAGGAGGCGCGGCGGAGGCGCGGCGGAGGCAGCGATGAGAGGAAAAAAAGAGACAAGGGTGTTTAGGACTGATGGAAGACAAACAGCCCAGAGGCTAACACAGAAAAATGAGACTGGATACGGGGGATTTCTCACCCAGCTTGTACCATTTGTACTCATTCAGAGTTTTAACAGTGACACTGTTCAGCTTGAGGAATTTATAATTGCCAATCTTCTGTGTCATGCATCTTTTTATATCATGTTATGAGACACTCAAGACATCTGCTGCTGAAAACGTAATGTCGAAGGTATAAATAACAAGAAAATACAACTATAGAACATGTATGTGAGGTTCTGGTGTAAAATAAAGTGTGAAAATATACAAGTGTAGCCAGACTGGGAGATTTTCCAACCAGCTGGGAGACTTTTTCAGTCCGGTCTTCTGGGGGACACGTCAGTTTGAATAGTACACACACGTAGGAGCAGCCTGACTTGTGTCGAAGAAGAGTGTTTAAGTCTCCATCGGGAGGACAGAACAAACACAGGACGTTCAACCAAGATAGCAAGCAAAGCAAAAGTCAACGTAGATTTCTTTAAAGTAGCACAAGTCAGCTGCGTACATAACATCACATATCCAACTTTCGTAATATATGTAATGTAATCTCATAAGAGCCGTACATCATTTGACTTATGTAAACTTACTTATCTTAACCTAAACTTTTCCTGAACCTAACCTCGTGGTTTTTCCGTACCTAAATCTAAGGCACCTTACTTTTCACTTGATTGGGCTGATGAAAAGAGTAAAATAAAAAGTTTGAATAAAATGATTCCTAAATTTATTAATTGATTATTCCTTTATCAAGCAAAAATAAAAACATTCTCTAGTTTCAGGCTTCAAAAATGCGAATAATTAATTTTGTTTTTTGGTCATATATATAATAGTTTCACTGAATGTCTTTGTGGACTGTTGGAAGGCAAAACAAGCTATTATTAGTGGAGATATTTTTTCATTATGTTAACTACAAACAAACGGAGACTGAATGGTTATGTCCTCCTTGTACTTGCTAGCCACATAATTTCATGCGAGCAAAACACTGAAAATTATTCACTGATACTGAGTGTTTACTGATGTGACTGAAATCAGAGCCTCAAACGCACCCAATCATAATAAAAGACGCCCGGTGTTTTTTTCTGTCTATTGGAGAGGCTTCCTAATGTTCATCCGACGCACGCTCACATACTTACATCAGTGTTATACGCTGTTATTGAGGTGTTTACTGCTGTGCAGACGCGGGAATATTTTGCATTAAAGCTGTGTGTATCTTATTTAAAACAAAATAGCATCATTACTGCTACTCACTAACACACTGTTAAAATAATATATGCAAGCAGCTCGGTGGCAAATGTCTGCATCTAGACGGCAGTGAACACCTCAGTAACAGTGTATAACACTTACATTAACATGTGTATAAAGATGCCTTTTCTTTACGGACAAAAAAAACATGACCTGTTTTCCGATGATTAGTTTTGTTTGAGGCTCTGATTTTGGCCAACACTGTATGCAAATAAGCATGTTTCAACAGCAGTGCGAGATAACATGAATTCTCAGAGTAAAGAGTGAATGAACTGTGTCGGCTTGGAGCTCGGGGCTACGCTTCTCACCTTAGGATAGACTTGACTGATAGTGTTTTGGTCGGGCTGTAGGGGAGGCTGATCTTCAGAGTGCCCTGAGCGAACAAGGAAGACACGGATCAGGGATTACACACACTTTCATTCAACTTTTCTTTGAGGAATCACTTGATTAAAACATGTATTTATACAGCTCTGAATTGAAGCTAATTGAAGGAGATCATGCTACAAAACTCAAAAAAGAAATCTGAGCACACAACACATTTCTCAATTAGTCAGAGAATAATTACAGAAGACTAAATTAAGTTCAAGCCAAAGCAAAGTTGTTCTGTGCAGCAGCAGCAACAACAACAACATCCTGTACCAGTTAAGAGTCTGACAGAAACAAGACAAATCAATGTGATCAGGCAGCGGAGGTGCACCGCCCTAATCAGGTTCCAGACAAGGCTGCAGGCCAAAATTAGATCCAAGCTATCCTGGTCATGAAACGGAATCACTTAACAACAAAGACACAATAATGAACATGTGTCTCCCTCTCACACACCGTGAGTCAGAAGGGGAGTAGCAGAGTCGCCTAAGAAGGCTTTTGTTTTTTTCATATTTAGACGGCAGAAAAAAAAAAAAAAAGCCCCCTCCCACCGTGCATTTAAAAAAAAAAAAAAAAAAAAAAAGATTTCAAATTCAGGATTAATCGTTGCACCAAAAGTTTCAGTACCAAACCAGTCTGATTGGAGGGAAAATCCTGGGAGGCGGCGGTGGAACGAAACTAAGTAGACAAAACACGATGAGGAGGTACTTCTGCTCTGCTTGAGTAGTTCCAGTTAAACTTTACTCCACTACATTTATCTGAAGAGCTTACACAATACAATTCATTGTTTAGAATTAAACGAGTGGTTCCCAACATTTTTTATACCTCCTTTTAAATCAATCTACTTTTATGGAAAGCATTTTTAAACCTGTAGTTTGTCTCCTTTCTATTCCTTTTGTATCAGTTGTATTCTGCATGTTTTCTCTACCTGAAGGTGTGTTTGTTGTTTGTCGTCTCTCTATATAGTTTGATCATATTGGATTTGAATTGAATGTAAAATATATCTTTGCTGTGTATGCTATTTTATCATACTCTATAAAGCCCTTTGTAACTGTGTTTTAAAAAGTGCTATACAATTAAAGTTGATCATTATTATTATTATTATAAGAAAGCAGTGTCGAGTTGGAGCCCACTTGTCACATTTTATTAGAAATTTCCATTCTAAAATCAGATGGTCTTATTTTTGATAATTATTGGGGCCCAAATAGGTGAAAATGGAAAGAAATTAGAGAAAAGTCCCCAAAAATTAATATAAATCTATCGAGCAGAAGTTTTCGAGTTGTCAAAGGGGTGTTTAGAAGTGAAGGCGTATTGTATGTGTCGTTCAGGTCTAAAACATGAAGCATTTAAAATCCTGCGTTCTTTACATTCAAGTAAAGATGGTGGATGCAAAACTGCTCCGTAGCTACTAGAGGTAAAAAAAAAACAAAAAAAACACAGGGATGCAGAATTTTGAGTTAATCTTCAATATGCAAGTAAGTATTTTCAAATATTTGTGTTGCTATTTTTCCACTGGTGTGAGGTGCACAGATGGAGAACTCACCGTCTTCCTCCAGAGGATGGCTCTGTACTGAGGAACCCGCTGGTTGTTCTGGTCTGAGAGGACGACTGACAGGTAGAAGGGATTCTTCTCTGCATCTGTGCCCACGTAGTTCTGGTGGACTGAGGGCGACGCAGACAATAAACAGATAACATTATACAAGCACACTGGATATGTAAGATATGTGTGGATGTCACAATCAAAATGTCAACGTGACAGGCTCATTGATGTTGAAATTATAAGCAGCAAATGTGGTTTTCTGCACATTTCCATTTCATCAGAATTTATATTCCCCATTCAAACATTTCGATAATGAACACTCCCTTTCATCCCCTGGCTGTTCTATCCTGCCTTTCTTTCCCATTTTGTCTTCCTTCCAACCTTTTCTTTCATTATTTTCAGTCATCCTTTTCATTCAGACCCCCCCCATACACAAAGATTTCCTGATGACACCGCAGCAGAGTCACGCATTCGTGCCTCTGCCTCCTCGGTTGACCGGGTAACATCTTCAGAAAACAATGCTAAACAGACCTCCAAACCCAATTAGATGCAGGATCTCTGTCGCCTCTTCCCTTTGTCCCCTTCTAATGCCTTCTTTTCCTTTTTTTTTTCTCCTACAATTTTACTGTCTTTGTCCATTTGCTTTTCAGTTCTGTTTATTCCTTTTTGATTTAGGTAAGCAATACATTTGCAAGGTTGTGTTGCAATTATACACGTATTAGTTTGGACAGCTTGAGCCTCTCTTTTTGTGAGAAGAAAGCATATTTTGAGCTTCTAGAATTAGGAATTATCTTCATATGTAATGCAAGACAGCAGGGAAACAAACTGTTTTATTATTTTGAACCTGATCATGAAGAAATCCCGTCCATGTGTTGCTGTATAGGTGCCTCATCAGACAGGAAGTGCTTGCGTTGGAATAATTGGCCTCGGGTTCATAATGTGCTGTGTGGTGCGATGCAGTCGGCTCTCCTCAGGCTGTCAGACACAGATGGCTCAGCCACCGTCCAAACAGGTCGAGCCAACTTTCTCGAGACACGGTTAGATTTAAACTGCTCATGCCGTAGCGCGATTAGACCGTGGCTGGAGGAGGAAAAAGGGATTTCTTTTTTCTTCCCACGCCTGACGTATTTCTGGCTAACTATTTCCTTCACGTGTATCTCCATCCAACGATCTTTTGTTGCACGACTTACAGCGCTGCCTACGCTGCCGCTCTGAGACCAGGCAGGGTGTAAATGAGGATGGTGAAACGAGGAAGGTCAGAAAGGTGAAGGAACAGGCGACCAATTTCAAAGTATTTTCAACAATCTCCACGCTCTTCGCTAGCTCGCCGCACAGGGCTGCAACCCGTCCAGTCTTAATTGCGTTATCTTGTAGAGGAAAAGCCTCGAGACTGGATGTCCTCCACGGGCCTCATACTCAGAGTGATGTATGGGATTATAGTGTGGTTGAGACTCTCAGTGGGGATATGGCTGGATGCTAACAGGTTTTGGCCTCAAACGAGGAGCAGTGCGGCGCGAGGACAAGGCTGACTTCATAAGATAAGAAGCGCTCTGTAGACCGGGGAACACATTCAGAGGGTGTTTTTATTCCTGCAGCATCTGAGAGACACCTCAAACGCCGTTTCTAACCCTCACGCAGTGTGTTTCTCCGTGTATCTCGCTCTAATGCTCTGTGTGAGTGTGTATTTTTTATTTTTTAAACAGAGCACAGCAGAGCAGCACTGACCTTTTCCCAGGAAGTATTTAAAGAACCATCTGGTGTGGTACTCTGGATTCTCCAGATGGACATCGGTTCTCCTCCAGGTTCCTGGAGCGTAGTCCGAAGTCTGTTAGTCACACACGCACACGCGCACACACACACACACACACACACACACACACACACACACACACGGTCATCATGATGGTCACAGCTTGAGTCACAGCCGTCTCCTCTGTGGAAAACTGTTACACACTGCAGCAGATTACGAAACAGGGCTGGAAATCAGAGACAGCAAAATTCCAGACCCAGTGAGCCGCAGTCTGACTGTTTATTACTATCAAAGCTGTATTATGATGTAAATATAAAGAACATAAAGTCAGTTAAAACCATAAGAAAGGCAGTAAATCACATCAGGATTTGAGTCCATTATGGACACACACTGCAGCTGTATTTTCAAGAAATTGACTGACAGAAGAAACAAAGATGATCAATAAATAGTGGGAACAATTTAAGCTGCAGTATTATCCACCGAGATTGGCTAGCAGGTCGTCAAACTGTTATTGGATGCTTTGGGAGATCTGGTGAGGAAAACAGCTGATGGGAAAAACTCAAGCGTGCAGAAACATAATTTCTCTGCATTACTTAAGACTCAGATTACACCACTATAAAATATAGTGTCCTCCAGTCAGTGATTGAGAGACTCTACAAAGTCATTTTTGTTGGCAAACGTGTCGCCACGAATATTTTTTTTAAATATACATTTACTTCAACCATATACATACTTTGCCACTTTAATTTGGCAACTAATGCAGATAATGTAATGAGCCAGTTTCAAACCTCATTAGTTTGTTAGCCCTTAAAGTGAAGCACTGTGTACTTACGACCTCTAATCCCAAGACACACGTCTGATTTGTCCCTCCAGACAGCTTCATCTGAATATTATTTTAGCAACCAGAAAACTGAAACTATATTGTATTTACCAAGGAAAAAACAAAGATGTGAGAAAGTTTAAAAAACAACAACATTGACATATCCGTTATGTCCAATACATTTTCTCTGCCTCCAGATATATATTTTGACCAGTTGGATGGGTCACAACCCCTAGGTTGGAAACCACTTCAAGAGGTAATTCATAGTTTGAGCTTCACGACTCAAGTTAAAGGAATACTAACTATCTTTCTCTTTAACTTTCTCTATTTCCTGGCAACAAAGTAAATAAGTCTAAATTTATATTTCAGTGGTTCTCAGCTGGTGGGCTGCGGGGCCATTAAGTGGTTGTGTATGTGAAAAAAATAAGAAAAAAATGAGGGACTTGTATTTTGAAGTCTACAGAACCTCTGATGCTCCACTTTTATTTTGGAAGAAATGTTTCCCATCGAGCAGTGCCTTTGCGGTAGACGTTTGTAGCCAATGTGTTGAATGAAAGTAACATTGTCACATCAGTAGTTAGCTCTCGTTTGATCATTTGTGAACAGGTTCAGGATTAGATGAGTCTGATTATCTATTTAATTCAAGACAAGTCTAGCTTTTTATTTTGTATTTCATACAGTTCAATTAAGATCCTTAATGATACGTAAACTAAACTAAAATGTTGAGCCTGAGATTAAACCAGTTGAGAATCGCTGGTCTAAGTATGATTTAAAGATACTGTTCGTGGATTTAACATGAATATGTCATCACTGATAGATGTCTGCCCATCAGCATTTTACATATTTAGATTTTCTGGTCTTTCATTTTTTTTTTTTTACACTAAAAAATTGGAACAAGAACCTCCTACGTCATTTACTACTTATTGTTTTTGGCTGCTCATCACATATTTGTGAGAGCCAGATAATGACGAGTGGACAGGCGGGCTGCGTTTGCGCACAGAAGTGTTTTCTCTGTACCTCATCTGACGAGCCGTTCTCCACCCTGAAGCGTCCTGCCCTCTGAATGGCCCCATCTGCGTCACTGGAGATCAGCTGAGAGGGAGACAGAGAGAGTCAGAGAGGGGAGACGGGTTTAATATTAGGCATCTGATAACCAACCATGACTTGTGGCAGACAGTAATAAGCAGGTCATAAATACATTAGGGCTGGCTGTGTTCACAGACAAAAAGAGGAACCGCGGCCGACACATCACTTCCATGTGACCGCAGCAGCATGAGCCCTGCTGCAAACATATGAGCAGCCCTTTCTCTTGAATAAATAACCAACATCTCCACACTTCTTTAATCATCAATAATTATTCACATCTCTGCAATAACCTCAATTAGCTGTAAAAAAAACAGTTTTTATTCTCTATTTTCTTTTTTCACTTCCATCTGCCAACCCTCTACTTATCGGCCCAATTATCTGCGTCCTGCTGACTCACCTCTCTGCTACGGTGCTGGAGAGGAGACGTTAGGAGAGCAAGATGGGACAGTTAATGGTAGAGAGTGAAACAAGACAGGGCAGAGGACGAGAACACAACGTATCCTGTCTAGCATACGACTTACAGAAATGGTTCTTCATCTTGGGAAATATTGAACGCCCCTTCACTTTCCAGCTGAGAGTTACATGAGCTTCATGTGGTGGCTTTGTAAACTCTGATGTTGTTACTCTGAGACAGTGACGTCGTGTTTACGATGCAAACCTTCAGAGAAAAGTCAAAACATTCACATTTGCCTTGCGAACAGCAGCCGTCAGTAAATCAAGCCACTGTGCACCGAAACAGCTGAACGATTATCGGATGAATTGCGATGAAGTTCTGTGCAGACATTCGTGTTACCCTCAAAATATTATTCATTACTTCCATTTTTATTTGTAGCCATAATCAAGTCAACGTTTTTGCAGTTTTGAAATTGAACATTTCGACAGCCCTGTTCTTCTCTTAGTACGGTCTTTGGAAACATTATTTAAATGTTGGTATCACCAGCCTTTTATCTTTCTGGTCAGAAAGTCCACATCTGTGTCATCACAAAATACTTTTTAAGGTATTATGTGACCAGCCAGGAGCACTGAAGTTCCTAAAATCCCCGTAAATCCACAATTTACCATTTTGATATGTCTGGTTTTGTGCAGATTAAACAAACGACAACAACACAAATATGTTAATTTTATTGTTTTTGGACAGAGCCAGGTTAGCTGTTTTCCACTGTTTTATGCTAAGATAAGCTAACCATAGCTGCATCTTCATATTTAATGGACAGGCAGTGGTATTTATCTTCTCATAGCAACAAAGCTAATTTACATTATTTCCAAAATATCCAACTATTCTTTTCAATTTTCTTTGCCAGACTTATGAGAAATACATGCAGCAAATTAAATTACAATACTTGCAAATCATTTCTATTGGGTTTATGTGTCTGTCCATCTGATCCAATTATAAAACAAAACGTCTAACATGTTTGTGGATAATTAAAGATCAATACGTTTCATTGATAGCTCAACAGTAATCGGTCAAATGTTTAGTCAGTCAGTGTTGCTGCTCTTCACCATCCGAAAAGCCCCCTTCAATCTATTCTCTTCACGTCCCCATTTCCTTCTTAACCCCTCAACGCCATCGCAATGAATGATGTTTTGTTGCCAGGCAACGGACCAAAGACTGTCTCCTCCCTTGCTTCTGTTTCTCCTCCCCCTGCCTCTTTTTTTTCCCTCTGCATCTTTGCCCTTCGCTCTTTGACCCTCTTGAGTGTCGTGCTCTGTTTTGCTCCCCTCGCCAACAGAGGTCTCCGCTCTGCCAATGTGTTTTAAAAAAAAAAAAGTTAAAAAAAAAAGAAGAGCTCTGGCATGGCAGTTTATCCCTGTGCACACTGGGATATGTCCAGATGGCCTGAACTGGTCTGGAGAAGCCAAGAAAAGAGATGATGGAAAACATGCTCCTAAGAGAGAAGGACTGAACACAGAAAGCTGAAGTCTGAGTGTAATTTATTTCCTCCACAATAAAATTAAACAATTATTTTCATTAATGTGCCAATTGTTTTTTCGATTGATTGTTTAACCCATAAAACATCCAAAGTGATGTCTTCAACTGTCTTGAATTATCTGAAAAGCTGTCCTAAAGTTGAAAGATGTTCAGTTTACAATTATATAAACCAGAGAAAGCATTCTGTATTGAAAACCAAGTTTTACATTTTTCATGTTAAAGACATATCCAGAATATGTTTAAAACCACGACACTAATGTGTACAGAAACATACTCATTACCTCAAAGGCATCATGATAAACTAATAACTAAAACGATGTTCTGAATGGCTTGAGAGAGCCCGTGCAAAACTAAGGAGGGCACAATGTTTTTCAGTTTGGAAAGTGGGTGGTGCACCCCATTCAGCAGCTCATTAGATCATGTCAGACAGTACACTGACAAAGAAGAGTGATGAGGGAGCACTTATCATGCAGAGAGAGAGAGAGAGACGAAGGGTTAAAGTCCATTCAAAACATTCCTGTGGGTAAGTGAGGATAAAAGGCGAGCGCTTTACATCCTGAATAAAATCATTAATAACTGTCACTCTGACTTTATTGTTCGAGCTAAATTAAATCTGATATGCAGTACTGTAGCTGGGGGACTGGTGCAAAGCTCTTTAATGAAATTTTGCAACCTTAGCTTGGCTGAAGTTGGGTTTGGAGGAGGAACGCTGTGACGTAAATAAATAGTTATGAAGTTTTTATTTGCATTTCATGCTAAAAAGACCCTCCTCTATCGGTTACAACGTTATCTGCTACTAGTTGAAATAATAGTACACCTTATACAAAAGGACAAAAATGAAATGCTCCAAGGTTAAAGTAAATCCTGAAGTATTTCTCCCCCTTTGAGCTTTCTTCAAGTAATCGAACAACCTAAATAAATAAACCTTAATACTTCACGTGAATGGCCAACTAAATCTTTGTGCATCAGCCAAATCAGTATTTACCCTCGATCATAAGGTATTACAGGGCGCCCAGTCAAAGAGGCAAAACAAAGATGAAACATAACTCATTTGCTATATCTGTGAAAGAGGAAATGAAACATATTAATAGTAAAAGGGTGAGGAAACGCAAATGGTTAACCGTACTGCAGGTTTAAAAAAAAAAAAAAACTACAACTCAGAAGGTGTTTATTTGGTGACTCGACTGATCAGCTATTACCTGCAGTCGTATTAGTGGGGTTATGATTGGAGCAGAGGCAGCTTTTAAGTTAAAAACTGTTCCTCAATCCTTACTCCGATGAGAACTACATTCGAGTTTGTCAACTGTAACGCCAAGAAAAATTCAAAGAAAGAAACAACATAGTGGCGCACATGTATACGACGTATTTTCGGACAGTTTTTTTTTTAATGTGAAAAATGTCTTTACCTGAATCTGTGATTCCAAGCAAAAGCGTAACAAAACAAAAGGTGTTATACCGACATCAAGGTGTGTTTTCAACTGAAGAATATTGTGATGAAAAACATCAATACATATTCAATATATCGCTGATTTCACCCGCCCCTAATGTGCACACAAGGGAAGCACTGGCTGCATTCGCTCCCTACGGTGCACTGTATATAATGAGATAATAAAATCCAGCAGATAGAGAGCCAAGCGTATTTACTGCAGGTGTGAAGCTCTGATAAACAACAGGAGGTTTCTGTGCAATAATTGGCTGTGTTTTAAGAGATGCCGCAGAAAATAATGCGCTCCCTCCTTTCGTCTGCACATTAATAGGCCTGGAAGCAAATATATTTTCTGCATGTTTCCAAGCGTGGCGGTGTATGTGCCTGCGTTTATGTGCGAGTGAATGAGCTTTGCTGCTCCAGTAAAATCCGTGTTTGTGTGCAGAAAATGGAAAGTAAATGTCGAAGCTGGAGGCCTCCATCTCCCTCCATTTCTCCTGCCTCCTGCAACATTAACTGTCCAATCGCAGGATAATGGAGGGGAAACCAATGCAGCGTTCAGACAGAGCAATGCACTGCCTCCCTCATGTGTGTGTGTGTGTGTGTGTGTGTGTGTGTGTGTGTGTGTGTGCGGCTGCATGCGAGAAAGAAAACGCTTTCAGTATTAAATGTGCGTTTAGGTAAGTGTTTGTGCTGCAGTGTGTGAATAGGCTTTCTGCTGTTTTTTGAGGTGAAAGAATGAAAAATGTCAGGAGAAAGGCGAGATTAAGCTCTCCGGGGAGTCTGTGAGTGTGTGTTTGCCTAAGCGCACACACACACACACACACACACACACACACACACACACACACACACACACACACACACACACACACACACACACACACACATATGCATCACACAGCCACTGCTTCTAAATCATGCAACAGAAGAGTGGCAAAGAAGGAAAAGCTGCACTCCAACGATTCCCCCTGGGCGGGGAGGCGGGAGGGAGGCAGACGAGAGGTAACAGTGGAGAAGGGGGAGCCGTTATGCTTCTACGGTTTAACAAACAACCCATAAACCACCTTGCCACTACAGTGGAGTAATATGGGGTGGAGGAAAAAAAAAAAAAAAAAAAAAGAGACACCCAACATATATAGAGAGAGGGGCAGGATGAAGGATGAGGCCAATGGGGAAGGGAGGCAAAGAGCGATGTGTGATGACAACAAAAAGCCGAATGATAAAAGAATAATAGCCGTCTCCAGGATGCGTAAGCCCAGGGGAAAAGGGCAGAGGCTTCACAGACGGCGCAAGCTCACACTCTCCTTTGCACACACACTCAAACAGTTACCATTTTAGGGCATGACTTGAACATTTCACAAACACAATCGAGCTCACGGCGTACTCATAGAGCCTCTGATTTCCCCAAGGCCCACGGGACAAAGGAGCGCTACACTGCAGAGGGAGGTGTGTGTGTGTGTGTGTGTGTGTGTGTGTGTGTGTGTGTGTGTGTGTGTGTGTGTGTGTGCGTGCGTCAAGGGTATTAAATCAATACTTTTGTGACTGCTGATAGATAATTTATCTCATCAGTGGTCCTTCGCATGCACACTCACAAACCTCAAAGAAGGCAGAACAGGAGAGGAAGTGGAAGAGGGTGAGGAGGGAGGAAGAAGAGAGGCAGGTGCAGAGTCTGAGAGGAGATATGAAAAAGCGACGAGGAAATTAAGAAGCAGATGAAGAGTTGAGGAAGAGAGGATGGAGAAAAATCTGGAAAACAAAGAGGCATAAAGAAAAAGGGGAACGTTAAACAGGCTAAAAGGGAAGAATCGGAGGAATCACGAAAACACATGCTCTTCTTTTTCCCATCTTCTTAGTCTCCATTGACTTAAGACATCTCCATGAAATCTCAATGTTGTGCTTCACAGATGCAATCCAGATGCAAAGTGGGAGGGGCTACTTTAGGCGCCTCTGGAAGTAAAAGTCCCATTCATTTGTCCCATAGAAAATGTTCCATAACAGAACTCACAAATGAAGCACTTCTAAGACTCAGATCTGTACGAAACACTCCCATCAGTACAAAAGACGCATTGGAAATGATATATATGAAATACTCTATGCTATAGGACCGTGTGCATTAAACATTGGTAGGTTGGAGTTATCGTTACATGTTGTGCTGGTACACAACAGAATCTGAGAGATGTATAGGCATAAATATCTCAGCGTTTCACACAGACTGTCCGGTGACTCAGACGATCCAGAATAAAAATATTGTAGCTGAATTTAGAGAAGGAAGTGAAGTGTGGGAAAGAGATACAAAATGCTTCTCACCGTCTTTTCCAAAACTTTTCTATCTCGTCTTCCTGATCATGTTTTATTGATGGGTGGATTATAAGATTTTAGTGGTCAAATCACCACCAGCTAATAAATCAGTTTTATGATTTCTTACAGGAGATTCAGATGACTCAGGTCGCTGCTATCGGCCTCCATCCATTTATGTCCCTTAACTTTATACCTCTCTCTCACCACTCTAGCTTTGTGCTTTTTGTGCATGTATCTCTGGCTCCAGAGATTCATGTTTCTGATCTGCGGTTACTGTCCCAGACAACTCGCTAATGTTTACTGTTTGTAGTCTCTCTCTGCTGTTCTTTTCTCTCCCTGCTCTCCCCTCATCCCAATCGGTCGAGGCAGATGGCCGCCCACCTCTGAACCTGGTTCTGTCTGGTTTCTTTGTGTTAAAAGGTAGTTTTTCCCTCCTGAAGCTAAAGCTTAAACCCCAACAGATACAACCAGAGAGGCAGGATCTGGAAACAGATGATCTGAACCATGCAGTAATATCCAGATCTCCGCTTTCCGGATCCTGAATGAACTGATCCTTCTAATAAATATTGACTCTGTAGTCAAAGCCAGATTCATCTGTGCCACAGATGTCCATTGTGTTTTTAGAATTTTTAAAAACAAATTTTATAACGACAATGGAGCTCTTTGGCACAGAAATAAGCTATATCAGGCTGCGGGTAGACAGACTGGTCTTGTTGGTATCATTTAATTGTTGGTTTGGGTCATTTGTTGAAGTTGTTAACAAAAAGAACTACAATCACTGGCTTATGGTCAAGTTGCAGTTTACAGTTATATCTGTCCAGAGTCAAATGGTGAAAACTTAAGTAATTTTTCCAATAAAGCTGATTTTGTTAAGCACAAAGTTGCAGCGATGACAGCAGACATTGCTTCAAACATGGACCTTGCTCCAAAGAATTGATAGACTTTTATGTGAAAATTTGCCAGTTAGCGCATGAAGTCTGGAGTTATGGCCATAAAATGTGTTTTGTGAGGTGACTTTTGACCTTCTAAATCTAATCAGTTCGTCCTCTGTACTAAATTAACATTCGTGCTAAAAAAAAAAAAAAAGAGAGTCCCTCAAGGAGTTCCTGAGATATGGCAATCACGAGAATGGGACATGAGTACGTACATTTGTAATCGAGCAACACGGGTGATGACTAATCTAATGACAGGGACTGAAGACATCGGGCCACCCACCCGAGAGCCCTGCTGATGGGTGCAGCAGCTTTGAGGGCCCTCAGGAGTGGGCAGATGCTGCAGTGAAGCCCTGGATCACAGAGCTCAGCGGCAGAGCGCCATGCATCAGCTGCTTTAATAGATGATTAGTTATGTGTCAGAGAAAATAGGAAGAGGGGGGACAGATGGGGAGACAAGAGTAAGAGGGAGGGGGTTTAATAAATTTAAATAGGCATGTTTGGATAAGCACTCACTGTGACACAAACTTCAAATTATTTCTAAAAGAGGCTGATTAAGTCGCAGGCTTTTTAAAAATATCAATTACTTTCAAATGAGACAAGAATTGTTTTATTTCTGAAACCTTGTATGAAGCACGCGGGGGAAGGTGACAAAATGGCTGCATCTAAACGAGAGTAATTGTCAGAAAAATAAGAAAACAAATCAAAGAAGCCTCAGAGGAGTAACAACAGGCTCTGGTTTCCACCAAGCTGTAGTCAAGCTGTGACTGGATCCTGCAGCTGCAGGAAAGTGTTATAAACACAAACAATAGAGCTGCGACTGAAAAAAACTCGACTGACTCCGAGTACGGAAACCAAAATAAGACGAGTGTTTCTGCACAGGTAGTCTCTCAGAAAAATGCTCTGATCATTTCAAAAAGTGACCTCATTTATTCTGGAGTTTGTCAGTTTGCAAAAAAGTTTGCATGTAAGTGATGAATACCACCAACTCAGTGGCTCCAGTTATGACTCATGAGGATGAATTCCTAAGTTTTGACATTTCAGAAAGCCATTATCACATCTGTCTGTTTTAACAATGAGCAAAAGAAGATAATAACTGATTGATTGGCTTGTTTTTGGGCTGATGTGTGAATTTAACCAATCTATTGCCAGGGCTCGCATCTAAACATCCAAATCTTCCACCAAAACAAAAGCGCCATCTCTGCATCCTATTAGCGCCGCCCAACAAACAAGAAACAAGCAGAGCTAGCTAAGTGAGATTAGTTAGCAACATTATTGGCATGTTGCTGCTATAACTGAGACGATACAAGTTCTGCTAATGTTACACATAAACCTTTCAATGCCTGTATGACAAAAATAAAGCAAGAATAAAATGTGTCAGTTTGCTATCATCTTGTAATTATCGTTTGTGGCCACGGAGGCCGCTGTTCAGCTAAAGTTACATAGTTAATAAACAAACAAGCAGACGCAGTCACACACACACACACACACAGTGTGACGCACACACTCTGAGAGTGGGAATAAATTCAATGTGACAGTGCAGTCAAAGGCCTCTGAGGCAGTGACAGTAACACTGGTAGGCAGGTGGGAGTGGAGCCGTCTGCTCACCAGTCGCTGTGCAAGACTGACAGCTAACTTCTCAACACAGTGTCTCACTCTCTCACACACACACACAGACAGACACACAGACACACACACACCATTTCTGACAGTAGTCTCAGTCGCATTCATTGCTGTGCACTGCGGCACACCAAACAGCACGGAGCCGAGACAAACACGCATGTCCAACCACAGTAACAATCAACATGAGACTGTTTGTCCGAAGGGTTTCATCCTCAACACCGCCAACCTTTGTTTTTTTTTGTTTTTTTTCCCTGTGTGTTATACAACATAGCTTCAACCTCATCATCACCACCTTCATCTCCGGGCCTCAAATAAAGACACTTTAAAAACATCGCCACCCTTTCCAAGCTGTCGTGTCAGGATGAAACGGATTTTTATTACGTTTTTTTTTTTTTTTTTTTTTAAAGTAAACTGTGGAGTTTGTCACTGTTGAAGAGGCATGATGGGGTGGGAGTTTGTTGTGTTTTCTATCAACGCAGATGACATTATTAAGTATTTTTTGCTGACTTGTGGGGACAAGCATTTACAAAATATAGGTCTCAGAGAGTGTGTTGGCACAAAGGATAACAGGAACATCACTTGTGTTGACTACAGTGATTGGGGCATGTAATACGGGCCAAACGGCCAGTGTGTGTGTGTGTGTGTGTGTGTGTGTGTGTGTGTGTGTGTGTGTGTGTGTGTGTGTGTGTGCGCGTGTGCATCAGCAGGATATTGATTTTCTTCTTTGGTGTAGTTATTGAATTAAACTTCCTACTTTGTTTACTATTTTTTCTATGTAACAAACAGGCCCTCTGGCACCTAATAAGACAACCACACACACCCCCCCACCCCCACTTAAAGTTTGAGGATACATTTTAATGACTCTGGTAATCGAGTTAACCTTTCTGCAGTTCCACCACAAGCTCAAAGTTTCCAGTCATCTCAAGTACATTTGTATTTGGGAAAAAAAAGTCCTTTATTTCATCATAAAGTACACGTTTTATTATCAAATGTATTCAGAACAGAGTTTTGACTTCATAAGCCTGCTGAAATGTATCCGGATCCTACACAGCTCTATAATGTCAGAAGTGTGCGCATGGACTAAAGCGAATCATATCGGTACATTGTCGAGGTTCCTGCTGCCACCGCCGCCGCGATGCCAGAAATAAAACAGACCGAGTGGCAAGGTGAGTCACGGCTCTGCTTATGCCGGTCTCTCTTATTAGGGAGACCCCGCTTGGAGTCATTATCTCCCAGTTATGTCGAGACGCTCAAAAACATGCTCTTTAAAGCAGTGGAACAGACTGCAGTCAATGTCATGTTCAGAAAACAAACAACACAAACAGTGAAGTGATTTGGAGGCATAACAGCGAGGTACATACTGGGGTCACTTCAACTCTTCTGCACTGCAGGAAAAAGGGTCACACAGTGGTCATTAACTCTGTTTACTAAAATACTTCTTTTGAATATAAAGTGATACAAACTACTGTTTGCTGTGGAGTGTCTACCGTTTCCCGTTTAGCATGTGGAGACAAATGAAGATTATAATTTAATGCTTTTAAGACAAAAATATAAATAAATGTAAAACTATTTCTACACAAAAATGGCACACAGAGACATTCTAGGATATTTAGAGGTATAAATATATTAAATGTAATATATAATATGTATCATGCGTAAATACATATGTATTTTGGTACATGTAGCTGTGTAAAGTTTACATTGGCGTGACACTTGCTAGTGAGAGCGCTTGTCTTATTTTTCTGTGTTTCTCTCATAAATTATGATTGACAGACTGGCAGCACAATTTTTAAACTAATTTCCTTTCCATACGACACATTTTAGGGACAAATTACTCAATGAAAATAAAACTGAAAGGATTTAGTATTTTTAATTGAACGATAAACTGACAGTCTGGAAATATCACGCAGTCAGAACATTTAGACTATCGTGTAGAGAAATAAAGATTACAGAACATAAAACAAAATATTTAAATGATTTAGTAGAACAAGAAAAATATTGTTAGGAAATATCTTGGTGGCTTTTCAAACATTCCTTTAGGGAGCCGTGCTTGGAAATTTTGAGACTAAAAGTAAATCTAAGAGTAAATTCTCTTTGCAGGTCGTCGTGGCAGCTTCATAAAAGGGCAGCTGGGTTCATAAATCTGCCTTTTCCTGTCACGTTAGTGCAGCATTCAGCTGTAAAGGAGAGCTGAGCATTTTAGGTTTAGCCTGGAGGAGCAAAGCTTCAAACACCTGGAGTCACTGAAAACACATTTTCCAAACAAACAAATGAATACTGGTTCTTTCCCAAATTAGCATCAGTTTCAGCTGGCAACAGGCTAACCTTCATCCTTCTTTGCTAAGCTAAACAAGTGTGAGTGCAGGTGAAGCACAAACTAACACTCTGCCCCTGTGTCTCCAAATGTGCACTTAACTTTTGCAAAGTACTTAAAGTGCAAAGTGTGTTCACACTGTCAAGCATGGGAACATTCCTTGCACTATAAGTACCTGATTGTTCCCTTTATACTCGTCCGCAAATTGAGTGTGAAATGATGGACACTTCTCACCCTTAATGGTCGCCATCATGTCCACACAGCGGAAAGAGAGGGACCACTGACCTATTTTGCAGCAGCCAAGGAAACGGCAGCTGTTGTCGAACACGAGTTGAACACGTCCACACAGTAGTGTATATTTTTCACCAAGCAACACAATACTTCTGTTGAATAGAAGTTTTTTCTATGTTTATTGTGTGTGTGAAACATTTTTAGGTAAACAATGACAGAAGACATGTTGACAGGTGATGCATTCAAATGTTCCCGTTATTTCCGCTGCGTGCAGAACAGCTGTGTGCGATTTCAGACAAAACTACCCAGTCGAAAACTCACGCACGACACAAATAGGTGTACCGACAGCCACAGCGGTAAAAGTCTGCGGAGAGCCTTGACCTCAACACTGTCGTCTTTGCTGGAAGCAGCTCAGCCCATGTCGATCTCACACCACGGATGAAGCCAGAGCGTCATGTGCTCCGCTGCAGGACCGAAGCACCTCAGACGAAAAGATTCCAGAAAGAGAAAGCAAAAAAAATAAATAAAAATCCCACTTCGGAAATGTGAGGACAATTTAACGATTCTTCTCAGGAAATGTCAGGTGCTAATATCATGCCTACACCATACCAGACAGGACACACACATCCGGCACTGTCAACACAAGGAGCTGTTTGTGGGCTAAAAGGCATCGAGACCAGAATTTCCACCGACTCTTTCCCGACCTTTGCACAAGCTTCCCCCGGAGACGTCCCGCCTGAAACAGCGTGAGCGCCAGACTCGACAAAAACACTTTCCCTCGTACGTGCACATAAGCAATCATATTTATTCTCCCACAGCAAAACAAAGACTTAATTTCACTGCAGGGTCAAGGACCGGAGATAAAATGCAAGCTTGGCAACATGTGGTTATCCTCCCCGAGGTTGTTCCTGAAGATCAACCCGGGTTTATCGGGCCCTGTCGTTAATTTTCCACTATCCACTTCATCTTCTATTAAAATGTACCACAAAACCAATTATCCCATCAGGAGCTGCTGTGTCTTAAAAATAATCCTTTCCCGTATGTTTTTGATTCTTACCCTAGACTAAAACTTCTACATGTACACTTAAAGAGATTCAAATAGTAGCTCTGAATGAGCTAACTATCTAGCCAACATCAAGGCACCTATAGTGTCGCTTATAATGTGTTGTCTGATTTAAACTACTCAGCTTGTAGAGGAAGTCGTTAGTGGTTCTGTTGCCGTAAATGTAAACGGTAAATGTCCAAACTAAATAAAATGCACAAAGCAAGAAAGTTCTTGTCATATTTAAGGAAAAGTTGCAAATTAAACATATTTGCTTTCTTGCCGAGTGTCTGATGAAAAGATTGACATCACACCGAGTACAGTAGATATGCCACCAACGAATTAGCTTAGCTTAGCATTCAGACTGACAGGAGGGTGATAGAGCTGAACTGGCACCGGCTTTGTCACCGTGAGGTTTCCAGGCAACCAGTGAAGGCTCCAGGAAGTCAACGCACGGCAAAATTAATCTTATCGTTTTGGTTTTGCATCACTGTCTGTGTTGATTTGTGATCTTACAGGTGCTGGTGGGAGAACTGAGCCAGGCCGGCTTGCTTCCTCCTGCCTCCGGTCTTTATGTTAAACTAAGCAAACCTCCTGATCCGTTCTTATTAGCAGGGTGTCGTTCGTCACTGCTTTCCAAAACTGTGATCAAGAAATTAGCATTACTGATCTGCCACTACAGCGGTAACCGTTTGATGAGGATTAAAGTTAATAATATATTGACTTTACCACAAAATATTTGGATTAAGGCTGGGAAAAGATTCTGGTCACATTTCAAAAGACAATAATCTTAACTGCTGAAGGCAGAGTGGTTATGAACATCCAGCCTAACCTCTTCTGTAAAAGGTTTCCTGGCACTAATATCACATAACATCCACCTTTCTCTCACATATTAGACCATCATTGCTAACAAGGCCCGGGAAGCTACATTCTTTGAAGGAATGAGTCAACCACAATTCTGATAGTGGTTAAATTAATAAGTTAATACATTTATGAAAACATTGAGCATGGAGCAAGTTAAAACATTTATGGGTTCCAGCATCCTAAATATGAGGATTTGCAGCTTTTCTCCGTTTCATGTTATTGGAAATTAAATATCTTTCAGGTTTAAACTGGGCTCTGATAAGGTGTTATGGGCTATATTTACTATTATGATACATTTTATGTATATAGCCACTCATAAATCTGTAATTTATTGCTTTTCTATTATTATATTATTCTATTCTTTTATTCTATTGTTTCTATTATTGTCTTATTGCTTCTGTATGTATGCTGCTGTAGCGAAAAAAATTCCCCTTGGGGATTAATAAAGTAAATACCTACCTACCTACCTATCTAATAGATGAAAATTAATTATTAGCGACAGCCATCTATAAAGACAAAAGGATCCATTGTCTCTAGCCTCAAACTTGAGGTGTTTACATTGTTTTTGCAATCTTTTCACCGATTATAGTCATATACTAATATGTTATGTCTTCGTATCTAATACTTAATCCAACATGATGGATCACAGAAGACCTTCCAGCTCGCCACACATAGAAAAAAATATAAATTTCTAGGTGCAGCAGAGATAAAAAAAAAAAAAAAAAAAAAAGACGAGAGGACGCCGCTGATCAGATCGAACGCTGCACATGTTGAATGCAAAAAAGGAACCGACGCCTCAAATCGTTCTTTGAATATTGAGGCTATTAGTGACCTCATCCTGCTTCACACTCTGGATCCTGCTCCCTCACTTCCTCTCTCTCCAACTCACACCCTCGCACAGCAGCACTGTGTGTAGTGTCAGTCTGCTGGTGCCGATATTCAGCGTGTGGTTTCTCCTCAGCACTAATCTGTCGCACACGTGTTACGCGGCACTCATGTACGAACCCACAATATGTCCTGGTAGGAAGTACGATCGCAGCATGACAGCCCGAGGACTTCCTGTCCCTCTGGGCTATCGGGATGTACAGACTCAGCTTACACACACACACACACACACACACTTCTCCTCAACAACAATGACTCAACAGCTTAGTAATCAACCACGAAGACACACACTGTCTTTACACCAGCAGCGTCAAAACAAAACAAATGAAGTTTGGAGGCTCGGCAGCGAGCGGAGCGCCCATTGTGAGCCACGCTGGCAGAGCACATCGCCGGACCACACCCAGTACGTCATGACTCATCAGTCAACCCCCCCCCCCCCCTCTTCTGTTGTCCATCCATGCCAACAGAAAAGAGGGGAAGGCAGCGAGAGAAAGAGAGAGACAAAGAGCGGGAGGGGGAGATCATCAGGAGAAGAATCAATGAGGAGGATGAGGGGAGAGAGGATGAGGAGAGAGAGGATGAGGACACACTCACGCTGAGACACAAAGAGAGCAGCGAGCAAATGAGTGCGTTGTGGGTGGGACTCACCAGCTCGACCGAACCATAGTGTTTCCTGCTGAAGTCTCCACGCCTGCAGCCCAAGTCCTCCGAGGCAGAGCTGGAACAGAAAAAGGCACGGTCAGACACGTGGCCCGCTGGCCCTCCATCACACCACATACACAGCACATACATGAAGTTACGTCACTCATACACAAGTGGAAGTGGCTGCATCTGCTTTTCTCCCGTCTCTTTATCTCAGTAATCTCACTCTGTCTTCTTGATCAACGGACACTTTATTCACACTGGTCTTCCTTTCTTTTCTTTCTGTCTTTCTCGGACTCCTTCCTGTCGCTGTGGCGGGGCCCCCGGTGGCATGGCGACTGGCCGGGAGCGGCGGCGGCCAACCCAGTTCTGATTGAGACGTGGATCCTGATTAAATTAAGCTCGAGTGATAGATGGGGACTGGCCGGGAGAGCGGACTGCTGGTCAAGTGGCCAAATGGCACACGCAGAGTAGATACAGTCACAAATACATTAAAAGAAAGCGGCACACGCACCAAGCGACAACAGGTTATGATGTCACCCATTGGTTCGTCGCCATCTTGCCATGTTGAAGCCAGATGTGACCATATTTGGGCGAGCTGGGGAGGAGCGAACGGCAGATTTGATTAGGAACCCGAGGACATTATGCCCCGCCCACTGATAGCGGAAACCTGACTGCACCACGGGCCTGTCAATCAAACAGACACGCCCCCATAAACACGGCCGTTTTAAGGCCTATTTTGTAGAAAACTACTGAGAAGCTAATAACACCCACATAATTGTGGAAAAAATGTATTGACTTCACATTTTGGCTTCAGAGTCAGAGGCTACGTCCACTTATATATATACAGTCTATGACCGCACATGAGGAACATAAATAATGAGTTTTCCTTTTTGAAAAATCCAACTACGCTACTTTTTAGATTTCAATAAAGTTAGCTTTAGTATTAAGTAAGGCAATAATTTGACATTTTATAAAACTAAACTTTGATAAAATGATCAACTCAAATATCCTGTCTGAAATTAGCTGCACAGCTAAAAGCAGCAGTCATTTAGCTTAGCATAGCGTAAAGGCTGGAAATAAAAGGAACTGGCTAACTGCAAAGTTTAACATGGTATATTTTTTGTAAACAAAAGAGATATAAGATGCTAATTTGACAACTTTAGGATCGTTCGTAAGCAGATACCTTGCATTCGGACAAAGCCAGACTAGCTGTTTTGAGTCATCATGCTAAGCTAATTAACTCCCAGACATGAGACTCATATGGATCTTATCATTTAACTCGATCAATCAATTGTGTGTTTCTTTCCTTAGAATACTTTTGCTAATCCAGTGAGCAAGAACCTTCCTTGATCTTTGATAGCATCTAAATGAAAAACCTGGTCAGTCACTCAAGTCTTTTTTGTGCTTCTAAATGTCAGCAGTATGATATGATCAAGTTAGACTCATGTGAGCTGAAGGTGCCCCTCACAGCCGGCTTCACATGACATCTGTTTGCAGCACAAAGACCCAACAAGAACTTCGAGACTGATGTCTGTAGTTGGCCCACATTATCTCTGAACAGCCCATTTATCACAGCTTATCCTCAGTCATGACGATCATGTTACTATTGATCCGCCCTTGTCCACGTAGAAGAATCATTTGGTGGCATTGTAAAAAGCCTCAAATTTTACGGATGAATTAAACAGAAAGAACAAGCTGGGCGTAAAACGATCAATTAATTTGTCTGTACGTGGCAGGCAGCGTTCTCAGAGCTTTCATTTCAGAGTATTTTGTTTCTTTGGAAAGCGAAATGTCGTAAGAATCTGGTTAAATCCTATTAGAGACGAAGCTATTAATGAAGAAATAAGTCTGAATCTCATCAAAAAGACAGATTGTAATTTTTGTAAGTTAAATAAACGAGATAAAACACGCCCCTTTGGACAGACCCAGATTTTTCTCACGTGTTTTGGTGGTGATTTTAAAATTAATGTATCCATTACTTAAAAGAACTAAACTTTAAATTATTTCTTTTCTTTTGATACTTGAAATAATGTTAACACAAGTAAACATCATTCATGTGCATCGAGTAAAAGGCTGTTTCTTAATCTTAAAATTAATCCCGAGTGTTTCAGCCATTACTGTAATGATCGCTATAGTAAACGCCACGATCGGAGACGGAGCTTCCTCACACACACACACCACAAAACAAAATGAGACAAAGGGCACAAGGCCAATACATTCAGCTTCATCATGTCGTCGGTGCAAAAAGACCCGAGTTTGTCCTCAAAATGGGAAAACGTGCAGTAATATTGCATGTGGTTAAAACCACTTCATTAATGGCCATTCAGTTTCCACATGAAGAAAGTATTTAACCGCCTCCCAAAAACACAATTACCCCCAAAATTGCATTATTTTGTCTTAATTATACCTCGTTAGCTAAAAGACTTGCACTTATATAACACCTTTTGAGCTTAGCGGTTTAAAAAGCACTAGCCATGCAAGGTGCTTGACTGTAATCAGGAGCCACTCAGGGTTTAGAGCCTTGCCACAGGACACTTTGCCACGTTGACAGGCAGAACTGAAATTGAACCGGCAACATTACAATTAGTAGGCAGCGTGCTCTACCATCAGAGTCACAGCCTACCAGGCATCAACTCCATTTTTTGGGCTCCAACAATCTATAAAATAATGTCAGCGAGTTGTAAACCATACCTGTCTGTATTCATGGTGGGACTCTATAATCTATATTCCTTACATATTTTGTATACCACACATGTATGTGTATGATAGTCAAAGTGGCGATGTGACCTCCATGCTTTCTGCTTCCTCCATCTCTCTGGCCCACATCCCCCACAGCGCTTCCATCTCCCCCTGACTCTTCCCACCCTGGTCAGGTTTCTGTGTCTCCGCAGAGGAGTGGAGCCGTTTAATACATAATGCACACTCAGGCTTAAATGACGCATTTGTGCGTCTGTACTACAGGATGTATCCATCACTGCTTCCTTACTCGCCGTCTTCCCTCATGCTTGCCTCATCTGCACAGAGGTGATGAGGGTGGCGCTCCATCACAACATGCACCCCATCACAGCTTCCACCTTTATGTGCTCTCGTCTTTGCCTCTCAGCACCCAGGTCAATATGCTTCCTACCCTTCACTTTCCCTCCGAGAAGGAGGTCATGAGGAGGACTGTAGCTCGGAGGGAGGTGATTAATTGATATTACTCCACCCATCCTCCTGATGAAAACCACTCTACTGGTGAAGCTCATCTGGGATTCATGAGTTTAGGGCTTCCAACGATGCTTTATGGTCGTCATGGGACGATCGTTTGAGTTGGGATTCAACTGAAAGGTGATGAATAAGTGAAAACATATGATGTAATAATTTCTGTCTTTGAACTGCATGTGCCATCGATGACAGCTCTCAAGTGGCTGTGGTTAAGGGGAGATTTTTTTTTGGCTTGAGCTGAAACACCAACCTGTTCTCATTCACAGGGTGTAAAATACTGTTGTTTTATCGAAGTCGTCTGGTTCTCTTGGAGACCCACATGGTGACTTCATCCAAGTACCAAAAACCACGTGGTTATTGTTACGAAAAGATCATGGTTTGGCTTGAAATAGGTACTTTTATGAAAGCTCCCTCATGGACTTTATGCAAGTTAAACATATTACATTACTTAGCAGAAATCCATGTTGACTTTTGCTTTGTCAAAGACTTAAAAACCAGTTTCCTTGGTTTAAGTCCTGGGTTTGTCTCATCCAACCACCCTCGACCTCCTCCCTACAGGGACTTTACAACGCTTTCTTTTTCATCACATGACCTTCTTCGACCTCGCTCGTCACGGTGCATAAAGGCTATTTTCCACTAGAGCCGTGGCTCCGACACGGCCACCATAGCTGATCGCTGGCATTCTAGTAAATGCTTAATTTTCTGACCGGACACACGACGGTGCCTGTAAGCAGCATCCCAAAAGCGACTATTTCGGGACGGACTTCATGTCAAGCTGCGCAGAGCAAATCAGCCTGACAGGAAGTCAAACAGGGGAACAACATAGTCAGTTTTCAAAATAAAACACCCTGGCCAACCCCCAGTTGTATAGCACATCACTACAACAATTTCTACCCCCCACTGGTCTTTCAAGGTAGGGCAAGAACAATACACATCAAACCAGTCAACTGGTGCATTTTGAGCACACATGTATAACTGTACATGCCGTATAACACCTGAGGTAAAAAGTGTTTCTAGACTACAAATGTGTCCTTGTGTACTCGGGAAATTATGAATTGTCCCTATTTTAGCTTTTCCACTTTTAAAACGAGAGGTATCTCATCACATGTAGCAGGTGTAGCCTGTTGTGATTTCTGTCAGACCGAATAGATAAACAACATTCAAGCTGTGCTGATGCTTATTAAAGAGGTGGAACAAGCTGGTAGAGAAAAGTGTCTTGAGCCAGATGAGGACCATGTACCTGTCAACAGAGCTGCAGGAGCACAACGCAGTGGGAATGACATATGCAGATTTCAAGTACAGTACATACAAAGATTCAAAGCAACAACAAAATTACCCTGCGAGTCGGAAATCCGACTGCAGCTGACAAACTTGTCCCAAACATCTTAGCATTAGGGCAGCTGGTGTCTGCCTTTATCCTGCATTCAAAGCTGCCCATATGTTTGGACATCATAAACTGACCTCTGCACTACAGCGGTGCAGACATCCACTTTCCAGTGGCTGTTTGCCGAAGAAAAATTACTTTGAAAGCTCAGACCAAAGAGAAAACTCTCTGAAACAGAAAGAGGTAAAATGGATATTCATTACTCATCTGTTGCCCTCAGTAATGGAGTAGAGGAAAGGTTACAAATTGTGGTTTCTGTCACAAGACAATGGATAGTGGCCAGTGAAAGGCTCCACACAGTAGAGTGAAATGTAAAGTATAAATCACCCATCATAATAAACGTCATAACACCGCTCAAGAAAAAGTCTTTTTTTTCCTGTCACATTGCATACTGCATAACTCTTCAAACACTCCAGGAAGTAGCTCTTTTTTGAGACTGAAAGAAAGAACACCCCTGCTAGTATTACAGGTTGAGACAATGCCAAACAAAGGACTGACATTGGAGCGCATAAAGGCACATCAGCTGGTGCAAAATTCAGAAAACGATCTCAGATTTGAAGAGTTTCAAACGTAATAAGATACACATGCATCCACATCCTCAAAATATACGTTAGTTGCAGTAATTCATTGTAAATACTACAGACATGTAGAATTACAGTACAAAATGTTCAATAAAAGTGCCATAACTGAACTTAGGAACTTTAAATGATTTTAGGATTTAAACCAGCTTTTCTTACACTCAACTGATGCATGCACCAAGACTTGCACCAACACAGCTACAGTATGCACAGTATAAATACTAACCCCTCATACAGCTTTATGACTCTGAATTACTCGTACTAAAATCAGAAAGTAATTTTGCAACAGTGATGTTTAAAAACTAGAGGACCTGGATGAAGATGCAGATGATTCTTACATAAAATGAGAGGGGAAAAAAAAAAAAAAAAACTATTAATGCCACAACAACAGCAGAGCATAACATGGAAATAACAGCATTTGATGAGGGAAGATATCAGGACTCATCTCTGGTAGCAGTATGGGAGCATTTGCTACACTGGCAGCTCAGTGCAATGCGTTTACTCCACAGTATAATCTCTCCAGCTCTGCAGCTGAGGGCATTTTCAGACCCATCAACAGTACGAAGCTGGAAATGAGCTGCTACACAGAGACAACCTTGGACTACATGTGAACTCGGCTGCTCACTTTCAGCCAGATGCCTGCCGTCAGGGTGGCCGGCAGACTGTTGCGGTCATTACCGCCAGAGCTGCATGCACCTCCGCTACCTTCAACTGAAAGGCATGGCATGAATTATTCATATTTTTCCGTGTACATACTGCCATGTCTTTTCTCCGCGGGAAAAACAACGGCTTTGCATTTTTTTTTTTTTTAGAAAACTATCAACAAAGCTTCAATGGCATGAATTAAAAGCTGTCTGTTAAACTGGAGACTCGTGGATTCAGTGGCGCGCATTTTGCCAGCCATCCGGGTGTGAATGGGAAAACATCGATAAACCATGCAATTCATGCGTAAAGTAGCAAAACTCGACCCGAAATCTGGACTATTGTAAACACAATTAGCCGATCCGACACGGCACTCGGCGCCCTGTACGCGGGAGCAGCAGGTGTTTGCAGCTTCGTCGAGTTTTGCCCGGGGCTCCTTAAAATATGCGCGTGCTGCAGGGATCTGACAGAGATGACGGCAGATGCATTCAACAGATGAGTGGCGACACGCATTCACACAGGTATGAGCAGGGTTTGCTTGCTCGTTTGTTTGTTTGTTTTTGTTTGTTACCGTTGATTGAAAGTCAACAGTTTGTTGGAGGCTGGATCCACACTGTTCATGTCCCCATGCGATGTCAGTCCAGCGGACGAGGCGACGAGAACAACAACAAACCGGCGTCCTTTTCTTTTTCTTTCTTTCCCTCCCTCCGTCTGCTGCTCCTCTCGCTAAGAGTGCAGGAACATCACTGCGGCGCAAACTCCCGACAAAAACCCGGCTGCTGGTCCGACTCGCTCTTCTCTCAGCGAGAAACTGTTCGCTGCATGATAGAAGCGGAACAGCTCTGCCACAGGAGCTGTGTGTTTACTGGGTGATCTCTCTCTCTCTCACTTCCTCCGTGTGTGTGTGTGTGTGTGTGTGTGTGTGTGTGTGTCTCTCCCTCTCTCTCTCACACGCACGCACACACACACACACACACACACACACACACACACACACACCAATGGTGCATTTCAAGTCACCACATCTTTTTGGAGCTGGAGGCTCTGTAGAGCAAAAGGCACCATTCATAGATTCAGCTGATCCCTTTTTTAAATTTTTTTTTTTTTTTTTTTTTAAAGCTGCTGCTGCTTCTGTTACATCACCGTCAATTACACGAAGCTCCTCAGTGTATCCTGCAGCGCAAAGTGAGGATGTGTCAGGATGCAGGTTTACTTCACATCTTCCGGTGTGAGCATTTACAAGAAAACGTGAAGGAAATTCTAACGTGAATTTTCCTTTTCTTGCTCTGAAATGTGACTCGTGGTCAGTTAGGAGCAGAAGAACAGGCAGGGAATGCAGTCTGATCAGCTTTGTACTCTGTTATGTCAAATTACTTATCTGGATTTTATTTAGCCAAGTAAAAACAAAAATTGTTAAAAAAAAAAAAAATCAGTTTTCCAATGGTGACCTGGCCAAGATGGCATCAAAGTGTCTGGTATCAGAATAACAGACAGAAAAAACACATTCCAAGAGAAACAGAACAAACAACTCTTTTCTACATCACAGAAAAGGCTAAATTCATTCAAAAAGTGTGACAAAATCGATTAGATGTGAAAGCGTAAAGCATTTTGTGGTTAAAAACTGCAGTTAACCTTTGTTTAAAACTGTTTGGATAAACAGGAGAGGTTTGAAACGAGCCTGCAGGTCATACCAAGACCAACGATAAGCTGCCACTCCATCAGAAGTCGCCGTTCATTAATAGGCTATCATTTTACTAATGTTATATCATTGATTATCCATTGATGAGAGCAACTTTTGGGTTGCCAGGTTGTGGAAAAATCCCGTTGGCAGGTCTTTGTTCTTTCCATTTGGTAAAAGGCCAAACGGAATGATAAATGCCTGATCGCTTTATAATAAGTTGTCAAGTCTTAAATTATAAATCATTTTTAAAGTGTTTTTTTAATACGTCAAGTCTGCAGCTGTATACGTTGCAATGTTGTCTATGAATTGATGTTGGTCAGTGAAGGACGTTTCCAAAACCTGTGAAGATATTCCTATTAATCTGATTTTATGTAAATGAGCCGATAGCTATAAACCCGACACATAAGACGTAAAGTGGTCATACATTTGTCTTGGAGGAAACGCCGATCTTTGGGCTTCTCTCACGTCACCAATCAATCACTCATCTGTGCTCCCCTGGGTCTACCCATAATCCCACTGAACTGCAGGTCCAGGCAATGATGAGGTCATTCATTCACTCATTCATGCAGCTCGCCGCTCTCCTCATCCTTTCTCACGTCTTTTGTCTTTCTTTTTTACCTCTTCAAAAGTACTTTTTTTCTGCTCTGTAACAACTAACCGACGCCTTATTTGACACCGGGAGGTTGGCTGGATGAACAACACCCAGAGCGATGCAAACAGAAATCTGAGACGGTATTTATGTCATGCCACAACAAACCTTTGTGTTTTGTTGACACTGGCTTGATTTAATCTATGGTCTGGTTCCCCCCAGGCCCGACAGCTGTGTGTGTGAAAACAATAAGAGAAGATAATAAGAAAAGAAATATAACCCTCACTCTTTCTTTTTGAATGTTGTTTTGATTCTTCTTGCCTTAATAAAACCCAACAGTGAGTGTAATAAAGTGTTGAAGTGCTACCTCTTGTCTTTAACACAGACTGAGACTGTAAGGTCATAAACTATAAAACTGTTGTTACAAATCCATATATTGCCATATACTGCTATTAGATTATAGCAGATATATTGATGTAGTATGTATAGTCTAAGGGATCCATAACATGTATTCTTTATGTTTTAAGCTTAAAAAAAGGGAATATTCTAATTTTATACATTAAATAAGCTATACATTAACAAGCATAGAGTTGTTTTAATTTAAACACAAAGGAATGTGCACTGTTAGTGATGTTACTACTGTTTGTCAGTTGGACGCCACCTGTTAAAGCTTCATTTAATTTTGAGCAAAAAAAAAAAAATGCAGTTTTACAAAGATCAAGGACTTTGGTCCTCAACATTTTCATAGACAATATGTTAGGAATACATCTCTTTATGGACAGGAGGAACAATTACAGGGACCAAAAAAAATTGCTGCCATTTGTGACCATATTTGGACGAGCCGGGGAGGAGTAAGCGGTAGATCCGACTCTGACTGAGAGCCCGAGTACACTATGCCTGCCCACCCTGAAGCGGAAGCCTGACTGCACCTCAGGCCTGTCAATCAAACTAAACACGCCCCCAAACATACCTCCCTTTGAGGCCTAATATCTAATAATATGTAGAAGCTGACACTTTTTGAATGGATGTCTATAAGAGCCAGCCCCTAGTGGGCCTCAGAGTTAAAAATTACGTTAATTTTTCTACGATTTTAACTCAAAACATGATCTTTTCTTGAACCTAACTAAACTTCAATGGAATCACATCACTAACCACATGTCCATTATCGCTACCATGACGCCTGTTGCTGGTACTTTCCAGCAACAAATTACCTGTACTGTAAAGTGTGAGAAAGTGTTGGGCCTATAGAGAGTGTCTTTTTGGGAGTCGAAACTGATGTATTGTTTGTTGTTTGACGTATAAAGATAAGTTGGGAAAAAGAGGGGAGGTGAGAAGAAAATACTTGACACATGTCAGTAGGTGGAATAAAAGGATGGAGCTCACAAGTAAAGTAGTACTGAACACTGAGGGGGAGGACACACAAAAGATAGCAGAAGAATGTGATAAATAAATTAAAAAAAAAAAAACATGTCAAAACTGACTTTAATTCTTGATTCTGTGCTCTCTCTCTCTCTCTCTCTGTCTGTCTGTCTTTGACACACCCAACCACCCCCCCCCCCACACACACACACACACACTCACAGCAGGTGAAATGTGAGCTTAGGTAAATCTGATACCTTCACAATAGCCCAGCCACAGCCTGTGTCTCCAGCTCAGTCTACGTACACACACACACACACAACATGAAAGAGTGCAGGAATGCTCAGCTCAGGCTACACGGCACTCAGCTGCTCATCAATTTTTAATCAGTAGAAACCCCCCTCTGTGGCACGGCCACACCACAGGAAAACACCTAAAGCTACCAACACACATGGCCTTTTCTTCCTTTCTCTTCCTCTGAATGCATCTACTTTTAAAAATAGCTCATGTGTAATCTGCTACAACCCGAAGCCTCAAGGAAAAACATGAAGCCTTTTGAAAGGAGACCAGAGAAACAAAACAAAAAGGCTTCGTTTTTTTCTCATGTCGGGATTGAGTTACAAGCAACCAACCTGTGATACCTGAACACCCCCGCCTCTAATTAGAGCCCGGAGGCCGATAACTCACGCACGCGCACACACACACACAAAGACACATTCATGCACGTTACATAAACACAACTTCATCACACGCCCACCCACTGTCACACTTTGTAATGCACTCGCCTTCATGGCCTTTGCATAAGGGTTTTTAACTGCCGTTTATGAAGTCAATCTTTAACAGGGGAAGTGAGAACGGGGAGGACTTCCTCCTCAAAGAGCCGTATGTTAATGTTGCAGAGGGGATTTCATCCTGAACAAAACTGCTACACAGAGAAAAACGAGTGTAGGGCGATAACAGCCTGCTTCAGGTGACGAACATAATCCACTGATTACTCACAAGGAAAAGGCAAAAATCCACAAAACTACACAAAATGAATGACAAAATGTCATTGTTGATGCAACTAATTATCATTTTCATTATTAATATTTTGGTGATTATTTTCTCACTGGATTTGAATTACTTGATCCATTGAATGTTAGAAAATAGTAAAAAAGTTACTAAAAAAAAAAAGGTCAGACTCTTTTTGTTGTGCACAAACAGAGCACAACACTCTGATGTGCAGGAAACCTTCACAAGTATTCCAAGTTAACTCACTTGATTAAAAACATCACCCGAGTTGCACACAGTTTTGTGACCACTGGTACATTTGCGATTAAACCTTAGCATAGAGCGCACATCAAATTTTGTGTAAAACCTTTGAGTAAAACCACTAAGTTGCCACAATTGGAGCGAGAATTGACCATATTTGGACAAACTGAGGAGGAACGAAGGGGAGGATTTGACCCGATACGAGTGAGAACTGAGAAGTCTACACCACACCTATAGTGGAAACCTGACTGCATCACAGGCCTGTCAACTGAACAGACACGCCCCCAAACATGCCGCTTTTTGAGGCCTAATTTCTAATTGATGAGTGGATCCTTTTCAAAAGGACCATTAAAAACTAACAAGAAGGAGTGACTTTAGCGAATGACACCATAATAACTTGTGGAAATTTTTTTTATTGACTTTGTATTTTATGAAAAGTTGAATGGGTGTCTATGGAGCCGGAGCCTTTTTGGAACCAACCCCTTGTGGCCCTCTATGGTATTGCAGTTTAAGGCACTTGCGCATCACCATCATTTTTCAGATCGGGAAGCTACGTCCACTTTGATATACAGTCTATGTTTGAGGCAGTGGGGAGCAACGATTGTGTCGTTGAGGTCGACAAACTTGTGCGTTGTCATGTTGGGGGAATTAAAGCACCAACGCACCACATTTGAGGTCATTTGCACTTAATAAAACCAACAAATAGTAACCATTGATTAACTGATATATTTGGGGATACATTTTCTATCAAAAAAATAAATCCGACCACTAATGTGCTTTTAAAGGATCAGTAAAGCTTTGCCCTTTGTACCTATTGAGGGCTTCAGCATTGGGTAAGAACTGAAACCCTCTGTTCAGCTCCCGCATGTGTGTGGGACCTGGCAGAGCTGGACTCTCCCAGGCTCTCTGTTCCCCAGACGAATGCATCTTCAAAAGATCAGGATATAAATGTAGGTGTAAGCATTATAGTGTGTGGGTTTTACAGTCCAATGCCAGGAAACTTGTGGTGCGCAGGTACACTAAATGTGTATGCACGGGCACTCGCAGGATGAGCCTCAGCAGCTGAAGCACAAGAAGCTCTGCGATGCGGATCAGGAGCTCTCGACTCAATAGTGTGATAATCCCTGTGAGCTTCGCCGCCTTCTCTGGACAGCTGCCACTCCGGCCCTTTAGTCTCACAGGGGGAGCCACGGCACCTTTCCCACGCGCAGGATAAACAAGGCCCGTCTGAAAGTGTACAAAACAATTCGCCATGCAGTCCCTGACACGATCACACTGGATCCAGTCATCTCCATAAATACAGATGTTTGAAAATGAGTGGAAACATTACACACAAGGCTATGCAAAGTGGACAACGTGCTGCTTCAACACTATCGGTCACGTGTCCTGGTGCAACATGCAAATCAATGATGTCACTTTTTTTTTGATGAGATGTAGATAATGTTTAACCTGTCGGAGGAAGTAGTCGTGATAGATGGCGTCAGTTGATTATGAAAAGCTTTAGCTCTACATTGTAGATTTTGATGCACTATATTTATATTGAAATGACTGACTTTTCAGATTAAGACAAGCAACAGTATAATAAGAGTACATAATATCAGAAACACGGGTTTCAAAGCTCTTTGGCGCCCTCAGTTACAATACTGAGCGAGTTCTCCTTCAAACTTCTCAGAAGTTTCAATTCAGAAAGAAGGTATTCCTGTAACAGAAGTTTTTTTCTTCTTCCTTTATTAACTTATAACTTTCTATTTGTGTGCAAAGTAGTACAAATGAGCTGCACCTTTTCTACACAAGTACTTTTTCTTTCAATACCATACTTCATACCTTAACTTGTTTTGGTAAGTAGAGTGAATATCTTTGGGGTTTTGGACAAAAACAAGAAATCTGATTACATGTTTGACATTATAATGAGAATTTTGCAATTTTTTTTTTAAACACAAAATAATTTATCAATAATCAAATATAAGGGTGTAGTACCTGTAAAGAAATAGTGTATTTTTTTTATTTCTGTGTTGATACTTTTACTTTAGAATGAGAGTTGTTTAATGGAGAGAAGCAACTGGTTCAGACTATTTGAAAGACACCTTTCCCAGTCAGCAGTACTCCTCTTACATGTTGTCTAATGGCAGTCATTTACATACATTAGCACACAAAGGGGACAGACACACACACACACACACACACACACACACACACACAGAGAGATGATTTGGATTCAGAGCTTGGCCTCTTTGTTTCAAGTGCTTTCCTAAATACCAGCAGGTCACTGTGTGGCCTCTGTAAAATGTCACTATGTCAGATCGCAGCGATTGATGATGGCGCCCCCATTAAATGCCATCAGGTGAATTAACCTTTTGTTTGTAACGATCAGACTGGCCCTGGACACCATTATGCCCTCAGCCCTTTAGAAACGCACGTGTGCTTTTGTATAGTTTGGTTTTAGCCAAACATTGTATTTTAATCTGGGTAACTGAATATGAGTAACGATAAAAGGCTCCAATAGAAACCGTGAGCCTGTCTGACTCTGAAATAAAAGCCTCAGCGGACTGCACCTGCTCTGCACACATAAATATATAATACACATACTCCTCCTAGTGGAAAGGTGTGACCAATGTATCAGGCATGTCCCTTCCACACCGTTTCACATGGTACCCAACAAACCACCATGAATTAGCTTTATCTTCTTATATTCTGCACCATAATTAAAGCTCAGACTGAGAAAGGTTTGTGTGAATACTTTTTCTTAACTCCTCTTTTCTTTCCTACCTTGATCATAACTCCTTACCGTCACATCATTGTTTTTACAGGAACAGTCTGCCCTCTTGTGGTTATTGCTTTCATCACAGTTTAATGGGAATACAATTTTAAAAGATGTGTATATTAGACTTGAGCACTTTATGAGGAACATATAGATTCCACAAGATGTTGGAAACGTCTTCATCATTTCTGCTTCACATTCATGCTGTGAATCTCCTGTTTCTACCACATCCCAAAGATTCTCTGCAGGATTCAGATCTCCTGACTGAAGGAGCCACAGACGTCTTTGTCATATTCATGAAACCAGTTTGATGATGGTCCATGAATTCAAGCTGTTGACACCAAAGTGCAGCCTCAGCAGAGATCACACCGGGCAGCGTCTGTTTCATACGCTGCTGCCACATGACACACGTTGGATAGATACAGGCAGCAGGTGTTCCTAGTAAAGTGCTTGGTGAGTTAACTTTTTATATTTATATACCGTTATGGATATAATTTTATAGTGTACAAGTAACACACAATTCTATAGTGCTTGAATTAGGATTTATGATGATGAAAGACATGTTTTACATTAGTTTCCTTCCTGGATATTCAAAAACTAGTGATCCGTAGATTTTTTTTCCCTCTTGTGCCATTAAGTTAGCATTTTTTGTCATTTTGTTTTTTAATTAAAATTCGCAGAGCAGCTAATTGTCTTCAAACAAAATTAAATCAAACATTAAATCAGAAGAGCTACTGATGCACAATGGAGATGTGGTTTACACAGGCTAAAGAATCCAACGTCCAAACAAAACCACTGGTACTGGTAAACCACAAAACTGGTAAAAAAAACAAAAACAAAAAACATAGGCCAACCCAAGTGCATGCTGGTCCTATACCTGCCAGGTATCCAAGTAACCTCGGCTGCCCGTCTCGATTTATAAAACAAACCAAAAAGCCAACAAGCAAATAATAAGACTAAACAAATAACTACCAAAAGACAATACTATCAAAATCTGGCCTAAATGAAGCAGACATCTTAAAATAATTCAAACTCGGAGCAAATGTTCCCCAGAGGATGAGCTGTGATGTCTGGCCTTAAATTTTCCAGTTAGTGCCGTCATAAAACCAAAACCGGATATTAGCAAATGTTACCATATAAAACTAAGACAGTGAACATGGTAAACATTATACCCGCTATGCATGTTGCATCGTCATTGTGAGCATGAGAGCATTTAGCTTTTTGGCACCACTCAGAGACACTAGCCTGACTGTCCTATTTCGTTTCGCAACAGGTTATCTGAAATGTGTTAAAGTGTCAGTTATTTGACTCTTTTCTGACACTGGGCCAAATAGTTGCTTGCTCAGCTTTCTGAAAGGGTGTTCCCACACGAAACTACAACATCATACACACTTCAGTTCCTCATTTGAGTCATGAGAAATGTGTTATGAGGCATAAGGTTTTAAAAGACTGTAAAAGACCTAAAGAATGTGGGTATGTACACCTGTGTTTTCTGCTATATTTGCAGACTAAACGGCATATTTTCCTCATTCAGAACAGTACCATGTAATACAAGCTGTTGCAGGAGGAGGCCAACACTGGGGGAGTTTTCGGAAATAATGTCCACACTTCAACAACTTCATTTTAGCAACATATTTTACAACCTCTGCTGAAAGTGTACCCTTATGTTTGCGTAAGTGCTTTCAAACTGTGCTTCCGTCTCTCTCTTTCTTTCTTTCTTTCTCTCGTGCGTCTTGTTCTGTTCCTCGCCCTCTAACCAGGAGGAGGTTTTAGCCGGCCTCATGTAAAACCGCAGGGTAAAAATGTACAACAGTAACCCTTCACGCTCTCCATTTCCTGCTCGTTTTTGAGGGTTAGGATCGGGGCAGCGGGCCGGTGTGAAGCAACTTGCAGTGTGCACACAGACTGTTCCCTCACTGTGCAGACTTCACTTTGATCCGTCATCTCTGGCACTTTAAGACACTCTCGGTCTCGCTTCATGTCAGCCTCAACAGTGACCGCGATGAAAAGGGGAAGTTTGTATACAACTTTCAAGAAAAAAAATAAAGAGTTTCGTATGAATGCGGCTTGCGGCTGAGCTCGAGGTGGCCACATCTCGACCAGTACCCAGCTTTAAGTACAACTCGCTCTACACTGGGCTTCCTCCAGCCAACTATAATGGGAAATGTTTTTCCATCCGCCAAGCTTTCCTGGAGTAGCGCACAGTGCATTTTAATGTGTAGGTATGTCTTAAAGCCCTAAATGGAAGCAGATGTTACAGCCGAAGAGTAAAAGTTTACATAGGGTTGTAATCAAGTAAGGGATTTTTTTTTCTTTCTTTCTTTCTTTTTTTATTTTTCTTCCAGTAATTTGAGTCTATTTTTTTTTTTTTTTTTGGTCTAAATGAGCCTGGTGCGCTGCATTGTGCGCATGGCTGAACTGTGCCGGCTTGTGCTGAGCTATGCAGCCACATATGGGAGTGATTACAGTCCAATGTTTATCAGACCTCACTGAGGGACTGAGTGTACGGCTGAGCAGAGCACAACCAGCCTTGTGCACATTATTTCACTTTCCCCACCTACAACCTTCAATGGAAATTACACACGATAATTCACAAACACTTTGCATGCAATTGTGATTCCCGGAGGGCAAAATCTTTCAATTAGTAAAATGATAAATGAGTGGATTGACAGAAAATTCATCTCAAAACTGTTTTCATAAATGAACAATCATTTCAGGGGGAAGTGATACGATTCACCACGTTAACGCTTTGTTTTTACAGATCTGCTGCATACGTGAAAAAGTTGTATAAAGCCGTTTGTGTCTCCACAGGGAGCTGTGTGAACTTGAAAATGTTCTTTTATGATGGAACTGATTATAAATCTAGCATAATAAAGTTGGGTTTTGTATTTAACTCTCTCTCTCTTTCATTAATTGAACCCCTAAAAACTCATTTCTGTTCATCTAAATTACATATTTTTCCGACAAAAACATCCTCTGATGTCTTAAAGCAGCTTTGATTCAACGTGACACCTTTGTCTGAATGTCTACATTTAGTATGTGCGAATGTATGAATATGCAAATAGTTCCCACCTCTGTCTCCGCCCTGTCTCGGGATACAGGATATGGGTACTCAGGTTTGCAACGTATGAAACTACGGCGTGGACATTTTAGTTATTTTTTAAAATCGCTCACGATATGCCTTGTCACATATAAGCAACACCATATGGTCAGAAGCCTGATTTTCATTAGAAGGGGTCTTTAAACGAGCAATTTGAAGACATTAACATGGATTCTGGGAACTTCTGAAACTGTCCATTTTCTGATGAAAAACTGCAGCACGAGTCATTTTAGCAAAACGTCCGTAAGAACATATGTTGACGTTCAAATTAGGGCTAATAGCAAAAGGAGCAATGAATCGTGTATGTATGGAGGACATCAGGTGACCGTTTCAACAAGTCTGGTTGGTGTCGATGGATGGGTCAACAAGATATTGGACTTTAAACAAGGGAAACCACGAAGCGTTCTCGTTTCCACCACAATGAAAATCAACAGCTTCTTTTAACCACGAAGACGAAGGCCCCCCCTAACCTTAAAGTAACTGAATGACCATGGCGCTGTGACGTCATAAAATGTGAAATAATATTCTAATAAATCTCCCCTGTGATTTGTAATCGCAATGCAAGGCACAGGCAATGTCGATAGAGGCATCACATCAGACGACGCCGTATTTACGCAGTCATTTAATTTAGGGGACTCGATGATCAGGAGATTAATCAAGAAAATAATCAGTTGATTAACTGATAATGAAAATAACTGCTCTCCACTGCCACTTCATTCCCTCCTTTCTAATGCAAACGCACATACACCAGCCACCACTTTAAAATCTGTGCGAGAGCGTTCACAGTATGCAAAGCAGAGGAGTGTATTAAGTCAGCAAAACTGTCACTTAGTCCACAAATCCAGCTCCCCGCTGGGTGCTTTATGACAGACCGTAACGCAGAGGGAGACCCCAAGCAGCCCCGGCCCATCAGAACCGCTCTCAGCTCTGTCTGTTAGAGAGCACATCAGTGAACGGTCTGCGGGTGTATTCCTCTACGCTCAAAAACATGTCTGACATGTGTTCCTCATTCACACACAGCTTTGAAGCCTACTGTGTATAAAAAAAAAAAAAAATAATAATAAAAAAACCTCAACAGGAAACCACAAGAGTACAAGCCCCGATACATGCTCACTTCCTTTTTTTTTTTTCTTTTTTTTTTTTTTTAAAGACACGTATGCTCACAACTGCCTTTACGAAAGCACGCGAACGCAGCACAGCGCACTTCATCTACATCTGGATCCAAGCTTGTGCCAATCTGACGAGCAGCAAACCCACCTGGCAACTGCAGTCACTAAACACTGCGGAGGTTTGGCAGCAGGCGAAGTTAATGACGACACTGATAGCGTTTTAAAGCAAAGTGCACTCGAATAACCTCTCAAGTGAGAAGTTCAGGGAAGAGATGATGGAGATGATGATGATGATGATGAGAAAGGGCCGGCGACTAGAAGAGTCTGTCGGAGTTTCAGAGGCTGCAGCCCACCGAGGATCTATTTTTAGCAGCGTGTTGCAGGTGAAGTTATAGCTGCTTTGTTTGCGAGAAGGTTTTCGACTAATGAGAGAATGGGGGGGAATGCACGGAAAGACGGCATGAGGTTATCACACCGAGCAGGGTGCCGTCAAACCTAATCTCTCCTCGAAACCAGCCTCCTAATCTTCCAAGTATTAGTTAAGCCTGCGTTACAAAATCAAAACCCGGTAACTGATCATATGTTGTTCTGCGTAAGCATGATGATAAATGGGCTTCTCTTCCCTCATGGTCCAGTAATGCACTCAAACTGCTCCCTGCCAGCGCATGCCTTTCCTTAAATGAACTACAAATGTTCTGCGAAGGATTGACGAGAGAGCCCCAGGGATTCCGCGCCATGAGGTTAGTTTCCACCGCATCTGAATTTGCTGATGTTGCCGTTTGGAATTCATCGAAAGCACGCTGCTGACTTTTTGTGATGTTTGATAGCGGCTTCATCAGAAAACATCTTCCTCCTGTCCTGTGGTCAAGAGGGTTTCTGTTTGCTGGTTCGTTGTACTGCAGAGTAGCGGTGGCCATTCACATAATTCCCCCTCTGTCTCTCTGGCCCGCTCTCCTACAGTTATGGTTGTTCTGCCAGTTTGCGGTCAGAGTCCAGCCAACGCTTTCTTGGCTCCTTCCAAGCGACACCATGTAGCCTCGTCTGATCCACACACAATGAGCCGATGCTGCCTGGAAGTGCTTCGAGATGGGCCAAACCGAGAGTTCGGTGACGGGTGGACTCGACAAAGCGGGAATGCCGCGATTGTTATAGAAAATAGAGGAGAACGACTCTGAATAGGTTGGGATGTGTTGTTCCTGGCGGATATTCAGACTCTCCCTTCAACAAGCTCAAAACTCGAGGGCAAAGACATTGGTTTGTACTTGTTTAAGCATGGTTATATTAAGCTCATATTTCTTATGAACTTCACTGATTAGCATCGCATTCCTATGACATTGCATTGAATCACAGTGGATCAAAAGCGTTGCAACAGACCCAGAACTGTCGTGGTTTCAAGAGAGCATTCTTCTACCTTGTCAAAAACCGAATGAACTTTTAAATTAGCATTCATCTTTCCAATTGTCCGATATGCACCACCGCAGATGTCAGTGTTGCATGAGTTGCATTATGGACTCAAGGCAGACTGTTTTACAACAATAAAAATTCAACATTTACTGTTGGGCCCAGTTCAAACCAAAGTTTCACAACGAGGCAAACTCGTTTCAAAAAGTTGCAGGAAAAAGTTTCAACAAGCCGCTCAAACTAAATGATGGTGTCACCTGCAACTCAACTTGTCAAGTTTTAGAGCAAAATGCACCTATTTAATCAGCCAATCAGGTTGAAGCAAAGCCAGCCTGTCAAACTTACAAACTGTCAGCTGATCGAAACGGCAGAGTTTTGGACAGAAGAGAGAAAGGATCACCTCATCAATTTATTTGAGGAACAGTTGTGTCTGTAATGACACAAGTGTTGCAAGTAACTCACCATCACTATCCTTGTTCATGTTTCAAGATGCTACAAATTACATCCAGTCTTGAAAAAGCCTGAAAAACTCGCAGTTAAAATGGAAATACAGAGAGTTGTTGCTGTGGAGATGTTACACTGTCTTGTCTAGTTGTTTTGGAGGAAACCGGCCCGACCTGCATCAATGCGCCCTCTTCTGGAATCAAGTTAAATAGCAGTACAGACTGAGTGTCGTCATTCACCTTAAGATTCTTTAAAGTAAAGCTGCTTTTTAAATAATTTTGAAGGGGTCGTTTTCTTTTCGTTGGAGGATGTCCTGTTCCGGATTGAGCCGGTTCTGGCCCTCGGGCCATAACTTGCCCACGCGTGGTCTCGGACATTATGCTAAAAGCGATTAAAGTACCCTCAAACCAGAGGCTTAAGCAGAGATGAGGAGCAGGCAAACGTGACCCGATACGCTCACTTCTTACTCACGTCAAACCCAAACTTTTCTATTTTATTTTCAAACTGATGCGGACTCATCTGGCATCACTTGAGGCAGATTTCAAACAGCTCCCTCTGAAGACACAAAAGGCTTCAAACAACTTTTTAAAAAAGACTTGTAAACAGATTTTTGATGTGTAAAATCGATGGAGTTCCCCTTTCAGTCCTCACAAATATGGACACACACACACACACAACTGCACGAATAAATGCACTTAAGATGAACAAATATGCAACCACCTGCATCCCTCAACCAGCAGATCTGGCACCGCAGAGGAAAAATGACCCGATAATTGATTCCAGCGGTGCGTCCAACTTTTCTGCTTTCACCTGCAACTCTGCAGCTACCTGCCGTCAGAGAGAATATCTGCCAGCTGGCTGTCTGCTGACTCTGCATGATAAGGCCGAGTCACGATGGAGCGGTGTCCAAAACACAGCTGGGAACAATAATGTGATGTGATGTGTTTACACCACAACGGATTTACGCCAGAAGATTAGCACAGATCATGACGGCTTTAGATGCGTTAGATTCTGGATGTGAAACAATGAATCGATTGATTGACCCAGAAAAAAATGAACCAGTTATTAACCATTTCCATAAGCGATTAATCACTGAAGTCATGCCAAACATTAATTTGTTCCAGCATCTTAATTGTGAAAATTTGCTGCTTTATAGTGTCTTGGATATGTTTGGGTTTTGGGCTGTTTGATGGACAAAACTTCACATTTAAAAATGTCACATGGGGATTAAAAAAAAAAATAATGATTTTCTTACAAGCAATTAATTGATCAGCTGAGAAAGTAATAATAAAATAATCACTAGCTACGGCCCTGGAGAGTGCTTTTAAGTGCTGTGAGATGTCTCCCACTCTGAGTGTCTGCAGCCCGGAGGAGAAAAAGAGGCCAGATCAATGTCAAGATAAAGGTACCTCATGACATACTTCCAAAGGGAAACATATGGAAACACTTCAGCCTGTATGTGTGTGTGTGTGTGTGAGAGAGAGTTACAGTGCATGTGATCATGCACGTGAGAGCATGTTCCCAACATACAGTGAGTTTTCCTTGTGAAGCTGCCATGCATTTCTGCAGCACAATGAATTATACACAGACTTCTAAGCAGCGGCCCCTCACTCGAGTGTCTTATATCCCCTCAGCGTAGCGGAGAATCTATTTCCACACGCAGTCGCACTTTAGGCTCTGATTGATCATCTGTTAAACTGCAAGTGTCTGAGAAACAGACTGCCAGGACGCTCTACAATGTGACTCCGGGTCCACGGCGTACAAGCTCTTTCTCTACGCAGGATCAGATTAGGCTAATTAGAAGGCACGTGTAATTCGAAAGCAAGTGCTCAGGCACAGAGCTGGCCAAAAAATACAAACTATCACCCCCGCATGCAGCGTGCACCCTCAAAGCCTCTAGTGGGAAAGTGAGGCCTGGCAGCCTGGATGCAGACATTTCCAAGACACACCATCACACACATAAACACGCTGAGGCAAAGTTATCAACCACAAGAGCAATGAAGAGAGATTCATGAGTAATATTGTGCTTCTTGCACACCTCCGCAGACTGTCTGAAATAGCAGGAAATTAAGAGTGAAGGTGGGAGTGGGGGAGTTGATATGACCGGAATGACAATCTAAAGACAATACAGCCGAAGATAATGAAAACTAGAGATTCAACAATCAGTCGGTCAAAAGAAAATGAGTCAGCAGGTCATCTTTAAGGAAAAAATGTCAATGAATTAATGATTTAAAGTTCTGAATTGTGAGAAGTTTGTGCTTTTCCGAGTCTTCTAAATTGCACATTTTGGGCTACTTAAGGCTGCATGTCATATAAGCAATGTACATGTTGATGGCACCTTGTGCTCTAGTAGACTGGGCATTTTTCACATTACAAATTACTCTGTCAAAATTGACAGTTTGAGCCAGCACAAGTACAAAACTGGGCTACCATTACCAAGAGGGTCATTTTTTACCCAATATGAGAACAGAACCTCTAAAACTGCCTGAAACAAACAACGAAGGAAATAATCAACAGATTCATCGCTACTGAAAATCAGTACTAGCTGCAGGCCTCATTAAAAAAAAACACATCTAGGTGGTAAAGATGATTCTCTAAAACAACTGATGTCACAAGCTCTTAACAAACAGTATTAAACTAGGAAGTATGAAGTATGGAGCAATGATGTAAAGAGGAAGGAACTGGTGTGACATCAGTAAAGTGAGTCCGTTAAGTAAACCAGTGATTTACTGGTCCGGACCGTGGCACACAAAGAGACAGGTTAGAGCAGATCAGTTGGTGCCATCCTATTGGAGGTGCCCACATATCTCAGAAACCTGCAGGAGGTTTTTTCAGTTGTACCACACAGTGAGGTTATATCAGCTGCACATGACGTGGTATATTTGTCACAGAGACCTCCTGCCTCTATGTGTCTGTCTCTTCGGGGTGTGTGAAATCACAAATGTCCTGCTGTGCCTACGGGTGCAAGACTACAGCAAGACATCTCATCCCAAATCATCTGTTTCTTCCATTATTATGTTTGGTAGAATTAAAATCTGCATATTTTTAGACCTGTATGGCACGACTGGACTGGATATAAGAGGGACTGTGGCTGTCAGACGGCCCAATCGGCACCTGATTTGGGCTATAAAATGACGATGGAGCGCGTCCTGCCACTGAGCAGCTCCGTCAGTATTGCGGAGTCAGGTGCAGACAAAATGTACCCGTGCGTAACGCATCCCCCCGCGGTCCGATAGGAAATGTAAACGCACGGCAATGAGATAGAAACGACAAGATGAACAGAAGGTATCAGGGTGTATTTTTAGCCATCGAGGAGGGAATCTGAGACGGTTGTAGACTGTTACTACTCTCCTTGTGGATACACGATCTGTGCCAGGGCATCCCTCTGCTTCTCTTCAATGCGCACACACACGGCTGATGCTGGCTAAACCACCGCTCCACAAGGTAAAAGATACATTAAAAACTCATTGTGTGCCCTCGTGAAAAAGTGCCGTGATAGGGAAGCTTCTGTGGGATAGTCATTATAGCCATTTTAATCGCCCTCTTGTCCCAGACAAAAAAAAAAAAAAAACAACATCGCCCACAGACCTACCTGGTTATCTCGAAGCTGCAACCCTTCCGAAGGAGCAAGGCTCTCTTCCGCATGATGCCTTTGTCTCTGCCGAGGTACACATTTTTATCTGAATTCATGGGTGCTGGACGAGCAGGTAGACTCGGAGGGGAAACAACAGCGGGGGAAAAAAAAAAAAAAGTCAAAAAAAAAAAAATCGAGCAGTGGACTGCGAGAGGCGGAAGGGGAATAAAAAGAAAGACGGGCTGGCTGAAAATAAAATAAAAAGGATCCTTTGACACTCGGTTCACCTCCGCGGAGGGAGGGAAAGTGAGCTTGCAGACTTTTTCGTCCCTTCGGGCGACACAAAACGCGGGTGTGTTGGAGCTTTTCAGAGGTGCATGTTGCCGGAGATTGGCGTGACTTCCATGCGGGCTTGCTGGAGCAGGCTGCAGCTGCAGTGGTCGCCCTGAGCGGACTGCGAGCTGAAGAGTCTCCGTCGCGCCTGAGATCCTCAACTGTGGAGCTCACAGCGCTCCTTCAGCTTCAGCCCGACGCCGAGTGACTTCATAAAGCCAGTGGAGAGAGGGAGAGGGAGGGAGAGGGAGATGGTGGTGAGACCTGAAAGTGTGTGTGTGTGTGTGTGTGTTTCGGGTTAAATTAAGGTACTGTGTGCGTGGGAAAGGAAGCGAAAGTGACTAAGTGAGAGTTGCACATGAAACCCATAGTAGAGCTGCTCTATTTATATTGATAAAGTCAGAAGTAGGAATATAGTCGTCTAGCTTTATATAACAGGATATGGATCTGGTGGTTTTTGACTGGTTTAGTAGCCAAGTAAAAGAAAGGCAATACATCCATGTGAATTTGGGATTTAATCTTTCAGTGATTCATCCAGTGTTCAACATCAAGAAAAAGGAATTCAAATGCATGAAAGTTCAGTGGTAAAACTAAACCACAAAATGTTGAAAAATTATACTGACATCGGAAAATATCGCAAACGTTGTCAGATCATCCTCAGAGACAGTATTCGATAAGGTACAATACAGTTTTCAATATGACATTACAATTCAAAATACATGCTGTAAGACAGAAAAGACCTTCAAGGGGTTAAGCCACGTTCCCTCTGCGAGTGCACTCCACTCCAAGTGCACCCAGCTGGGTCGGGCAATGGATTAGTTGATTAGCTCTAAATATATAATTGGTGTGGGCTGGGTGTGCATCTTATGTGCTTCCTAAGGGTGGGACGCCAAGGGGTCACTCAAAGGATAAAGGAGAGAGACTGGGAAGTATGGGCCGGTTCACAAGAGATAAATCGATCTATCTCTCTGACTGCATCTCATTCTGCACGAGAAGCTGTTTGACGATTGCTTCAGCTCGTCTCACTGTATAACACAAGCTAAACTTATATTTTTGCAAAGATTATAGTTATATATATATATATATATATATATATATATATATATATATATATAAAAATAATGTCAAATATCATCTAAAAATAATCTAAAAAATAAAACAAATGAGTATGAAACAAAAGAATTTGCTGGATTTGCCTTTGGAGCTGAATCTTTTAGAGAATTCCCCAATCGTAGTAAGACATCAGGCCTGCATCTTTTCTTTGTGGCATGTTATTATATTTGATTAAAGTATGTGACTACTGAAAGAATAAATCACACATTCTTCCTCTAACAAAGGACATGTTGAACTGAAAAGCAACAAAGCAGCATTGATCAATTTAAAACCAGCTGCTACAACTATACTTCGGCATTACTTGTAGCTTATGTTGGCTAAAAATAGTTAACATTAGCAGAGATTACGGAGCCACTTCAATGACTCACCTGTACTCGTGTCTCTTGTGTTTTTGCCTGTCTAAATAAGATTAAAGCCTCTATGACATCAGCAAACTTTAACATAGAAATGAAGGTCTATTACATTACAGCCAAATGAGTTCACACGATGCTGATTAAGGCTATACAACGACGTAAATCTGTATTTCACAGTACACCGAGTGGTTAAACTGTGTCTGGTGAGACGTTCCCGCAACAGCGAGGCGAGGGCAGACTGGGAATGAGCATAACTTTCAGATTAACCCAATGAATAAGGATAAAACAATTCAATCATGCAGCTTTTTTTTTTTTTTTTAAGACTTTCTAAATGTTATCAGACTGAATGGATCAAATTCTTCAGGGGTCATTTTGTGGGAGATGTGACGCTCTAAACGACATCGACAACATCGTTGACAAAATATACAAAATGATGACACCAGACGGAAAAACACTGTAGCGGCTAAACCCCTGACTGTGTGGAGTTGAGGAAAAGGGTGTCCTTTGCTGCTTATGCATTAAACTTTTTTCAGAGACAACATTATCACTTCAAATCGTGTTAGCGTAAAGGGTGATGATTCATCTAAAAATGAGGGAGCAGTACAACAGGGTGCAATCTACCTCTCTGCAGCTCCTGGGGTTAATTCACCCCTCACACAGAGAACAGATGCTGTCAGAATCAATAACAACTGAAGAGGAAGGAAAATATTCATCTCAAGTTTCTTCTGTACGTTGATTAGTAAACACTTGTGTGGCTGTTGTATGTTTCACCTTTTCCATGCAACAGAAGATAAAGTAAGCTGATTACTCCCACATAGAGTATGTACAAACACACGCACACGCTTTCTGTCTAATATGTCAGCCCACTGTTTAGATGAGGAATTCTCTGACCATGACTCACGGCTGCATTCAAAGACTCGGCCATGTTTGCGGAAACCTTCTGACTCAGTGATTCAACCGTTCTGCTGCAGCGCATCAACCTATGGTTAAAGACGCCTTTAAATCGCAGCCGTCGCACTGACGCCACTTATCAAAGTTATTGTGTAGCAGTGGTCACAACAGCAGAATGAAGCTGACCGAGCTGAAATAAGACCTAATTGTTGGAGTTTGAGAGATTCTACAGACTCTGAGATATCATTATTTTTCTTATCACAAATAAAAAAACAACAAAAAAACCGACATGTTTTTTAAATAAATCCTGAATGTCTCTGATGAATATCCTCTGGACTCAATGAAATGCAAACACATTCAAGGTGGACACGGTGAGGTTACGCAGAGCGTGTGGTTCTTCTCTGTATTTACTGAACATTCACAGAGGACGCCGCATGGCCTTGTAGGTCTGCGACCTGTGGCAAGACTTAATGAAAGTCTAAATATATTCTGGCCTTTTGAAAACCCCGTGATGCTGGTGACTGTGGTGAGGCGGACTAAAGATGAGTAAGTCCATTTATAACTGCTTCTGGAATGTAGATTTTTTTACGTGTATTAAAATCTCACCAACCAAACTGTGAACTGCTGACTGTTTACACAGCCAGTGGCTACAGAGCAACGTTAGCATTCATTTAAAATCATATTTATGTCCTCTTGAATTTAAAATAAATCAACTTTCACTTTTATTTTCACACAGTACACAAACAGCAGTCTCCTGGGTGAATGTCCCGTGTTTGATCCATCTACGCCTCTTTACGCAAATTTTATCGCTCTCTATTCTAAGTCTCCTGACTTCTTTACTCCCGCCATAATTACAACGGCCACTAGAGGTCGCAGGTAGGTTTAGTAGACCCAAGCAACAACTATAATAGATATTACGCTAAGTTAAGCTGACAGTCGTCTGGTTTTAGCTTCATATTTAGTGTATGAGTGGTATCAATCTTCTCATCCAATCAAAAAGGCCCACTCGAAGTATTTTCAAAATATACGTGTTGTCGCAGGTAAGAAACGTTTAACGACCTTTTCTTAGCTTAGAATATAAGAACCACCCATCGGAAAGCAAAAACAAAGAAACGTATATCCTAATGATTCAAAATATTTGTGTGTAAATTCCGATTTTTTTTTTTTTTTTTAACAATCAGGCAAAACAAAGATGCTCTGGTAGCGTGCCATCCAGTAAATTTGTAAAGTCAAAAGAAAGAATTGCATATATCCCCAATCCCTTCTAACGGTGTTAGTGTAAGAGAGAAAAAAAAAATGCAACATGAATATGTAGCCTCGTCCGTGTTTCTTCACCTCGAGCCTCAGCTGCCTGTAAATGGACTGATTCATCGGTGTCTCGCCAACTTGCTGACCTGAGCGATAAAGAAAGCGCCAATGGAGGAGAGGGTGGGACGGGTCAAGACGTGTTGCCAAAGCACAGCTGAGGTGAGTCTATCAATGACACTGGACCCGATGCCAGAAGAGAAAACAGCATCCCCAAACTAAAAGACAACGCGCTGGCATTCAGCAGGGCGATGCCAACATTGGCACGTCTCTGCGGGTCGCCGGGTTTTCAGGGGACGGAGGGCTGCGTTGGTGGCTGGCAACGAGGGCACGAGTGTCAGCAGCCTGTCATCCCCGGAGGAGGCTCAGCGAGCTGCAGCAGAGAGATTAGGAGAAAACAAATGTCGCAGCAGAGACCACCGTGGCAGAGAGAGGCAGTTATTTAAGCTCCGAGTCATGATTTCATCACTTTCTGAATCCCGAAGTGAAAGATTGATTTTGGGTTGAAGCCATTGTTTCCAAGGTTATCGATTAGTGACTCCTTAAAATGAAGAAATGAAACCCTGCCGACTTTTTTGCGGACAAACTCTGCAGTCAGATAAACCCCAAAAATGATATTATTAGAAGTTAAAGTATGTACTATTCCGTGTGACAAAAGAAAATTGTGCATGAAAGGTCAGATCGTGACTGAAATAAACGACTGACATGTACTCCGTTTCCTTTCTCTCAATGTCTTAAACGACATTATTTTTTTTAGAGCCAATAGCAAAACATTAACACTTAAAATGCTGTTGTCTTATTTTTTTAACATGTACAAAACCTGAAATGTAATGTTGACAGATGTGATTGGAATACAGTAGCTCTAACCTTTAGTTTATTCTGCGTCTTTACAGTAAAGTTAAATGTGTCAAAAAATTATATTTTCTAAAAGTATAATTTGATTGCTAAATTCACTACTTCTGTGAGTTGGGCACTATGAGAAAATTTGTATTCTACAATGGTTTAAAGCAGCTTTAGTCGATATCTTTATAATACAATATGAACGGTGTTGCTTGTATTGATGAATTTACAGAGAATTATCACCTGAATCTGCAGCTTCCTTCAACTTCACGGAGCTTTAGAGTGAGTTTCAGCTCATTATTTAGCCGTTTCACACTCACCACGTCATAGACTAAACACTCAGGCAGAAATTACAGCTAAAGCTCAAGTTATTTCCTTAAGGAGTACGTATGAAGCTAAAACCAAGTGAATACAAGACCAGAAACAGAACTCGAAATAAATGCTGTTCCATAACTGTACACCCATATACACACTCATCCTTCTGATCCCCGAAAAAACTGTTACTGCATGTTTACATCATTATTCACAATTTAAGTTTAATTTCCTTGTGCACTTTTAGATATAAATGGCAAAGTAAGTCGTACTTGTTCGAATGTAAAGCCTGAAAAATCCCCGAGAATATGATAATTCTTTCCCTTTCAGCCCTAATCTTTATTCAAATCAATTCATAGGAGGCTCTCAGCTAAAGATCAACTGTAAATGTACGTGTCCTCATCTGTATGGAGCTGCGCATGAACAGGTGCAGAGGTTTCAATGGGGCTGCTGGCGCTCGTTCAGGCGGAGGAAAAAATAAAAAAGATTTCAAGGGCACCGTCGGCCCCGAATAGGACAACGCTTTGTTTACTTTCTTTTCCCTCTGCTCAGATATGCACATAGCTACACAATCTTACAGTTCAGGACCACACACACACACTTTGTGCTCTCCCGCTGCTTAGAAGATCACACAGCCAATCAGGGAAATGATTTGACAGCCTGAAATCAGGATCACAAAGGGACATTCTTTTTTCTTTTTTTCAGAAGAAGAACCATTAAGTGCTGGACACCTAACATGAAGTTAAAAAAAACAAAAATAATCTCCTCCACTTTCACTCTTTTTGTAGCAGCTGATTGCGCCACTAAGCACATCATGTAGGCGCGAATTCGGAGCAATCAGTCCGACAGGCGCGATAAAGCGTCTGAATACTGATGTCCTGCAGTAATTTGCTCTAAAACCACAGCTGAAATAATCATGTCATTCTTGTGGAGCCACTGACAGGTCTGTTTGGGTTTTCTGAAGCCATTAGCAGTTGAAAGAGGAAAAGTCCAAACATGAATACGTCAGAATCCTCCATCAGCTGAGGGGAGAAAGATACTCGATGCCAAAGTATTTCTGACCTCCCGTGACCTGAACCAAAGAAAACACAGTCTGGATGAGTGCTCTCCTCCAGCTGTCTCCAGGGTGCGTTTAACAGCTGGAACACACAACAACAAACAGCTACAGAGGAGCCATCAGGGTCCTTTAATCAGAACGCGGTGATTAGACCTCCCCCAATGAGATTTACAATAATCCTGTCATGTAAACTGTTTACTTCATACGTTATAAATGAATGAGGGCTGCGTCCTCTGGCGAATTGTAATGTCCTCGTCCATGTGTTTAATCGCAGTCGTCCTAAGGGAGAACATAATGTCTCTGCCACCATTCAGACACACAATTATTCAGAATTACAGTCTGTCAGTCAACCTCTCAGAATTTTTATTCTACTTCGGTTGCATCTGCCTAACTGAGGCTAAAGCCATCTTGAAACTGCTTGAGTTTATATTTTTACCCAGAGTGCTACTTTGGGCTCAAAGCAAACCTCTTCTTACTGCACTTTTTCTTTTACTGGATTTTTGTGCTCTCTTACCGCCGTGCTCTTACAGAGAAGCACACTATGCATACATGTCTTACAGTGGTAGAATTTAAGAAGTGTTGTACTCAAGTAGACGTACTTTCCTTGAGTGTACTTAATACTTCCACTCAGCAAATATACATTTTCCTCCGCAGAGTTAAACAGCTACTTTTCATGTTGATGATATACATAAAAACAGTTGAAATTGCCTTTTTCCCAATTTTTTTTTTTTTTTAACTTGTGATCCCTCACAATAAAGCCACTTGTCATGCTTCAGATGCTTATGAATGATTAGCAGTGTTCCCCTTTTCCTTTACGATGGTTTAATTAAAATAATCATAATAAAAGGTTAAAAAAAAATAATCCGTTATCATCATTATTGTTATTTTATTTTGTGATCGATCGCACCAGTTCATACATTCTTCCATTATAGTGAAGTGTAACTGATGTGAATGTAAATATGACAATATAGTGATATTATGTATATTATGAGTCATCTATATATAAACAAGACTAAGAATCTACAGCCATGCAAGTGACGCTGTGAGGATGTACCTCAGCTCGATTCCTACTAACATGTTTACAATGATAACAATAGCATGTTGATGTTCACCATGTTGCTTTTCGCCTATTAGTATGCAAACATTTGCGAATTAGAGTTAGCTGAGCCTGAAGTGTTGCAGCTATCTGGTCACATTCATACACAATTCATCCTCTGGAGACCGTTAATGTTTGTGCAAGATGTTATGGTAAGCGAACCAGCGGTTGTTGACACATTTCAATAAAGAACTAAAACGTCAGGGGATCCACCCAGTCAGTCAGATTGACCCTCTGAGGACCATGAATGTCACCACTACGTTTCATCGCAGTTCATCCAGTAGTTGTCGAGATATTTCAGTTTGAACAAAAGCTGTGGACTGACAGACCGACACTGCCATTCCTACCCGACATACTGGTGCTAGCATGGCTAAATACAGGAGAAAGGACACAACCCTGCCAAAAAACTAGTAGAAATACAAAAGGATTCAGATGTTAGACCACTTAAACCGACTCTCTAAACTCTATTGGTGAGCAAATTGATAATTCCCACAACTGAACTGAGGAAAATAAGCTTTTCCTCTTCCACTGTGCAGCAAACTACAGCCCAAAAATACCATAGAGTTAAAGCAACATCTTTCCAATACAGTCGACAAATATTAAACATTACAGGTTCAAAAGTATCTTCAAAGCTTAGATTTGTTGCAGGTGTTTGTGCCTCTTGTATGTACTTGAGTGACAGTAAAAGCCTGAAACTTCATCAGCAGCAGGATGGACAATAGGACACAGCAATTACAGCCTGGTGGTCTGTGATCACAGATGTCGACTTAATGACTGTGTAAGTGCGTGTGAGTGCGTAGAGTGTGTCCAAGTGTGTGTGCGTGTGTGAATGCCAGACTTTTATCCACATAAATGTGTGTCCTGCATGTGCTGAGCAGAGAGAGACAGGAAAAAAGAAAAAAAAAAAAAAGAGTACACAGTCTCAGTATGTTGACTTCAGTCAGCGTGGTTGTTTTTATGGCTCATGGCTGCTGTTTAAGGGTAGTCTGTAAAAAAAAAAAAATTAAAAAAAATGACAGTAATAATAGTAGGTAACACTGTACAGATGTGTATTTAAAGAATTAAGACAACAAATGGACGTCTCAGTCAGAGTTTTTCCTGGAAAACTCACTGCAGATCCTGAGCAAACTGTTTGGCAGATCCTGTGTGCCTTGGCTCCTTCCTCCTTCTACCTATTACACTGTTAGCTTGTTGCTGTGAAGGAGACGTGCTCAAATGTCCCCCCCCCCCCCCCCCACACACACACCCACACAGTTACCTGGTCATCTCAGGATTCCAGTGACACTTTTTTTTCACCCCGCTCTCAGCTCATCAGAGTCGGGGTCACCGAGAGTGGCAGTCGGGCAGATGGTGGCACTCAATCGCTTTCCTTCCAGGAGCGCTGATAAGACAGAGCCTCGATTAATACCGTCTCCCAGTGGCCATATCTATATATCATTTCAGGCCAGCGGTGTCACACCAAATGTACAAACTCATCCAGAGAAGGCCCGGGGTTTTTACCCTAGCCTGAGAACAGGGACAGCAACACAGTAATGGCAACGTCTGCCATTTTTTTTTTTTTTTTTTTTTTTTTTTACTACAATTTACTGTGTACAGATGTTCTTTGTCCGCCTCGTGGTGAATCCTAAATACTTTGGGCATCCCTGACTTTTCCTGTCGCTCCACCACGAGGCTTACAGTTGGATAATTTGACATTAAATTGGGTCTAGTGTTATCGAATACCATCATGAGGACAACGTTGTGGTTTGTCCAAAATTCCAGTTTATAAATCAAACACTTGCTAAACTAATGGTACTCAAATCAGTCTCAGCTGAACTTCATGCTTAGTTGTGATCAAGCAGCCACCTCTGGGACTGAAAAATGAAGCATTGATCTGAGAAGCTTATTTACCCATTCATGACAACGGTACGGGGGTGCATTTTTACATACCTCAGCAACTTCAATTGTATGAAAGCTAAACGTTATGCATAATTGAGGGCATAGCTGCCTGCAGGATCGAGTTATTGACCGTCAGCCAGAGACTCTCCTTAGTGCTGGTTTCAGCAACCAGGCCTCATTAAGACGGCCTCAGCTCCACCCACGCACCACCTCTTTGCCCTTTTTTGGATTGAAAGGGGAGTTAGGCAGAGTCAGGCACTGCCAAGATGGCCTCGACTAAGAGCCACCCACACTGAGCCTCAAAACTGCTTATCGGGAAACAGAGAGGTGACATCACAGAGACTAGTTCCATTTTTTTTTTTTTTTTTTTAAACGCAGTGTATGCATAACATCTATTCGACATCTGCAACTTCTCATTGTAATTGTGCGAGCATGCTAATGTTACCACTGAGCTCATGGCACTGGTATACGCCCTCACAGAGGCGATGGTGTTCCTAGACTAGACTAGACTGGTGTAAAAAGAGACTTTCCTCAACCAGCAGGGCATTATGCTGTATTTTTAAGTAACCGTTACTTAAAATTTAGCAAACATATTTGTTAATGTCTCTTTTCAGCTGTGGATCATCACACATTTAATGCACCACGCATAGTTGTTGGGCAGGAGTCTTTACAGCAGCGGGACGTTGTACAAAATTAGCTAGTGTTCCCGTCTTCATCATAATAAAAGAATATGTCAGTGCAACGTAGCGCCTCACAGCTATTCTCTGAATAATAATGGAGGTCTACGGCTCAGAGGAACAAGCTGTATAAATTTTAGGCTACAGGGTCAATACAAGAAAGAGACAACCGTCACCCGACTTAAAAGGCCTCACGAGCACACGTTGACCGAGCTGCTGTGTATCTGC